>NW_016803692.1:4044765-4079061 GCF_001698545.2 Rhinopithecus bieti | reverse complement strand
TATATATAAAAATATAACATATACGTTATATACACACACACACACACACACACACACACATTGAAAGAAGGTCCAAGTAAAATATAAAATAAGTATGCAAAGTTACAAGGCAAAAAAGTCCTTAGTCTCTTGCAACTATGCATGTTATGAGATAATTTTCAGATTCTAATTAAAGTAATTTTACTTTGAATCTGTAAGAGAAGACAGAAGTGGCAATTAAAAGGTTTTCACTCAGAAAAATATTCCACACAGTGGTGAACTACCCAAGTCAAATCTGTTTTCTCAACTATTATTTCATAACAAATCTAGATTACTTACTATTACTGAACATTTAACTAGTGCACCCAGTTCAAATGCATCAGCAAATTTTCCAATAAATTATATATTTCAACCCTCACTGAAAACGTATAGTACTGGCCAGGAGCGGTGGCTCACGCCTGTGATCCCAGTACCTTGGGAGGCCAAGGCGGGCGGATCACGAGGTCAGGATATCGAGACCATCCTGGCTAACACAGTGAAACCCTGTCTCTACTAAAAATACAAAAAATTAGCCGGGCATGGTGATGGGCGCCTGTAGTCCCAGCCACTCAGGAGGCTGAGGCAAGAGAATGGTATGAACCCGAGAGGGGGATCTTGCAGTGAGCCGAGATCACATGCCAGCCTGGGTGCATGCCAGCCTGGGTGACAGAGTTACACTCCATCTAAAAAAAAAAAAAATGTGTAGTACCTAGAGAGACATCTTTCATCATTTTAAAATTCTGCAGAAATAAACTCCTGCTTTTCCTTACCTCTCTTTAAAATCCCAAATAAAAGTATCTTATGAACACTGTATTAGATGTTTTAATCTATGTTTTAAAAGCATTAAACATTTTAATATTTATTAAAATCCTGTTTCTAAATGAGTACAAGTATCTCCTGCTTACAAACTTGGCAGTCCAAATGAAATTACTAGAATAAACTTAAGTTTCTGTGTGTGTGTTTCTGTGTGTGTGTATCTTTATCTTTCCTAGACAAATCTAAAAGGGGGAGAGGGATAGAATGAAAAGGAAAGAAACACCTTTTTTCTTTTATTTTCTTCCCTTGTGACTAGCAATAAAACCCTAAAGAAAAAAGAAAAAAAAAAAAAAGCTCTGTGTTAGCTTTTGAGAGGGGAAAGTAGAGAAGAAAACTCTGAGACTGTTTTCAGTTCCACAAAAGCAACAGGGAGCAGCAAGAGAAAGAAGCACAAAAGATGAGCAGAATAAATAAATACCCCAAAAAGGTGTCCTCTAGCTCAACTCCCAGTGCTCCTAAGGCAGTACTCCTCAACTTCGATCTTTTCACTCTCCATCTAGAATCCTAATGATCTGAGGCAAAGCAGTATTCTCACAAAGCCTGGTTGCCTTCCCCTTGATAAGTAAGTACCAGGTACGGTACCAAATGGATTATCTTTTTTCATCCTCACAGCAACCTGAGGACTGAGGCTACACGAGGTTGAGTAACTTATCCAAGGTCACAAGCCTGGTAAGTGGTAGAGTCTGACCAGAAACCCAGAATCTCTATTCTGTTAACCATTGTACTATATGGCCTCCTCTCTTGCAGATTCCAAAATCTCACTAAGGGAACTGCTCAAATTTGTAATATATAAGTAGTAAGTACATTAATTCATATACATAAAACTGAAGCAAAAAGAGCCCAACTGCTTTGCTCTAATAGAGGTAGTTTAAGTACCAAGTATCAGAATAAGGTAGAATTTTTTTAAAAAAAACTTTGGGGATGTGAGAGCTCTAGAAGCTTACTGTTCAAAAGTATGGTCCACCAGAAAGCAGCATCTACACTGGAAGCAGAATCTCAGCCACCCCACACCTATAGAATCTGCATTTCAACAAAATTTCCAGGGAATTTATATGGACATTAAGTTTGAAAAGCACTGCTCTAAAACAGTGAACCACATTTTGAGTGGCAAAGGTCTAGCAAACAGCCTTCTTAAAAAATAAACACAACATTTCTTGGGAGCCACTGGTCTAGAAATGTAGGACTTTCAAATCAACACACCACTATTTTCTGCTGAATTTGTAATTCTCAAAGTTTTCCAGCCACCAGCAACTCCAATGTTCCATGGCACTCTTCCAGAAAAAAGGAAAGAAAAAAAAAAAAAAAAAGCAACTGCACTTGCTTTCTAGCACCACAACAGCAGAATCTCTCAGGAAGAGATTTAAAACTAGAAGACTGTCAAAAACTATATACCTATTGCTACCCATCTTGAAGTGGGCCAATACAGAAAATGTTGTTGGAAAACTCATAAAGATTATGTAATTCATAAAGATAAAAAATCAGAGTTTACAAATACTTGAGAAAAGTAGGTGGGAATCAAGTCATAGTGTCAACTTCACTTTAAGATAAAGATCATACCAAACTAATTAATACTACCTTAAAATAACTGTCTAAAAATTTTAGACAAAATACTAAGTTATACAGTCAAGTTTTTTCTTTCACAGACCATGTAGCAGGAAAAGTGGAGTCAAAGTAGGCTAATTATTTTTTACAGCAATAAAAGGTGCTTTTGAATTTGTTTCTGAAAACTATATGCTAATTAAAACTTATTTATAAAGATTTATAATGATGTATACTTGGCAAACACATTAAGATTCCTTTGTAATCTTAAGGCTTGCAGAAACTTGACAATTTTTACTATGTGTAATGACTTTAGATTTCTTAAATCATCATCTCAATTAAGAACAAATCAGCCAATCTGTGCACACCACATACTTAACTACATCAAATCATTTGGCATTATAATACTATCAAAAGTTCTTAGTAGGAGCCAGAAATCAAAATAGAAAATCATTTGTGTTTCCATTTGTCATACAGTCTCAAAAAAAGCAAAAATGATACTCCGCATCTCACGCCTAATTTATATTATAATCACTAGAGAACTGTAGATCTATCTCTGTGAGGTGTGACGCAAGATGGGTGCTTAAGAGTATCTTATATATTGAGCTAGCCATGAGATCCTAATCTATATATGAATATCTAATATTGTATCTCTAGTAAAAAATTGTCCTCGCTTATAGAAACTTTGCGGTGTATAGAACATGCTTTGTATATAATAGAAGTTAACATCTTTGCATAAACAAGAATGTACTGGTTCATCTAGACCGCTCCAAATAAGTTTTGTAAAAAACGTGATTTAAAAGTAGAAGTCAAGTAACATTAATTTGAAGTAAGTAAATATTTAAAGGTAAAAATTTAAAATGGATACAGCAATTACTTTTTAAAATGTCCTTAAACCTAGCCTAAGATTCTCCCATCTTCTTTGCAACTTTGAGGAAGTTACTTACCCGTTATGCCTTGTTGAAATTCACCCATATCCTCAATCCAAGCAATTTAATAGAATTAATTGGATCAGACCTTTAAAGAACTCTCGAGTCTCTGATCTTATATAAATAGGGGCTTTTTTCAAACTCATGACACTTTGAGTTTGAATCCACATAGTAGTTTGAATCCATATACAGGTACCAACTGAGTGATCTTGGGCAAACTGCTTAATCTCTCTGTTCTTTTTCTTGTTGTTGTTATTAAATGACAGCATATCTCCATTTTGGGGCTACAAAAATTATATGAGAACCACCTAATGTATTCAGAATGGTCTTAATAAGACCAACTACACTTTATGAAAATAATTTTAAAAGCTCTCCAAATCTATACTAGATATGTAAACACTGCACAAATTATTTTCATCTCTCCTGAAAGATGAATTAGTGATTTAAAAGGAAGGAACATCTGAGAGTTGTTTAAACCAGAGATTATGGTAGCTTTGGCTTAGATTTCTCATAAGATATCTAAAATACTATCATATAATAATTCTGTTTCATTTTAATTTCTAAGCAGTTTCATTTAGTTGCTTAATGCAAAATCAAATTCATTCTTAAAGGAACTATATTTATTACTTTAAAAATCCTTGAATGTTTACTACTGAGGGCATTAAAAGCTATCACATGGTAAATGTTTTAGCACTGCAACAAAAGGGTGAAAAATATTTGACTCTTTTTTGTTATGGATGAAATTAAACTATGGTACCAAGAGTTAAAACTAAGCCAAAGCTGAGGAGGTAAAAATATTGTGGCAATAAAATATAATAAATGATTACAAATTACTTTATTCCTGGAAATACACGTTGAATATGAACTTAGTATAAAGTACACCTCTCTTAAAGAATTTACATTCTACTATCCTTTTGTTCAAGTGAAATGGAATATTTAACCTTGAGAATAAAATTTGACAGGTATGTATTAAAGCTGTATAGACAGGAAAAAACTTTGCAAGTTGGCACACACTTTGAATGAATCATTTGATTTGTCTTCATTGTTTGATAAGAAGTTTTGTGAACTTTGTTTCTCCCCACTGTTGTGTGTTTATTGGTTAAACAAAGTTAATGTGTATAAATCCAGTCCTGTATGATTTGTAATTACTAACAGAGTAACAGCCAAGTACTGTGAATACCTTTTACATTTAAGGATTTAATGTTTTCAAAATTATTCCTGACTTATAAGTCTTTATGCTCACTAAAAATTTTTATATGTAAGAGTATTCAAAAGACCATGTTGTTTTGGCTCACTTTGAAGATATTATACTCCTTTCAGGAATGATATTTTGATATTTACAACATAATTGACAGGTTTCTAGAATTGATAACCTAAACCTTCAGTGATAGTTAAAAATCACGCACATACAAAATAGGGAGCATAATCCTATTATAAGGATCAATATGCTTTTTAAAAAACGAATTTACTTCTCATATAAATAGATGTTAAGTTTGCAAATGACTGCTTTAAAAAAAAAAAAAGTACCTGAGGGACATTTTTCTTTTGATTAAAATGTTAGTGTCCTTGATTTTTCACAATAAAAAGATTACTTACTTTGTTGGGGTTTCTTTGGTGGAGGTAGGCAGGTGGAGAGATGGTGTACGTGAAATACTACCTGACTAAAAAATTCTACTTATGGTAGGATTTTTTTGTTTGATTTGTTTGGGGTTTTGGTTGTGTGTATGCATGCATGTGTGTGCATGCCTGGGACAGACAAAAAAAAAAGTTGTAATGAGTAAAATGACAGTTTATGAAGCCTATAAAATCTACCTTGAATCAAATTCAAATTCACAAACTCCACAAAAGTCTATGGATTTGCCTACAGCTACAAAGAATAAAAAATCAAGACAGTACCGCCCATCTGTAAACCTACTAAAAGTGTGTTAAACCTAACCTTTACTCATTCATGTAATACTTAGGGAATAGGCGCACTGGTTTTTCGAGAAGAAACACAACCCCAATTCTTCATGCCACTGTCTGATTAAAAAACAAAACAAAAAGCAAAACGAGTAAATGCATTATATTAAGTAACCTCGAAATTACTTTAAAAGTTGCCACTTACATGACACTTACTTTGGCCCGGTAACGTACCTGTCTGCAAAAACATACCTTTTTCTTGGCTTTTAAGACAGAAGCCTAGTCGATAAACAGTAAAGCTCGCGGTGCTAGCAATTTGATCGCAAAGTATCCTACCTGTCAGCGTAATTCTTTGGTCTGGAGGCACCGACAGGACACTGTTTTCACGCACTTTCAAAGCGCCCACATTTGGGGAGACTGCCTGCGTTCCTGTGACTTTGGGGGCCGTCCCACGGGCACGACCCTTCATTCCCAGGGACAGCAGACGCCCTTTGTACATCCACTTCTGCAGCTTCTTGACTGTCACTGCAGGCGGCTTGAGGAAGGAGGGGCCTTCCCGGCGGTCTCCTTTGCTGCTGCGTATCACAGAGGACCCCGCTGGATCCCTGAAAGGGTTTCCCGAGGAGCAGCCGTGGTCCTTGGAGCCTGGAGGCTGGAGGCCGGTGGGTGCAGCCGCCCGGGAGCGGTCCCCACTCCAGCCGTCCATCCTGCCTCCACGTGGCGGGGACTCGTCCCAGTCCCCGTGCGCGCCGCACCTGATCCAGCTGTCGCTCGGCCACCGCTGGAAGGGAAGCGGCTTGGCACCCACCCGGAGGCTCTCGAGACTTCTGCTGCAGGACAGCCGCATCCGAGGAGTCCGCAGCTGGCCTCCCCCCGACTCCCTCTGAGGCGACCGGTGCGGGGACACCTGCTGCCGAGGCCGTCCGCCGCCTCTCCGCTCCCCGTCTCGGGGACAGGCTCCGCGGTCCGCAGCGCCGCGGGAAGGCGGCTGGCCCGGAGCCCGGGCTCCCGCGGGGAAGCCGTGATCCGCCAAGCCCCCGCCGCCCCGCCGCGCGCCCGAGTCAGGGGGCAGGTCGTGCATGGCCTGGATCAGCAGATAATAGGCCTCTTGCAACTGGGTCCGCAGCCTGCCTGTCTCCAGGCGGCCGCCCTCCGCCCCCAGGGAGGAGCCCGCCGCTGGGGAGGCGGGGGACGCCGTTCCGCCTCCGCCCCCTCAGGCTCGGGCGCAGGCTGCGAGCCGCCGGGCAGGTTTTCGTAGTAGTCGGCGTCGTAGTCCTCTTCGTCATCGTCCACTTCCTCCTCCTCTCCGCTGCCCTCGGAGCCCTCGGGGGCGTGCAGAGAGGCATGAGCGAGCCCATGGCTCCAAGGGACGGCCTCCTGCCCGCAGCGCGGCCGAGGCCCAAGCGCCCCCGACTGCTCCGGGTGCCCTCGGGGAACCCGCGCGCCAGGACCCCAAGCCGCAGGTGACGGCGGGGGCTGCTGCAGGCTCGGCCCGGCTTCCCCGGCGTGCTCACGTTGGGGGGTGTCTGCGGCACCCCAGACGTCTCCCGCGGCTGCCGAAGAGGCCGCCACCGCAGCTGCCGCTGCCGCCCGGAGCCCTAGCCCCCCGGCGCCGCGGGGACCCCGCCTTCCCCGGAGCCTGGACAGCGTCCTCCTCAGAGGGTCCGCCATCTCCTCTGCCTTAGCCGCGAGGCTCACCCCAGCCGTGGGGAGAGGTCGGAGACCCGCTGCGGAGAAAACCGCGCTCGCGGAGGCGGCGGCGGCTCCCCATGACCGGCGCTGGCCCTCGCCGGCTCCTCACATACTTGGCATAACTCTGCCGCGGGAAGGCGTGGGGGAGGGCTGTGGAGCCGCAACGCGCATGCCCCGGAGCGACGGGACGCGCGGGCCGGGGGCTTAGAGGTGGGTTCCCTGGGTGGGCGAGTGGTGCAGGTGGAGGCTGAGGTCGCAGGCCGGGAGGTGGGTAGTAGGTCGGCTGAAGCTGACCGACGGAAGCAGGGGTGGGCGCACAGAGCGCGAAGGGTGCGGAGAGAGTTGAGGCAGAGGAAAGAAGAACGAGCGGGAACGTGAGTCTGGGCTGGTGCCTGCAAAGTTTTGGTTAGGGAGCCGGAGAAAGGGAAAGTGCCCTCCTGGCTGTCACCCCAGCACCTTCACCGCCACCCCTGTACGAGGTGTGTCTTAGGCATAGCAAGTCCTAGCTTGAGAGAAAACAAAGATTGTTTTGACGGACAAAGTATGAGTGCAGGTGTATCTTGGTGTGTGTGTTCTAGAAATGTATCAATCATTTTAATTGCCCAGAGAGCTAGCTATTTAAAAGAAATTTGCTGCGATTCCTTTTCTATAAGAGTCCTTTTATTAAAAACAAAGCAAAACCCACCCACCGATGTCGCTTTTAAATCTGTTTTTCCTTCTTTATTTCAATTAATGCATACTAACAAAATTAATTCTTACATCAGCCAAAACTTGTAAAATGAAGCCACGAATGTAATGTCCCCCATCACCCTACCTACAAGACTATCAGGTTTGCAGCTTTCTAATATAAAAAAGCTAACACTTCATTTTAATTTAAATAGTGAGTTGAGAAGCAATTTAATTGAAATTGAGACACAGTGTAATCTGGAAATACCAGCCATCTCCCAAAAACATTAAATTCCAGGTTCTGGTTAGCAGTTGCAAACTAAAGTACCCCTCATTGCCAGAGATTAATTGATTCAGTGATTGCTAAGAATCAGTCGTGCTATCATCCCTGATCTGAGTTACTTTTTTTAGTGTTTACATAGTAGAAAGGGCCTTTTTCTGAGTTACAAATGTACTAACACCTAGCACAGTACCTGCACTTAGTAGATACTCAAATACTTAAGAAAAATTTGTTGGAGAAATAAAGGCTTGCATTACTGAATAAAATGAAGTAATTTTGCCCTAATTTACCCTATGTCCAACTGCAGTGTATTTTCCAATGTCAGTTTTGTTTTTTTGTTGTCCAATGGCTCCAATCTCTGAATGTGCTTTGACTATACTACTTTTATTAGTACCTAGTCTCCGCTTCCTGGAATAATTGTATCTGCATCTGAGATTTGCAGATAAGAGAGAAGATTTGCAGAAATCTTACCCACTCTATAAAACTCTGCTCTAGGCCAGATGGGGTGGCTCATGCCTGTAATCTTAGCACTTTGAGAGGCCGAGATGGGCAGATTGCTTGAGCCCAGGAGTTCAAGACCAGTCTGGACAACGTGGCACAACCTGGTCTCTATGAGATACGAAAACAAAAACAAAACCAAAACAAAAAAAATGGCCAGATGTGGTGGTGTGCACCTCTCTGGTCCTAGCTACTCTAGAGGCCGCAGTGGGAGGATCGCTTGAACCTGTGAGGCTGAACGAGATCACGCCCCTTCATTCCAGCCTGGATGACAGGGAGACGCTGTCTCAAAAAAAATAAAATAATAAAACTTGGCTCAACCACATTCTTCTTTATGAAATCATCTCGAAACTCCAGACAGGAACTCAAGTTCTTCTAAACTTCAATAGTACTTTATTCCCACCCACTCATAGTATAGTTACTGTTTTTTGTTTTATACAATTTGTATACATGCTCTTTCTCCTTCACAAGAAAATTCATAAACTCTGTAAGGGCAGAAACTGTTTATAATTGACTTTTATATTCTCTACAGAAGTATAAATTTAGCATCTTATGTATTATACATGATGAATAAACATTTTTGAATTAGTATCAATTTTAATTTAGAACAAGTGGCTTTAGTTCCAGTCTATTGCCTAACTCTCCACTAGACCATGCTATATTAGTGTTGTTTTAAAATTCTTTCTGCGATGAGTAAGAGACAGTTTGTTAAATAATCTTAATTCATATCTAAGAAAATGCAATGAAATGTGATGAAATGTTACACTATAATTTGCATATATTGATATTTATAGTTCTACAATATTTTCATTCCATGGACCCCAGGCTATTTAATGAATAGTCAAGGCATAAAACTATGTCCCAGTGAAATATTCCCACAGGAAATGACTGATAGCAAAGTTGCCAATAATGGTTCTCTAAACACAGTTTGATCTCTATCTCAGAAATTGTTTCCATTCCAACTCTGTTGCAAAATGTTTTTATTCTTTGTAGTTAACATAGTTGTTAAGAACACTATAAGCTGCATATATATCTATATGCAGATAGATATATATGAGTAGAAAAATATAACCTTGAAGATCTAGATTGAACTTCATACTGAATTCAGTTTATCCACTTGTTCAGGAGTTATAAAACATTGGTTATTGGCCAATATAAAATACTGTGCATTGTTCTAGGCGTTACTCAGAACTAAGTTTGATGCAGCATAACACAACTGAACTTAATGCTACTTTAAAGTTGAGAATGTTCTAACACATGAATTCACAATTTTAATCATATTTTGCGTCACAACAGAAATTAATAAGGCAGTCATGGCCATGTGACACTATTTAAAGACGTTAATAATGTAAATTCCACTTTTCTGTATGTGCATTACACATCAATAAAAAGTTGGTAAAAATGTAATTCTAAAGAGACAGTGCCCACAAAACTTATATTATACCTAATATAATTAAGGTAATGACAAGATATGAATATAAACTATACTTTGTAAAATCTTTTTTAACAATTTGTGTACTTTTCCCCTACTTATCTCAATTTTCATATCTTTCTAATTCATAGATTCCCATGAAAATTAGGGGATGGGAATCATTTTTCAGTGTTTATATTTGTTTCTTAGTGACTTGGAAATCATTTTGATGCCCCATGAATTAACAACTATGTGTTGGCGCTGTCACAAAAGATACAACAACTATGGGATAACAGGGCTCCAGTAAGGCAGGGATCCAAACTAGGGATGGAGTAGCACTGACTCAATCTGGGAGAAGGGGGAAAAATAGCAGGGCAAGTTGAGGCAGAGGGCTAAATTTAACAGTAATAGAAGGGAAGTGTTTAGTTGTGTTATGGTTGTTTTCTAGTCAATTTAGAGTGCATATCTGTCTCACTGATGTTCAGTCTTCCATTATACTCCTAGCAGAACCAAAGGCAAATTTAGCTCTACCATTTGTCCAGTACTCTCTCCCTAAACTGCCTTAAAGGGATGTCCTGGAGTAGACCTCCCTGGTCTACCGTGCAACTCCATTAGTATGAAGTAAAATGTACTTCAGTCTAAAGCTGACCACACTAAGACTGCACTGAGAATCAAAGATGACATGTTCTCAGTACGGCAATTTTTACTGTTTCATAATTAATAATATCTGGCAGTTTGCAATATTGCTTAACCCATCCCCACCCCAACCAAAGTAATAAAAAAGATAGGCTGGGTCTGGTGACTCATGCCTGTAATCCCAGCTCTTTGGGAGGCTAAGGCGGGTGGATCACTTGAAACTGGGAGTTCGAGACCAGCCTGGCCAGCATAGAAACCGTATTTACTAAACCGTATCTACTAAAATTACAAAAATTAGTTGGGCATGGTGGCTCAAGCCTGTAATCCCAGCTACTTAGGAGGGTGAGTCACGAGATTCACTTGAGCCCAGGAGGTAGAGGTTGCAGTGAGCCAAGATGGTGCCACTCCACTGCAGCCTGGGTGACAGAACAACACTCTGCCTCAAAATGCAAAGAAAAACAAAGTAGTAAAAAAGAGACTTTTGCTAAATGCACATGTATTTTCTGATGTTTTAGAAATGTATGCTTTAGAATAGTCACTGATATTTCAGAATCTCTTATTATATTAATATATTTGGGATTATAGAATAACTTGCCCAAGCTCACCATAGCAAGTAAAGAAGAATTCAGATCCCATCTGTCTGATTCCATAGACACTACCCTCCTGTGTTATTTCTTTGAATAGAAAAAGAGACTAGACAGTTGATGTAATAATCCTTGCACTGGCTTGAATGTTTGTTTTTATAAATTATTTAGTTGGTCACCTTTCAGAAAAGAGTTTAATAGTTTATGAGCTTTTGTGAAATGCATCTGAACATTGGGAAGCTGCTTGTTAAACATTTGAATGCTTCTCAGTACAGTCCAACTCAAGGGTGTTAGAACTAAATCCTTTATTTCCATTTAATGATAAATCTATTCATATTACACCACAGTGCAAAAGTGCATTCTGAAATGTACTTTGGTTTTAAACATAGGACAAGCTTTAAGTACATTAAAGACAAAATATGCACTCAGATAAGCCTGTTTCAAAAGTAAATAGGCAGTGAGAAAAGGGAAAGTGTAGGCTGCCTTTCCTAAATCACATCGTTGGACTTCAGGGTAACAAATTAGTTCATGAAGGGAACTTGCTCTGTTTCAAAGTTGTCAATCTAATAAATGAAGAAAAATTGATACAAGGTTGTCATTTTGAAATAATGGATCTAGGCAAAAATCACCAGTGGCTTCTAACATCACAGAGACAGACAACCTGACCTGTAGCCTCTGATCAAGTAAACACCACCACCTATGATTTTATTCATGTTAGAGTTCTTAGAAAAGTAAAACCTGCATCTGACCAGTCTCAAGATTTGATTACCAATTTCCAGGAATTATAGAAAACAAAGAAGCATGTTAAATAACACCATGGGGATGCAATCAACAAAATCCAGACTGTGGGAAGCTACAGAACACAGGCCCCAGTTTCTTCAACATATTAACCAATTGTAGTGAATGGACTTTATTTGGAGTCTGATCTGAACAAACATCTGTTTTAAAAAAATTATGAGTCAATCAGGAAGATTTGAACACTGACTAGATATTTGATGATATTGAAGAATTATTGTAATTTTAGATGTGATTTTTTGACAAATAGCACTTTATCTTTTAGAGGTAAATATTGAAATATGGATAACAAGATATAAAGCCAGGGATTTTTTTCAAAGTAATTGCAAAGGAAGGAGACTGAGGATGTAGAAGAATGAGGGTGAGTTTTGGGCAGGTAAGTGTTGAAATTGGGTGATGGCTACATGGGGGATTGTTTCTGTACATGTTTGAAATTTTCCAGAATATATTTTTAAAATCTTAACATGAATCAGACTTTTATAATAGATCCTGGCAACTGTTTAAAGCAACACAACTTTGAGGGCAGCCAAATGCAGAGATGGTAAGAGAATATTGAAATCTAGGTCCAAGAACTATAATTCCAATCCAGACCTGAGGTGGTATATGGAAATGACTGGAAATCAGACAGAACTAGTTTAAATCCTAACTTTATCAGTCATATACACCAAAACCACTGATCATGGAAGTGAACTCTTGCTCATCTTTGCTAATTCCAGACCATTATTCCCCTTTCTAAAAGTCTGCAGCTCTTTTGAAATACATGACATTAAACGATACTACTGCTTTTTGCTGTTTATAGTCATCTGCTTTTTGCTGTTTATAGTCATCTGCTTTTTGTAGTTATCCACTAACTTCCCTCCATTCATTCTAGTGTCTCCCTCATTATTTCCTTTTCTTCACCATTTTTCTTATCATCCTCTTGGTGATTTCATTATTCACAAAAGGATCCATCCAGTACTCTGGTCTCTTATTTTCTTGAGTTTCTCTTCTCTAATAATCTTAACCTCCACCCACCTCAGCCACACAGTCCTAGAGTCTTACTTTAGACTTTGTCATAACCAATAACTACAGACTCTCAAAATATCACTTCCTATTTTCCAGCTCCCTCCCTCTGGCAGTCAGACTCCATGAACTCCATCCCACTAACCTACAGTCTCTATCATTCCCCTTCTGTCCTTTTCTCCCTGCTTTCTCTGTTGAGATTGCATGGTCCTTTTAGAATCACTCCCTTGCATATATCACCATGCTCTGTTGTCCCTCCTGATATAAGTCTTTGTTTTGTCTTTTTCATAGAGATGGGGTCTCACTATATATCCCAGGTTGGTCTCAAACTTCTTTCCTCAAGTGATCCTCCCTCTTCTGCCTCCCAAAGTGCTGGAATTACAGGCGTGAGCCACTGCACCCAGCCTATTGTCTCTCCCATTGTCCTACTCACTTGGCACAACCTCAGCCCTGGTTGAAACTGATTCCCCTTCATACTCTGCATTGGCACTTGGAAGGCTTAAATGTGGCTGAAGAAAATCACATCACAAAGAGTCCCCAGGTGTTGCTAGATAACTTCACCAAATATCCCTGGTCCATTCACTCTGTTCTCAACTTTCTGACACCACCACCCTCTCCTCACTCCCAGTTATCACTCTTCTTCTTGTTACACTGAGATAGACACTCAGGAGAGAGTTTCCTTATCCTTCCACCACCAGCTCTACCAGCATGTTTTATCTGTACTCTGATACTCTGCCATGTGCCTGCTGCCCTGTTACAATAGGGCTGCCCCTGCCCCTAACCGAGGCCACATCTCTGGCTTCTTCTACCTCTCTCCTCACCCCTCTCCTCTCACTGCCATCCATTCACACTGGCTTCCTCATTGCTCACTAAATGCACTCCTGCTTCAAGACCTTTGCATCTGCTGTTTCCTCTGCCTGAAATGATTTCTTCATGACCTACTACCTCCTTCCATTCAGGTCTCATTTCAAATGTTATCTCCTCAGAGAGACCTTCCCTGACTCCCCCACCATCTAGCATAATACCCTCTGCATTTCCTATCCACCTCATTTTGCTTTATTTTTCTTTATTATACTTATTACTATTTAACATTATATTGGATGTCCATTTATTTGTGGTATCGTCACCTTCTAAATGCCAGAACCTCACTTTGCAGAATATTTCTGTCAGGCATAGGTGCCCCATACATGTTTGTTGAATGAAAGTGTGATTGTTGTGCCCAAGAGCAAGTTAATATATGTTTCCATTTCCTTCATGGTAAAATTGGTTTGCCATTGTTTCACAGGGTGTTAAGAGAATTAAAAGAGATAACAGTCAAGGTAGATGAACCTTGAAAACATTATGTTCCAGCCAAGCCTGGTGGCTCACGCCTGTAATCCCAGCATTTTTCGAGGCCAAGGCAAGTGAAGTTCGAGACCAGCTTTGGCAACATAGTGGGATTCTGTCTCTATAAAAAATACAAAGAATTAGCTACAGATAATGGCCTGTGCCTGTAGTCCCAGCTACTCGGGAGGCTGAAGTGGGAGGATCACTTGAGTCCAGGTGGTTGAGGCTTCAGTGAGGCTAGATTGTGCCACTGCCCTCCAGCCTGGATGACAGAGCAAGACCCTGTCTCAAAAAAATAAAAAACAAAAACATTACACTAAGTGAAAGAGGCCAGACACAAAAGATCACATAGTATGATTCCATTTGTGTCAACTGTCCAGATAGGCACATCCATAGAGGCAGAAAGTAGATGAGTAGCTGCTCGAGGCTGAGGAAAGAAGGAAATAAATGAATGATTTCTAAAGGACATGGGGTTTCTTTCTAGCATGATGAAAATGCTCTGGAATTAGATTGTGATAATGATTGCACAAACTTGTCAATATACTAGACTTTAACATGGTGAATTTTATAGTATGCAAATTTTATCTCAATTTTTAAAAAGAGGACTATTTTCTTGCATTATTATTATTATTATTATTTTGAGATGGAGTCTCGCTCTCTTACCCAGGCTGGAGTGCAATGGCACGATGTCAGCTCACTGCAACTTCTGCCTCCAGGGTTCAAGCAATTCTCCTGCTTCAACCTCTTGAGTAGCTAGGACTACAGGCGCCTGCCACCACACCCAGCTGATTTTTGTATTTTTCTAGTAGAGACAGGGTTTCACCACATTGGCCAGGCTGGCAAAACTCCCTGCCTTTTTATCATTAGCTATCCTCCCAACTAATATTCATGGAAAATCTTAACAAAAAAGAAAACGTTTTGTTGGAACTTTTAAGAGAATATTGGAGATACAAATAGCTTGAAAGATACTTCATTGGGTAATTGTTGTCAGAAATACTGTCACATTTCCAAATGCTGGTTTTTCATAAAACTTTTGATTCTATAGAGTTTTCGGTCAGTATCCTCGGTGGATTGGTTCTAGAATCCCACTCAGATACCAAAATTCACAGATGCTCAAATCCCTTATATAAAATGGCATAGCATTTTCATGTAACCTAGGCACATCCTTCTATCTACTGTAAATCATCTCCAGATTACTTATAATACCTAATACAATGCCTACATATCACTTCATTCAAGTGAATTCAACACAGTACTCAGTGGATGGCAAATTCGAGTTTCGGTTTTTGGAACTTTGTGGAAATTTTTTTGAAAATATTTTAAATCTGAGGTTGGTTGAATTCATGGATGCAGAACCCACAGATATGGAGGACCAATTATCTACTAAACAAATGAATACAAATGACTTCTTAAAGTTCACTTTTCTCTATCAACTACCAAAGAATTCATATACAGACTTACAAAATTAAACAAGACTTCTGGCCCCCTCAATCTCTCACTTCCACCAAGAAAACAAAAACGTTTTTCAGCATTTAGAAATAACAGCCTACTTTCATTTCCTGCTGGAAACTCATGGTTCTTTCATGTAAACAAAACCAAAGAACATTACCCTTATAAGCAAAAAATTACCTGGAAAAACCATAATTACACTGAAAAATATAGGTAAGTAAACACATCTTTAGCCTTTTGTATTCTTTTACTGGACAATTTTCCCTAAGGTAGAGGGTAAGGAGCTATATATTATGTAACATTTTAGAAATAGCAGAAAACCAATTAAGGGGAAAAACACAAACCAAAACTACCCGTTAACTTCTTTCCTGATTAAAATTATCTTCCAACAATTCAATTATATGTAAAGAGGGAACTGTAGGTACACACATATTTATTAATTGTTTTTGGTGGTCCAGAGGAAGCTGGATTATTTTTACCATAAAAAATCAGTTATTTTCCTACCAGCCTCATTTTCATAAGAGCACATACAATTATTAATGACTCTATAATTTTACTGTAGAAACACCTCAATTTTATCCCAGTTGCTGTTTTTTGGTGGTTTTGTTTTTGTTTTGAGATGGAGTTTCACTCTGTTACCAGGCTGGTGTGCAGTGGCGCGATCTCGGCTCACTGCAAGCTGGTTCACGCCATTCTCCTACCTCAGCCTCCCGAGTAGCTGGGACTACAGGCACCTGCCACCACGCCTGGCTAATTTTTTGTATTTTTAGTAGAGACGGGGTTTCACCATGTTAGCCAGGATGGTCTCAACCTCCTGACCTCATGATCCGCCCACCTCGGCCTCCCAAAGTGCTGGGATTACAGGTGTGAGCCACCACACCCGGCCCTCAGTTGCTGTTTTAAAGTGTGGTGCATGCACGCAATTATGGCACACACAAGAAAGTGAGACATAGTGTATACAAAGCCAGATAAGTCCATTCAGTGTAGAAACGATACGTTCCAAGAAACATATTTCAAGTGAATTCTTAGGTCAGGAGTTCAAGACCCTCCTGGCTAACCTGGTGAAACCCTGTCTCTATTAAAAATCCGAAAAAATTAGCTGGGCATGGTGGCAGGCGCCTGTAATCCCAGCTACTCGGGAGGCTGAGGCAGGAGAATCACTTGAACCCAGGAGGCAGAGGTTGCAGTGAACCAAAATTGTGCCATTGCACTCCAGCCTGGGCAACAGAGTGAGACTCTGTCTCAAAAAAAAGAAAGTATATTCTTTCAAAACAAGCAAGTTTTTAAGGTAACATGTTTTAAAAGGTTATCAAAGCAGTAATAGATTTCGCTTTTTTGTATATTTGAGATAAATACTGATAAATCACATCAGGAATTTAGGATAGTTTATTTTCTCTGAAGAGTTCTCCCTCCAATTACTCATCACAAGACAAGACAGTAATTGTCAAAGAAATTCTTTTCTGCATTAGTATACTTTCCTTGAAGGCTGACATCATGTGTTATTCATTGAATCCATTGGGCCCAGCCACTGCATGCCTCTTCGTATCTTTTAAAGTCTGGACATCATTCTCAAGTCACGTTCCTGTCACCTTCTTAGCATTTTTACTGAACAAGTCATCCAAGAGTTAACAAAGTTATTTCACACACTAATACTGAATTCAAGATGATGAATAGAACTATCTATTTTGTCATCAGAGTAGACAAAATCACCATTTCTGACTCATTTGAGATAAAGCATAGGCCAGGTGCAGTGGCTCATGCCTGTAATCCCACCACTTTGGGAGGCCAAGGCAGGACAGCTTGAGCCCAGGAGTTCAAGACCAGCCTAGGAAACATAGCGAGACTCTGTCCCTACACAACATAAAACAAACAAACAAACACAGCATTTTGGTGTGCACCTGCAGTCCCAGCTACTTGGGAGGCTGTGGCTGGGGGATCACTAGTTGAGCCCAGGTGTTCTTGGATGCACTGGCACCACTGCACTCCAGCCTGGGCAATGGAGCAAGACTCTGTCTCAAGAAAAAAAAAAAGAAAGAAAGAAACATGACAGTTTTCCAAGAGAAGAGCAGCTTGAAAGCTATGTTTCATTGCATAATCACTGTCAGAAATGCTTTCACTTGCTATATTCTAGTTTTTTAATAGAGTCTTCAAGTCTACATATTAAACAAATAAATACAGTGGCTTCTTAATTAAGAGACAAGAGGAGCCTGTAGAGTCATCAGCAACACTGTGATGGTCACTGGAGAGGTCAGTACCCTATAGAAGCTCAGTAGTTGCTCTGAAAAGAAAAATCTAATGTAGAATTCATGCAAAGACAACTTGATTTTACACATCTACAACAGGGTTCCAAACTCAGTGCCTGCTGGGGCCAGGCAGGTCCTGTCAATGAGGGTTCAAATCCAGACATAACCAGAGGACTTAGTAAAAAAGAGTAAGTACTTTCTCAGCTGAAAGAATGGAGAACTACAAAGAATCATTCCCTCACCCTTTTCCTGTTTTCCTTTCTTCCACCCTTTGGTTAAGGAAGTGAGTTTCACATTTTAAAATATACTACATAGGCTAACACTGGGTGGGTCAACCAAACACATGTGCTGGTTGCCAGGTTTCGACCTCTGATCTTCAGGGAACAACACACAAAAATTGTTTCCAGAAGAAAGGAATGCATAATATCATAATTTTAAATAATCTACCATTAGCCTAATTACGAAAAGGGTTAAGGTCTATGATAATGATAAAACTTCCCTCTTGCCTTATTTTGCATCATTAAAATCTCAGTATCAGCAGGAACCTCGTATTTGCACAGAATTTTATGAGTAGTAAACTGTTTTTACTTTACTCTTAGTCTGATTCTCACCTAAAACCTTTGGGAATAAATAAGCAGAATAGAGATGATCGTAACCGCATTCAGATGAGATAGCTGAGACCCAGAAGGGACAAGCCATTTTAGTCATGTTTATTCAGGTTTGAGGAGGATGTAACCCTAGTTTTCCAAGCTTCTAGTACAAGTCTCCTCATTTGTAAAGCATGTTTTATCTGATGAAAGTGATGCTTTCTTAAAAAAAAAAAAAAGATAAAACATAGAAAAGCAAAGATAAAAGAAAATCTCATGTAACCACTCCCACAGCTACAATTATTAAAATGGAATTCAGTTTTCAACTTCATGTGAAGAGTAGTTGCTGGAAACAATGGTTTTCAATATTTCAACTTGATAAGTAGTACTAAAATAATAATCTGGTAATACACGACAGTTATCTTAGAGTGTGATATTTTATTGTAAACAGCATTGGTACTTGCTAGTATATTGGATGTAACATGTGAGGAAGAAAAAGTTAAAAACTTATTTTACAATGAAAACATCAAATGACCCAGTAGGAATGTCATTTCTACCAGGATCTCTGTGAAATTACATTGGTGGTGAATGTTTTTCTTTAAATGTAGAATAGGCTCACTAACCTGAAAACTTTTTTTTCACCATGCATGCCAGTGAGCAACCTCATAATTAAGTGCCTGAAGATTGTTCAAATAAAAAGGGAACAAAGCTCGTAACAGAGTTCAATGCCTGAGTCAAGACTGCCCCGAGGCATGAGAAGTTTTATGTCTCTGTTTACCCTAGAAGTAAATTAAATAAATGTGTATTTAATACATGAATCACAGTTATATTTGGTTCACATATTATAGACAAGGAGAAACAAGAGAATTCTTTTTCAGGTAAAATTTCTTAATAAAAAGCGAACATACACCCACAAGTCTGGATACTTCTCCCCAGAATGCAGTCATAACAGATACAATATAAAATAACTGCAAAGCCAAAAAGCAAACCAAGGTTTTGGGTGTTCTGGTTCTGGGTTTTGAGTGTTATGTTTCTAATTGTAAAATGTGGACATAATGCATGCAGCATCACACCTATCTGAAGACTCTGAAAGTGAATAGTAGCAGGCGGATTGTGGAAGATCAGAGTTCAATGGATGACCAAAATGATGATGAGTTTACTTCTTTTTTTCTTTTTCTTCCAGTATCCCTTGACCTGAATGCAATGCAACCTTAAACCTGGAAGTGGGCACTGGGGCCCAAAAAGGGAGAGCTCCAGGAGAAACCCTCTAGGTTTCTGTTACAGAGCTGGATAGGAACTCCTAATGCTCAGAGAAAGTACAGAAGTCCTCGGGGTTTTTTCTTCTCTCTGCTGTCTTGGGTTCCAATTCTCAAGCAGTCTTGTAGGGGTGATGGTGGGGACCACAATAGGAGCCTGCAGGAGCCAACACTCTAAGAGAAGGGAACCTTTCTCTCTGAATGGTGGAACTGTGGCCCCAAGAGAGTGGGGCAAGCCCCCATTGCCTTTTTTTCTCTCTCTTCATCCTTCTGCTACTTGGCCCTGTATGCAAGCACAGTTATAGGAGGGTGCAGCAGAGACAGGTAACGAAAGCCTCAGCTTGGTAGCCAAAAAACAAAAACAGGGAGCACCAGGGGACTGGAAAGAACTATAGAAACTGGGGAGATGGATTATGAACTCCTGAACTCATCAGTGAGCTCTGCAAACATGAATCTGATTCTAATGAGCACACCAAAGACTTTGAAAACCAAACTAACAAACGGGCCACCATCCAGGGCCCAAAATGCCCACCAGATAACCTATATGTGGGACAGATCTGAATAGCACAACAGAGGCTTAAAAAGCTGAGCTGACATTAGAGCCACAGCTCACAGAAAGTGGGTTGAAACTTGCAGTCTTAACCTAACCAGGTCAATTGTCTGCTGAAAAAATAAACCAAAAAAAAAAAAAAAAATCAACATTCACTATAGAATGTAAATAAGACCCAGAGTTTCAGAATATGGTATTCAATATGTCCAAGAGACAATCCAAAATTACTTGGAGGTAGTCAGGCATGATGGCTCAAGCCTGTAATCCCAGCACTTTGGAAGACTTAAGTGGGAGGTCACTTGAGGTCAGGAGTTCAAGACCAGCCTGGGCACCATAGCAAGACCTCATCTCTACAAATAATAATAATTTAAAAATTACTTGGAGTACAAGGAACCAAGAAAATCTTAACTTGCCTGGGAAATGGTAACAGACACCAATACAAACATAACACAGATGTTGGAATTATCTGACAAAGACTTTAAAACAGCTATTATATAAATGCTTTACCAAACACTTGTGAACACTCTTAAAACAAATGGAAAAATAGAAAGTCTCAGAAAAAAAGAAGATATAAAGAAGAACCAAATGAAAATATTAGAATTGAAAAGTACAATGGCAAAAAAAAAAAAAAAAAAAAAAAAAAAAAAAAAAAAAAAAAAAAAAAACACCAAAAGCCACTTTACTAAATAGGCTCAAAAAAAAAAAAAGGAAAGAATCAATGAACTTAAAGATATGTCAATATAAATTTTCCAATCTGGGCCAGGCACAGTGACTCACATCTGTAATTCCAGCACTTTGGAAGGCTGAAGTGGGAGGCTCATTTAAGCTCAGGAGCTTGTGACCATCCTGGGCAACATAATGAGACTTTTGTCCAAAAAAACAAAAGAGAGAAAAGAAAGAATGAAAGAAAGAAAGAAAAGAAAGAAGGAAAGAAGAAAGAAAGAGAAAGAAAGGAAAAGAAAGAAAGAGAAATAAAGGAAAGAAAGAGAGAGAGAAAGAGAGAAAGAAAGAAAGAAAAAAGAAAAAGAAAGAAAAGAAAGAAAGAGAAAGAAAGAAAGAAAGAAAGAAAGAAAGAAAGAAAGAAAGAAAGAAAGAAAGAAAATAAAAGAAAAAAAAGAGAGAGAGAGAAAGCTTTTAATCTGAACAACAGAGAAAAAAATACCTTTTAAAAAATGAATGCAGCCTTAGGGACCTGCGAGTTACTAAAAAAATGTCTAACTTTCCCAGCCTGGGCAACATGGAAAACCTCATCTCTAGAAAAAATACAAATATTTGCTGGATATAGTGGTGTGTGCCTGTAGTCCCAACTGCTCAGGAGGCAGGAGGATCACTTGAGCCTTGGAGGTTGAGGCTGCAGTGAGCTGTGATCATACCATTGCACTCCAGCCTGAGTGACAGAGTGAGACCCTGTCTCAAACAGCAACAACAACAACAACAAAACAAAAAACAAAGTCTAACTTATGTAATTAGAGTTCCAAAAGGAAAAAGAGTATGGTGCTGAAAAAACATTTGAAGACATAATGACTGAAAACTTCACAAGTTTAGCAAAAGACATAAACATAGAGATTTTTAAAAATTCAGTGAACTCTAAACAAGATAAAGCCAAAGAAATCCATGCCCAGAAATTATAGTCAACTTACTAAAACTAAAGACGAAGAAAAATAATCTTAAAAGCAGCTAGAGAAAAATGATGCATACCTATAAGAGGGACAGTGATTTCAATGACTGCAGATTTGAGTCTTGGAGATTGGAAGGAAATGTTGAAAGAAAAGAGCTGGAAACTCAGAATTATATACCGCCCTAGCTCTCTTTCGGGAATAAAGTGAAATAAAAATATTCTCAGAGGAAGGAAAACTAAGATAATTCATTGCCAGTAGACCAGCTCTAAAAGAACTTTAAATAAAATTCTTCAGCTAAAAGAGAAATGACACTAGAAATAAATTTGATTGGAGTGTTCAATTCGTTCAAAGGTAGTAAAATTATTGATATGTTTCATCTGGGGGTGGTGGCTCACGCCTGTAATCCCAACACTTTGGGAGGCAGAGGCAGGTGGATCACTTGAGCCCAGGAGTTTGAGACCAGTGTGGGCAACATGGTGAAACTCTGTCTCTACAAAAAATACAAAACTTAGCTGGGCATTGTGGCTTGTGCCTGTTGCCCCAGTTACTCAGGAGGCTGAGGTGGGAGGATCAGTTGAGCCCAGGAGGCAGAGACTGCAGTGAGCTGTGATCATACCACTGCACTCCAGCCTGGGCAGCAGAGGAAGATTCTGTCTCAAAAAAAAAAAAGAAAATTATTGATATGTTTGGATTTAGGTCTACCCTTTTATTATTTGTTTTCTGTGTGTTCTCTCTCTGTTATTGTTTCCCATTTTCTCTATTCTTTGGGGTTTTGAATAATTTTCATACTCCATTTTGATTTATGGCAATTTGCACTCTATCTCTTTGTATAGTTTTTTTTATAATTAGTTTGGGGAATAATATACATACTTAACTTTCCACAGTCCATTTAAAATCAATATTTTACCACTTCAAGTAGAATATAGAAACCTCCCAACATACCGGTCCTCTTACCCTCCCCACTTTATAATAGTCTTATCTTATATCTATGTATGTTGAAACCCCGTCAGAGAATGTTAAAATTTTGCTTTTTTTTTTTTTTTTTTGAGGTGGAGTTTCTCTCTTGCCACCCAGGCTGGGGTGCAATGGCACAATCTCAGCTCACTGCAACCTCCGCCTCCTGGGTTCAAGTGATTCTCCTGCCTCAGCCTCCCAAATACCTGGGATTACAGGCACCCACCATCACGCTCGGCTAATTTTTGTACTTTTAGTAGAGATAGCGTTTCACCATGTCGTCCAGGCAGGTCTCGAACTCCTGACTTCAGGTGATCCGCCCACCTCGGCCTCCCAAAGTTCTGGGATTACAGGCATAAGCCACCGCGCCCAGCCTCAGAAGTTTTCCTTTCAGCCATCAAACATATTTTGAGGAACTTAAAAGGTAAATACTAGTTTACTATGTTTACCTAAATATTTACCACTTCCATTGCTCCTTCTTCATTTCTTCAATGAAAGTATTTGGTAGAATGAAGTGCATGTTTTTCTTCTTAACAAGACTGACCTGGTTAACAACTGCTGAGAGTCTAATCTGCCATCAGCCTAGTCCATAGACAATAGTCCATAGTCCATAGACTGAGTCTATAGAACAGCTGCCTTCATATGGAGGAGCCTAGCACCTTGGTAGCAGGTTGATGGTTCTGGATCCCTTCCAACATGGAGGGAATTTGTTCTCCCTGGACTAGAAACATATTCATAATATAAATTTGCTTTTCCTTCCTACAGCACATCTGCCAGTACCATCATCTGTGGACTTTACAGAATGCCTTATTCTCTGTCATAACTTTGATTCTGTTCAAGGAATTCAATAAAAGACAGATAGCATAGGATATGTGCTCAGATTTCATGGTCTTAACACTTATCCCATCACCCAGAAGCAGACAACCTGCTAGAAACGGTGGAAAGTAGCTGGGTGCAGTGGTGTGCGCCTGTGGTCCCAGCTACTCGGGAGGCTGAGGAGGAAAGGACTGCTTATGCCTGGGAGGCGGAGGCTGCAGTGAGCCAAGATCGTGCCACTGCACTCCAGCCTGGGTAACAGCGCGAGACCTTGTATCAAAAGGAAAAAAAAGTTTAAGAAATGGTTGAATGACCTCCTGAAGGCTTAGTTATGGTGCCAACTGGGAGGCAACCTCCTGTGAAAGCATAACGTTCTGTTTTACAAAATGCAGTATGTGCTTTGTATCAGCAACCGATATAGGATCACAGTAGCAACAGTATAGGAGTCCCAGAATCAAAGTGTAGCATTAGGGGGTAGAGGTTTCTTTTCATTATCATGTCTCAACTCTCTCACAGAATTTGTGCTTCCTGTCCCTGAAACTTTGTGCTCTGTTGGCTTAGAGGCCTTAATCCCCATGAAAAGAACACATCCATCAAGGAACACAAAAATATCTCATTGAACTGTAATTTGAAACTATCACCTGGTAATTTTGGGCTCCTCATGCCATTGAACTAACAGATAAGAAGAGAGGTAAATTAGTCAGCTATTGGTGCAATAATAACTGTATAATAAAAGCAACCACAAAATATAAGGGGCATACAACAATGAATATTTACTTTTTGCTAATGGGTCTGCAGATCAGTTGGGACAGCTCTGCTATCAGACTACAGGTCAGCTTGGCTACACATGCCTCACTCTGCTGCCTGGCTGAAGGAGCAGTGGCTACCTGTGGCATGCCTCTAAAGGCTTAGGCTTGGAACTGGCATGTCATTTCTGCTGCATTCCATTGACCAATGAAAGCCACAAGACCAAGGCCAAGGATATGTATATTCAACTTTTCTAATCCCTGTGCTTTGAATTTCTAACTAGTTCCTATGGGCTGACTTCAGTCTTTCTCAAACCTACTATATGTACTTGATACTAACTGCATTCCATTTCTTTGGATAGCTGCTGACTGGGGCAGAGCCCCCTGATCCCTCCCTGATCTCTTCCCATATAGAATCTAGTGATGCAAAACTAAGATTTCTGGAGATCCAAACCCATGCCAAGAACTAAATCATATATCATCTCATTTATCCTCATAACTCCGAGAAATAGGACTTGCTATCTCAACTTCACAGGCTCAGGGAGGGAAAGTAAGTCATCCAGGATCACAGAAGTGGTAACTGACTTTTAGAATTCACATGAAAAAAAAAAAATCTGATTTGAAAGCTAAAGGTTTCCTTCTGTATCTTACTCATTCCCCAAATACCTAGTTCTTTTACGCCCCCACTCTAGCCACAGGCTTATCCCTTTGTTTACTGAATCTTGAGTTCTAGCTGTTGTCTTTGGAAAATCTGATCAGGTCATTTCATAGTCTTAGGCAAAATGCTCATTGAGAAGTCAAACAAAGACTTTTGATTAAAGGGTTCCAAAAAGATTCAGTGAAGGAGGCAGAACCCAAATGTTAGCTGGTAGAGATGAGTGGGAAGGCATCCACCCTTGTGGAACAGCATGAACAAAGGCAGAGAGGTGGGAAAGTACACTGTGTACTTGGGAATAGCAAGGGATCTGCTTCAATAAGAGCATGGGATCAACTCCTAGGTAAGACTTGGAACAGGGAGAGGAGGTTTAACATTCCATTTGGGGAAATGACTGCGGTGAGGTCGTGTGTGAAAGAGGAATGAGTGCTTTTTCCCCAAAAGGAAATCACAGTGAAGTAGCAGTTACTGCCAAGGCCTGTCAAGGCTGAAGGAAAGCAAGGATTTCATTCCATAGCATTATGTTAACAAACGAATAAGCCAAACTATAAACTAATTCTCTGTGTAAACATTCCAGAACTACTGCTGGAGAAACACAGAGTATTTGGTATGCTAAAGAAAACGCATGAATGAGGTCAATCAATTACAGGCCAAGATGGAAAGGCAAAGAGGGATCAGAAAGATTAGTTATAACTGGAAAGCTTACCAATGGAAGAGCCTGCCAGAAATCTCCCTTTGGGACGGCATGGAAAAGATAGCCATCAACATAAGCAAGAAATGCAAAGGCTGAAACTGAATTCATAATTTAATGAAAGGTTTTTTTTAGAAATTCATAATGGAGTTCTGCCCAAACACAAACATCTTATTAATATAAAATTCCATCCTGTTAATGTAATTCTTATTCATGGAAATAGACACTTTCACCATAAATTATTTCCTTGCATCCTTTAGAGAGGCAGTGATTTCTGAACCAATAAAAATAAGAATCATCAATGATTTCTGATTACCTATGGCCAGAGATAAGGAAGGAGGAAATGATACTGTTCTGTGTCCTTTGAAAGACAAGCAATGGATCAAAGTTGCTCATTTAGTTCATTTAATGTGTCCTCAGAGCATGATAAATCCATTTAGAAAACATGCTTAATTTCATTGGCATAGTGAAATGTTCTAAAGCTTTGGACTTTAGGGGCTGTCATTTAACTTTTGACTACTGACAAAATTTTAGTGCAGAAAACTGCTCAAGTTATTTATCATATCTATTTCCATTCAAAATTGTAAACGAGGAGCTCTTTCCTAAATTTTAACAATTTTACCATAGTTTTTATTTCCTTTTCTTTTTAGAGATAGGATCTTGCTCTGTCACCCAGGCTGGAGTGCAGTGGTGTGATCTTGACTCACTACAGCCTTAACCTCGGGCTGAAGCAATACTCCTGCCTCAGCCTCATGAGTAGCTGAGACTACAGGTGTGTGCCACCATGTGTGGCTAATTTTTTTTCCTATTTTTTGTAACAATGAGGTCTCACTATATTGCCCAGGCTGGTCTCAAACTTCTGGGTTCAAGCGATCCTCCTGCCGTGGTCTTCCAAAGTGCTGGGATTACAGGTGTGAGCCACCATTCCCAGCCACACTTTTTCATATCTCCACATTTTTGCATATGACACACTTGATCCTGAACACTTCTCCCCTTCACATCCCCAACTCTCTGCTGCTTAAGCCCTTCAGGGCCTTATTGCTTATAGAATACATTCCAAACCCCCTTCCTCAGCTTACAAGGGCCTGCACGATGTGACTTCTACCTGCCTTTATATCTTCACTGTCTTAGTCTGTTCCAGCTGCTACAACAAAATACCATAAACTAGTGTCATATAAACAACAGAAATTTATTTATTACGGTTCTGAAGGCTGGGCAGTCCAACATCAAGGTGGTAGTAGATTTGGTGTCTGGTGAAGCCCCACTTTCTGGTTCATAGATGGCACCTTCTCACTGTGTCCTCACATGGTAAATGGGGCAAGAGACCTCTCTTGGGCCTCCTTTCTAAGGGCACTAATCCCATTCAAAGGTCTCATCTCTTAATACTACCACTTCGGGAGTTAGGATTTCAACATATGGTGGGTTGGCAGTGGACACAAATATTCAAATCATAGCACTCACTTCATACCACTCTCCCCCTCACCCTCCCACTATGCTGATCACCTTTTTGTTTCCCAAACCTGCCAAAGATTTCCTGCTCAGGGACTTTGCACAATAGTTCCTTTTTGCAGAGAATTCATGGCTCTTGTTTAGCCTTCTGGTCTAAGCTTAAATATCCTTGTAACAAAGCGTTTCTGGTCATAACCTATATCATAAACTGTAATTATCTTCCTTGTTGATATATTTTACTTATTTACTGTCTGTCTCTCCCACTAGGATGTAAACTTCATGAGGGCAGGGAAGAAGCACAGGTACAACCCAACTTATCCTTCAAGTGTCAGCTCAAATATTGTTCTTCGTATACGCAGGGGCTGGCACATAGTCAGTAGTTGATGGATGGATGAATGGATGAATGAATGAATGAATGGAAAAGGAGTGAGGCAAAAGGCAGCGGCCTTAAAGCAGACATGTAAATCAGACTGAGGTTGTGCAAAAAAAAGTATTTCTGAAACTGAGATACTCCACAAAATCCATGGTGTCAATAATGTAGTATCATTTATAGACCCTGTAATTATTTGTTTTAGGTTAAATAAACAGGGTGTCAATTTGATATTGGCGGGATAGGTGAGGTCCTGAACGCTGATGGGACCTCAACCCTGGCTAGTGTGCAGGTTCTTGACAACATGGTAAGAAGGAATTCAATGATGAGTCAGAAAGTAGTGAAAGTGTGAAGATTTACTGCAAGCAAAAAATTCACACTCAAGAAAGGAGAGTGCAGGCATACATAAGAGAGAGTCATGTGCATGGGGGTTTGAGGTGAATACCTTTAGGGTTTTCTTTAACTAAGGGGTGAAATATTCATGAAGATTCCTAGAAAAAGATAGAGATTTCTCAGAACTGTTGTGTCAGCCATTAAATATGGGTGTCCCTGGAACTGTCATGGCACTGGTGGGTGATTTAGCATGTTAATGAGTATATAATAAGTTCCTAGGTGAAACTTAGGTCAAATCTAGCACCATGCTGGGTCCAGTCGGGTCTTAGCCAGTTGGATCTACATCCTAGTTTTGGGGATCTTATAAGCCCCTAGCTTCTGCGGCTATTTCAACAGTTTCATTTTGCTAGTCGTGTGAAACTGCTGCCTGGAATTCTCTATTCTCCTGCAGCCGCCCTGTATTATTTCTGCCTCATATTAGTTCAGGTTGTTAGAAAATAAATTGCCTCAAAGTTGTTCATTTAATATTAAAATTGTGGCAATATTTTAAATCAGAAAACCTGGCAATTCTTGCCACCTTCATATCACAGAGCTAATTATGGGAGCAAATAAAGTTGAAAAGTTCTTCAGACTTGAATATATGCTACAAAATGATATCTTCAAAATGACTATCCTAACAAAAAAAGGAAGGGTAAAATAAGTCATTGTTTAACATCAGCTACTTAACTGTTGTCTACCACCATGGAGCCAGTCCTATTAAAGTACATCACTTAAGAAAAGAGTACCTTGCCATATATATTAAATGCTAAATATGCTTTAAATAACTGGTAGTTATGAACATGATTTAAATAATTGTATATATAACTTCTGTTTTGCTTTATAGAATACTAACATTGAAAAGTTAATTAATGAAATGCACATTAAGAAAGATAATGTTTTAATAGGCTATATCATTCCCAATAACAAGCTTTGACTTGCTACAGTAGAACAGAATAACCAGTTGTTATTCTTCCCCACTTCAAAAGAAGAATGCTATTCTGATAAGAATTTTTGTTATTATTAAGTGCTAACTGCCTGAGATATTTTAAATATTTACATTATTTGGTGAGTGGAAGTCCTAATCTCTCTTCTAATTACATTTTTCTCCAAGCATCCTGCCAGACAGCCTTCAAAATAACTTACATTTAAATAGCTGTTTGCATTTTTTACCCAATCTGTCCCAATTTTTAGGAATAAAACAGCAAATCTTAGCTAGGAATTTACTTTTCAACTGTGAATGTCAAAGATTACACCAATTTTAAGGAGGTTTTTTTTTAACTTTTATAGATTGAAAACAGTTCTCTGAACTATCAAGAAAAAAACTAAAAATTGAAATCTGTTTTTTAATGGAAAATTAAGATCATAAATCATGGCAGGCAGAGGGGAAGTCATCTCAAAAGGGTAAAACACAATCCCCCAAGAACAGAACACTTGAGCTCAGCCTAAAGGGCATATCTTCAAAGTGCACATGTTGGTTTGTTATTTTAGAACTGCTCTTGAGTGCTGGGGTTATACGAAAGGCCTTGTTTCCATTGGCTGCTATAAATAAAATGTGAACCATTATATCATCTCTTAAGAGAGTTTTATAGAAACACCAGGCATAGCTTCAAGTGTAGCAATTTATACAAGTATCTCTCTAAATATATGTCTTGGAATTTTTGCTAAACCAGGTAATAAGGGACATTACCACTTTTGCTAAGGCATATTTGTGTGACAGATTAGACCCTGTTTAGGCACCTATTTACAGGTCAAAGCCTGCAGGCCTTGAAAAGAGAAAGCAGGGAGTTCACCCAGCCTGGCCTCCAGCTCCAAGGCAGCTGTGTAATCCCACTGAACCTGTTTGGCAGCTCATGCAGTAACTGCTGCTGCTTGCAGATAAGACCCTCTTGGAAAGCCTGATAGCCCTTGTCAATAATGAAGCCTCAAGAGCAACTGGAATTTTCTAAAACATCAAAACACATTATCTGATTTGTGCTGATACCCAGTCATTACAGAGAGCCAGTTGAGTAAGATTTCTGTTAAGGAAAGATAGATGACAATTCTTTACATATGACACAATAGGTGTCATATGTAAATCTCGAATCTTACCTTGATCATAAGCAACCATTGTTTGCTTACCTATTGCATCACTGAAGCAAAATAAGTCATACTAGCCACAAAAACAAGACTAACATTGGATTTCCACAGCTCTTTCAGCAGTGGGTTGGAAAGAACTATTAAAACATGGCTGTTTCATAATTTCCCTATTGGTTAGGTATTGCAAGATCCCATTTTTTACATTAGCATGAATTTTATTGCCTCTAGAAAAGCAGAACTGGTCTAGGTCAAGGGGCAAATGAGTGCCCTACCTATAATCCATAACAAAGTGAGGCTTTTAGCCAGAGGAGGAATGAAGCTGTTTAGCACTCTGGAGCCAGGGCTACATACTAAGGTGACTCACTCAGGGAATATGGAATGTTCTTGAAATTCTGCTGGGTCTGTCCTTTTGCTTTTCAAAACCTGGTCACTGAAGAGACAATACATTTATTAAAACTAGATACCAGTAAGCCTCTCATTGTGAAATAAAAGAAAAGTTACTGGAACACGATACTCAAAAAGACCATGAAGATGTTTCAGTCAGAGAAGGAAGAAAAAGACTGCGTAGGTAGACAGTGACAAGAGGGCTGGAATGTAGAAGCCCAAGGGAGTCAGAAAAGAGAAAAATGTGTTTATGTGTCTGATGAAGCTGTTTGAAACAGTGCCCTATCTCTCTGTGTCTAATCAGTCACAGTTTATGCTGATAGAGCTTTCACTGCTGTCTTTTCCCTTTAATACCACTTCATAGTGTAAGAGGTAGAGTTCCTTCCACAGTTATGACTTAGCTCTTCTTTTGTAAACAGCTTTTCACTTGTTTAAAAGAAGTTGCACATACATATGAATGGACTCACAAGGAAATAACAAAAAACACTATAAATTCTGCGTTGAGGCTGTAGCGAACCAAATTGTTCTAATAATAAGTTTGTTATAGTAAGTTGATAACCACAAAGTTCTATCAGATTTAAAGAAAAAGAGTGAGGGAATAAACCATGAAATAGCATATCTCAGAATATGAGGTTGTGGGCCATTGAAGAAAAAAATTAAAGGAGTTCATAAAAACTATTAAAAGAATATAAACCTTTTAACAAATTTTGTTCTTTTGAATCACAGTAAAAAGTTTCTCTCTCAATAACAAAATCGTAGTCAAATGTAACTGAGGTTTGCTAAATTTTATTACTTAAGGTAGCAAACTGAAAAGAAACACTTAAAAGTGCTTAAATATTTTTATTGTTTTAAATCAAGTTTAAATAAATGAAGAGACAATTCATTATTGCCTAAGTATTTTCATGACACTTCAAGTTTCTTCCTAAATTAATATCTAATTTAACAAGAAGTTTATTGGGGATTTTCATTTACTTACTTATTTCCCCAGTAATGAAAACAGCTTTGTGCTTTTCTGACTACATAAGTAATGAATTTTTAAAACATTCAAAACAAGTTATAGACAGAAAGAAAGTAAAAATGTCCTGAAACCTTATCACCTGTGATAACCACTGTTAACATTTTGGCAACCATCCTTTCATACATCATACATCTCCGTATACACATTTATATAAAGAGAGTAACATGCACACTATTCTTATTATGGCGCTTAATTTTTAAAATATTGCTTGGTTGGTTGTTTTCTTCATTTTTGGGAATCAATATCAAAATATGGTATAAGTATGTTCTTTTCCTACCCCATGCTTACAAAATCATACATATATACCCTGTGTGTCTGTGCGTAATAGGGATTCTAGGCATTTCGCCTCTCTCATCTAAACTGTCATGGATTCCCCTCCAAAAACCCTGGATAGTTCTAAATAATTCTTTTTAATAGTTGCATAATTTTCTATTGTATGCATGAACCATAACTTATTTAATCATTTTTCTACCTAACACTTTTTAACTTTTTTTTTTCCCAATGGCACACCAGGATGCAGTAAACATCTTTCTATGTATAGCTTTTCTTACCGATGCTTTTACGTAAGCAGGAAAATTCTTCCTATGAATAGATTGCTGAGAAAAAGAGTATATATCTTTTCAATGTTAATTTTGCTTTCCAAAATACTATAACAATTCACATTTCCATTAGCAATGTGTGAGAATAGCCTTTTCCACATATTCCTGAAAGCAGTAGCTGTTATCCCTTTTTCATTTTTGCCAATATGATGTCTGTAGAGGGATAGCTCACTTGTTTCTTTAATTTGCAGTTCCCTGACTCCTCATGAGATTAATCGTTTTGGCATCTTTTTCTACGTTTAGAGGCCATCTTGGACTTGCTCTCACGTGAATTGCCCGTTTACGTCCTTTGACCGTTTTTTTAATTATGTGACCTTCTTAGCCTTTTGTACCGTAAAACTCTTAACCCTTTATTTTTCACATGCACTGCAAATATTTTTCCTAATTTGTTATTTGTCTTTTTAATTCGTCTGTGGTATTTTTTTCCACGCTATAATATTTTTTATATTTGAGTATTTCTCTCGTTTTACTTTTACAGCTTCTGGGTTTCCCGCCCTCCAACGTTGGCCGGGCGTGGTGGTTCACGCCTGTAATCCCAGCACTTTGGGAGGCTGAGACAGGTGGATCACCTGAGGTCAGCAGTTCAAGACCAGCCTGGCCAACATGGTGAAACACCATCTCTACTAAAAATATAAAAGTTAGGCGGGTGTGGTGGCGGGTGCCTGTAATCTCAGCTACTCAGGAGGCTGAGGCAGGAGAATCACTTGAACCTGGGAGGTGGAGGTTGCAGTGAGCCGAGATCGCACCATTGCACTCCAGCTGGGTGACAAGAGTGAAACTCCATCTAAAAAAAACCCCTCTAACATCTAGGGCAAATTTTCTTTTTTATATTTTCTTATGCTGACAAATAAAAATGGCATATATTTATCACATATGACATGATGTTTTGAAATATGTATACATTGTGGAATGGCTCAATTGAGCTAATTAACATATACATTATCTCACATTTTTTATTTTTTGTGATCAGAATACTTAAAATCTACTCTCTTAGTGATTCTCAAGAATATAATGCAGTTATTTACTATAGTCACCATGTTGTACAATAGATTTATTGAACTTATTCCTGCTATCTAACTGAAATTCTGTAGGGCTAAATTTTCATTGTTACTTTTTTTTTTAAAGAGGCAGAGTCTTGTTCTGCCACCCAGGAGTGCAGTGGTGGGATCGTAGCTCACTGCGGACTCCAGCTCCTGGGCTCAAGTAATCTTCTCATGTCAGTCTCCTGAGTAGCTGGGACTATAGTTATGCACCACCACATCCAGCTAATTTTTAAATTGTATTTTTGTAGAAACAGGGTCTCACTATGTTGCCCAGGCTGGTCTCAAATTCCTGTCTCAAATTCAAGCATTTATCCCACTTCAGCCTCCCAAAGTGCTGGGATTACAGGTGTGAGCCATCACACCCGGCCCTGTTGTTACATTTTTAACATTTATAACTCAAGTCCATCTGAAATTTGTTTATATAGTATAAGGTAAGAGTCTCACTTTTTAGTCTAACCTATAGAGAAAGGCATTTATCAGCTAAATATGTGAAGCAAATAATTCTTAACCACTGAATTGAAGTATGACATTTTGCATTTACTAAGTTACCATAGGTCCTGGGACCAGGGGTACCTCCAAAATATAAACAATTAAAACAGTATGGGCACAGACCAGTCAGAACAAACGCTGTCTGTAAACCACTGCAACAGGGATATCGTGCAAACTAAGAGGATAGCAGTCCTGCCTTGAATCTATTTCCGGGTTCTCTATTCTGTTTCAATGACATACTTGTCTATTCCTATGCCAGGATCATATTGTTCTAATTTCAGTCATTTTTGAAGTATTTTAACATCTGAGCAAGTATGTCCCACACATTATTATTATTATTATTTTTATTTTTTTTTTTTTGAGACAGAGTCTCGCTTTGTCGCCCAGGCTGGAGTGCAGTGGCCGGATCTCAGCTCACTGCAAGCTCTGCCTCCCGGGTTTACGCCATTCTCCCGCCTCAGCCTCCCGAGTAGCTGGGACTACAGGCGCCCGCCACCTCGCCCGGCTAGTTTTTTTGTATTTTTTTAGTAGAGACGGGGTTTCACCGTGTTAGCCAGGATGGTCTCGATCTCCTGACCTCGTGATCCGCCCGTCTCGGCCTCCCAAAGTGCTGGGATTACAGGCTTGAGACACCGCGCCCGGCCCCACACATTATTTATTTTTTTTTCACAACTTATCTGGCTGTTCTTGGACATTTATTTGTACATGTGAATTATAAGTTCTGTTTATTGGCCGGGCGCAGTGGCTCAAGCCTGTAATCCCAGCACTTTGGGAGGCTGAGACGGGCGGATCACGAGGTCAGGAGATCGAGACCATCCTGGCTAACACGGTGAAACCCC
>NW_016803692.1:4028981-4042463 GCF_001698545.2 Rhinopithecus bieti | reverse complement strand
AAAAAAAAAAAAAAAAAAAAAGTTCTGTTTATCCAGCTCCCAAAATAAACTATTCTTGTGTAAATAAACTGTGATAACGTTATATCAGTTTTGGAAGATGTTACAGAAACTACAATTTCTCTTTACTATTCTCCTCTTCTTCCTTCCCAGTAAATGTTTTGGCCAGTTGCAGTGGCTCACGCCTGTAATCTCAACACTTTGGGAGACTGAGGCAGATCACTTGAGACCAGGAGTTTGAGACCAGACTGGGTAACACAGTGAGTTCCCATAGCTGGGCATGGCGGTGCATGCCTCTAGTACAAGCTTTTTGAGAGGCTGAGGCAGAAAGATTACTTGAGCCCAGGAGGAGTTCAAGGCTGAAATGAGCTATAATTGCACCACTGAACTTCAGTCTGGATGACAGAGTGGAGTCAAAAAAAGAGTTTAGGCAAGGCATATAATCCACTAGAATAAAGGCTCCATTTCCTAACCTTCTTTTCAGGTACCAGTATGCATGTGACTAAGTTCTAGCCAATGAGATATTAGCAGAATTAATATATGTAACTTTCAGGAAGTGCTTTATAGTAATACTTTAGAGCAGGGCCACACAGCAGGAGGCGAGCAGTGAGCAAACAAAGCTTCATTTGTTTTTACAGCCCCTCCCCATCACTCACATTGCTACCTGAGCTCCACCTCCTGTCAGATCAGCAGTGGCATTAGATTCTCATAGGAGCGTGAACCCTATTGTGAACTGTGCATGTGAGGGATCTAGGTGCAGCTCCTTATGAGAATCCAATGCCTGATGATCTGTCACTGTCTCCCATCACTTCCAGATGCGGCCGTCTAGTTGCAAGAAAACAAGCTCAGGGCTCCCTCTGATTCTACATTATGGTGGTTTGTATAATTATTTCATTATATATTACAATGTAATAATAATAGAAATAAAGTGCACAATAAATGTAATGTAGTTGAATTATTCCAAAACCATACCCCCTACCTCAGTTCATGGAAAAACTGAGGTGCTTTTGGCACCAGTGACTGGTTTCTTCCACGAAACCAGTCCCTGATGTCAAAAAGGTTGGGGAGGCTGCTTTAGGGCACTGCGCAGACACCACTTCATAGCTGCTGAACTCATTCCCTCAGCTGTTGGCTCTCAGCTGCATCCTGCTTCAAGAACTGCCATCAGCTTCAGGGAGCCACCTCGCCTAACATTGCTTCCCCCTTCCCAGGGCTGCCCATCAACCCACCTCCAATGACTGGTCAGTCCAGTCCCCTTGCTTTAAGGGAAATCAATGCTAAAGAGCTACCACACTTCCAGAACTCCTCAAGGAATTGGCTGAGGCCTTTGCTGCAAATTTTGTGGTAACTCTTTGCCCAATAACTCTTCCCCCAGATATTGATCCCAAGATCACTTCGCAGTAAACTTCCTGCTGTCAATCTCTGGCTCAGAGTCTATTCCCCTGGAGCCCACCTTCGATGTGTCCTTAAAGGGAAAGGGCATGCTCTCTCCTCCTGCTGGCTGGGTGAAGACATGGCAAAGCATCAAGGGAAAAGAAGCCTGAGGCTCTGGCATTCAGAGCGCCTTACCAGCCCTTGAAGGGCCTACCCAGACTTTTACATAGGGAAAAATAAGCTTCTAGGTTGTTTAAACCACTGTTAGTATGAATATGCCCTAATATACAATAATTAACTTTTTTGTGATATTAAATCATCCTATCCTGGAACACGTTGAGATCTTTTTTTGTATCTCTCAAAAAAATCTTATCATTTTCTTCATATGGGTCTCATACTGTTCATGTTAAATTTAGAAATTATTTATTTATTTAGAAATAATTTATAATTATTTCACTACTGCAAATAAAATGTTTTCCCATTTCCATTTCTTAGTGATTATTTTACTTTTATTTTGTTTTATTTTCTTAAGACAGGCTCTTGCCCTGTCACCCAAGCTGAGTGCAGTGGCATGATCATAGCTCATGGTTATTTTCACTATAGCGAAAATAAATTATAGTGGTTTATTTGTTTTACTTTTTGTTTCAGTTTTTATTTTAGATACAGGGAGTACGTGTGGAAATGTGTTACATGGGTATATTGCACTCAAGTAGTGAGCATACTACCCAACAGGTAGTTTTTCAACTCAGACCCCTATCTTTTGTTCCTATGTTTATGTCCATGTTGCTCGATGCTTAGCTCCCACTTATAAGAGAGAACATGCAGTATTTGGTTTTCTGTTTCTGTGTTAATTCACTTAGGATTATGGCCACCAGCTCCATCCATGCTGCTGCAAATGACATGATTTCATTCTTTCTTATGACTGCATAGTATTCCATGGTGTATATGTACCACGTTTTCTTTATCCAGTCCCTCATTGATGGGCACCTACATTGATTCCATGTCTTTGATATTTTGAATGTGCAACAATGAACATATGAGTGTATGTGTCTTTTTGGTAAAATGATCTCTTTTCCTTTGGGTATATACCCAGTAATGGGATTGCTGGGTGAAATGGATCTCTGTTTAAAGTTCTTTGAGAAATCTCCAAACTGCTTTTCACACTGGCTGAACTAACTTACATCCCTACCAACAGTGTTAAGCATTCCCTTTTCTCTGCAGCCTTGCCAGTATCCATTGTTTTTTGTTTTTGTTTGTTTGTTTTGAGACGGAGTCTTGCTCTGTCGCCCAGGTTGGAGTGCAGTGGCACGATCTCGGCTCACTGCAACCTCCATCTCCCGGGTTCAAGCTATTCTCCTGCCTCAGCCTCCTGAGTAGCTGGGACTACAAGCATGTGCCAACATGCCCAGCTAATTTTTTTTGTATTTTTAGTAAAGATGGGGTTTCACCATGTTGGTCAGGCTGTTCTCAAACTCCTGACCTTAAATGATCTGCCCACCTCAGCCTCCCAAAGTGCTGGGATTACAGGCATGAGCCACTGCACCCGACCTGTTTTTTTGACTTTTTAATAATAGCCATTCTGAGTGGTGTGAAATTCACTGTGGCTTTGATTTGCATTTCTCTGTTGATTAATGATGATGAACATTTATTCATATGCTTGTTGACTGCATGTATACCTTCTATTGAGAAGTGTCTGTTCATATCTTTTGCCTATTTGTTAATAGGGCTGATTTTTGCTTGTTGATTTAAGTTCCTTATAGATTCTGGGATGTTGGACCTTTATCACATGCATAGTTTGCAAATATTTTAGATTGTCTGTTTACTTAATTGTTAGTTTCTTTTGCTGTGCATAAGCTCTTTAGTTTCATTAGTTCCCATTGTCAATTTCTGATTTTGTCTCATTTGCTTCTGGAGACTTTGCCAAAAATTCTTTGCCCAGGCTGATGTCAAGAAGGGTATTTCCTAGGTTTTCTTTTAGGGATTTTATAGTTTAAAGTCTTACATTTAGGCCGACGCGGCTGGCGCCAAGCCTGTAATCCACTTGGGAGCCGAGATGGGCTGGAATCACAATGGATCAGGAGATCCGAGACCCATCCTGGCTAACCCCGTGAATACCCCCCGTCTCTACTAACAAAAACCAACCCCACCAAAAAAAAAAAAACTAGCCCGCGAGCGGTGCGGTCCTGTAGTCCCAGCCTACTCGCGAGGCTCGCGGGCCAGCAGAATGGCGTAAACCCGCGAGGCGCAAGCTTGCAGGAGCTGAGATCCGGTCACTGCACTCCAGCCCTGGCGACAGAGCGCGAGACCTCCATCTCAAAAAAAAAAAAACACAAACAAAAAAAAACAAAGCTTACGTTTAAATCCTTTATCCATCTTGAGTTAATTTTTGTATATGGTAAAGATAAAGGTCCAGTTTCCATTCTATATGCTAGCCAGCCTTAGCCCAGTGCTATTTAGTTAACATAGAGTGTTCCCTTTCCCCATTGCTGTTTATTGTAGACACCTGTCAATCAATCAAGATGTAGGTTGTGCAGCTTTATTTCTGGGCTCTCTAATCTTTCCATTGGTCTACATGTCTGTTTTTGTAACCAGTACAACGCTGTTTACTTACTATATCTTGTAGTTACACAGTTCGAATCAGGTAGTCGTGATGCCTCTGGCCTTTGCGTTCTTCCTTTGCTAGGATCTGCTTTGGCCTATTCAGCTCCCTGTGTTTCAATGTGATATTTACGAGCTAGGCGCCTTCTCCCTAATTCAGTGCGAAGATATCACCTTTGGTCTACGCTGTTAAGAACATTGGCCCGGCCGCCGCCGCGTGGCCTCAAGCCCTGGTAATCCCGCACTTTGGAGGCCCCGAGAACGGGCGGCATCACGAGGTTAAGAGATCGAGACAATCCTGGCTAAAACGGGAAACCGCAGTCTCTACTAAAAATACAAAAAACTGCCGGGCGACGGTGCAGGGCGCCTGCTAGCTGCCCAGCTACTTCCCCGGAGGCTGCAGACAGGAGAAATGGCGTGAACCCCGGGAGGCACGGAGCTATCAGTGCAGCTGAGATCCGGCCACTCACACCTCCAGCCCTGGGCCACAAAGCGAGACTCCGTCCCAAAAAAAAAAAAAAAAAAAAGAGTAGCATTGAAGAGTAGCATTGAATCTGTAAATTGCTTTGGGCAGTATGGTCATTTTAATGATACTGATTCTTCCAATACATGAGCATGGAATGTTTTTCCATTTATTTGTGTCATCTCTGATTTCTTTCAGAAGCGTTTTGTAGTTCTTCTTGTAGATAACATCTTTTACCTCCTAGGTTATCTGTGTTCCTAGGTATTTCATTTTCTTGGTGGCTATTGTAAACGGGATTGTGTTTTTTATTTGACTCTCAGCCTGGACATTATTGGTGTATAGAAATGCTACTGATTTTTCCATATTGATTTTGTATCCTAAAACCTTACTAAAATCATTTATCAGTTCTAGTAGCCTTTTGGTGGAGTGCTTAAGGTTTTCTAGGTAAGGAATCATATCATCAGCAAAGAGAGATAGTTTGACTTCTTTTCCTACGTGGATGCCTTTTATTTCTTTCTCTTGCTTGACTGCTCTTGCTAGGACTTCCAGTAGTATGTTGAATAGGAATGGTGAGAATGGGCATTTTTGTCTTGTTCCAGTTCTCACAGGGAAGGGTTCCAGCTTTTGCCCATTTTGTACAATGCTGGCTGTGGGTTTGTCAACAATGACTCTTATTATTTTGAGGTATGTTCCTCTGAGGCCTAGTTCGCTGATGGTTTTTATCATGAGAGATGTAGAATTTTATTGAAAGCTTTTTCTGCATCTATTGAGATGACTGTATGGTTTTTGCTTTTAATTTTGTTTATGTGATGAATCACATTTATTGATTCACATGTTTATTGATTCACATATGTTTATTGATTCACATATGTTGAACCAGTCTTGCATTCCAGAAATAAAGCTTATTTGATTGTCACGTATTGACATTTTTTTTTCTGAGACAGGATCTTGCTCTGTAGTGCAGGGGTGCAATTTCAACTCACTACAACCTCCACCTCAAGCGATTCTCTCACCTAAGCATCCAAGTAGCTGGGACTACAGGCACATGCCACCATGCTTGGCTAATTTTTAAATCTTTTGTAGAGATGAGGTCTTATTATATTGCCCAGACTGGTCTTGAACTCCTGGATTCAAGCAATCCTCCCAAAGTCTGGAATTACTGGCATGAGCCACCACTTCTGGCCTGTATTAACTTTTTGATGGGCTGCTGGATTTGGTTTGCTAGTATTTTGTTAAGGATTTTTGCATTTGTGTTCAGCCTGAAGTTTCCTTTAGAAATTACAGTTCTTTACAGAGTGTACTGAGATTATTATTATTATTATTTTTTCTTTTTTTTAAGGGACAGAGTGTCCTCATGTTGCCCAGGCTGCAGTGCAGTGGCTATTCACAGGCAGGATCATAGCACACTGCAGCCTTGAGCTCCTGGGCTCAAACAACCCTCTCGCCTCAGCCTCCTGAGTAACTGGGACTACAGGCATGTGCCACTGTGCCCGAAAAGATGACTTTTTTTTTTTTTTTTTGAGATGGAGTCTCACTCTGTCGCCCCAGGCTGGAGTGCAGTGGTGTGATCTTGGCTCACTGCAGCCTCCACTTCCTGGATTCAAGCAGTTCTCCTGCCTTGTCCTCCCAAGTAGCTGGGATTAGAGGTGTGTGCCACCATGCCCAGCTAATTTTTGTATTTTTAGTAGAGACAGGGTTTTGCCATGTTGGTCAGGCTGGTCTTGACTCCTGCCCTCAAGTGATCCACCCGTCTCAGCCTTCCAAAGTGCTGGGATTACAGGCATGAGCCACCACACCCAGCCAATTTTTAAATCCATATTTATTGCATAGTGGTTAAAGAGTACTCTAACTCTGATTCTACAGTCTGACTACCTGGGTTTGAATCCTGACTTCACTTCTTACTTTGGGTGAGTTTCTTAATTTCTCTGGCCCTCAGTTTCCTCATTTGCAAAACAGTTTGATACACCTCACTTATAGAGTTGTCATGAGGTGTTAAAAAGATAAACTTAGGCCGGGCGCGGTGGCTCAAGCCTGTAATCCCAGCACTTTGGGAGGCCGAGACGGGCGGATCACGAGGTCAGGAGATCAAGACCATCCTGGCTAACACGGTGAAACCCCGTCTCTACTAAAAACTACAAAAAACCAGCCGGGCGACGTAGCGGCGCCTGTAGTCCCAGCTACCCAGGAGGCTGAGGCAGGAGAATGGCGTAAACCCGGGAGGCGGAGCTTGCAGTGAGCTGAGATCTGGCCACTGCACTCCAGCCTGGGTGACAGAGCGAGACTCCGTCTCAAAAAAAAAAAAAAAAAAAAACTTAGATATATTAAAAATATAAAGCACTTGTTTGAGCAGTCAATGATTGGGCAGCACCAGACCACAAGCAGTTTAGCATTCCACTGGGTGGGGGGTGGTGAGAAAGGAAATTTTATAAGGTATTGATGGAAGCAAAACAAAATGTATTTGGGGCTGGGCACAGTGGCTCACACTTGTAATCCCAGCACTTTGGGAGGCTGAGGTGGGAGGATTGTTTAAGCCCAGGAGCCCAAGAACAGCCTGGGCAACATAAGGAGACCTTGTCTCTACAACAACAACAACAACAACAAATATATATATATATATATGTATACATACATAAAAATAGGCATATATGTATATATGTATGTGTATATACGCGTTCGGCTAAAATAGAATGTCTCTGGTTAGAGGCTAGTTAGAGGTTTCTGATTAGTCAAGCTTAGGTTTTTTTTTTTTGTTTTTTTGCTTTTTGTTTTAGAGATGGAGTCTCACTCTGTCACCGAGGCTGGTATGCAGTGGCACGATCTCAGCTCGCTCCAACCTCTGCCTCCCGGGTTCAAGCGATTCTCCTGCCTTGGCCTTGGGAGCAGCTGGGATTACAGGCATGAGCCACCACGCCCAGCTAATTTTTGTAGTTTTAGTAGAGACAGGTTTTCACCATGTTGGCCAGGCTAATCTCGAACTACTGACCTCAAGTAATCCACCTGCCTCGAAGCTTAGATTTTTTGTACTGTTTGCATGGGCTTTGGTTTGCTTATGTAGCAACCCAGGGTGCTGGAGTCATCTCAACCTAATGGTCTCCCAATTAAATTTATTTTTAAAAAAGGATTAAGTGAATTTATACATATAAAGCTCTTAGAACATACTTGACACATAGTAAGTCCTATATAAGCATTAGCTATTATTATTATGATTTTTGTCACGAAAATTTCCAGCAAGGGCCCATCATAACAGACAGGTAGTGAGTACTTTGTCCTTCAAGTCAATTCAAAGGCTTACCTATTCTGGATATTATAGTAACTTGGTCATTACTCGTTGTATTAGAAAAGGACAGATAATGTCATTGCGTATTGAATGTCAATATAACAAAGGTTTATTTCTCATTCCACATGTCCAATTTGAATTATTGGGGGTTGAGAGGTGCACCTGCTCCAGTTAGTCATTCAAGGACCCAGGTGAATGGGGGTTCCCATTGGCTTCAAGAGGAGAAAAATCAGGGAGATTCACGTCCAATCTGAAATGCTTTGCACCAGATGTTGTCTACATTTCTTTGACTTACTGTCCCTTGATAAGAACTAGCCATGACGGGAGGCTGAGGCAGGAGAATGGCGTGAACCCGGGAGGCGGAGCTTGCAGTGAGCTGAGATCCGGCCACTGCACTCCAGCCTGGGCGACAGAGCGAGACTCCGTCTCAAAAAAAAAAAAAAAAAAGAACTAGCCATGAGGCCTTGGCTTATTGCAAAGGGGCTGGGAAATATGGTCTTCCTGTATTCCCAGGAAAGAGAGGAGAACCAGATATATGCAAGAAGTGACGTATCTGTCACATCTATTCACCTCATTCTTCAAGGTGATTTCAATCTGTTGTGATGTTTTTTATCCAGTCATTCTCTAAAATGATGATATAAAGCATATAATCAGAATTGGACAAAAGTTGTCCATACAAAGAGTATTACAGCTGGGGATTATATTTTTGACAAAGGTCATATCAACAATAACAATGACAGTGACAAAAAAGTCACTGTAATTTATTGAGAACTTATTATTAGTCAAAGACTTTTCCTGGATTATCTCATGCTGATAAATTATTCCTAGTATTATCTGAATGTTATGGATAAGAAAATGAGGTTCAGGTAGCTTAAGCAATTGGCCCAAGGTCACAGGTAGTAAGGAACAGGGGCAGGAATTGAATTCAAGAGGGCTGAACCCAAGATCCAGGTCTTACCCACTATGGCACAGAGTAGCACATGTATCACAGCTGTGACCAGTGACATGCTCTATAAACAAAGCTATGATTTGAAGCCTCTCTAACCCTTTACAGCGACAATATCATGCTTTGATTCACATAAGTTGTTACTAGAAAGCTTCTTAGAGAAGCTTTTTTTTTGCTTGTTTTGTATTTTTAAGTAAATTTTTAAAAGTAGGTGATGCAGTCACATAGTTTAGAAATTAAAATGATATTAAAAGATATACACAGAGATGTGTATCAGGGGAACACACCTCTGTTCCCAATCCTGTTGTGAAAATGCACTAGTCAATTAAGGAGATGATTTTATTCTGGCTACTGTAGTAGTGAGAATGTGTATCAATGAGGAATGTTTCTAAGAGAGGGCAAGGGGCAGATAAGTAAGGGCATCACCATACATGGGGCTCATGAGAGTCCCGAGGACAGAGTTGGATCTTACCTCAGACAGCAGGTGCTCTTTGCTGGTTCCTGGCATGCAAAGAATGGGGGATTTCCTTTTTTAAATTATTATTTTAGATGGAGTTTCTGTCACCCAAGCTGGAGTACAGTGGTGCGATCTTGGCTCACTGCAACCTCCATCTCCCGGGTTCAAGCAATTCTCGTCTCAGCCTCCCGAGTAGCTGAAACTACAGGTGCCCACCACTACACCTGGCTAATTTTTGTATCTTTAGTAGAGACAGGGTTTCACCATGTTGGCCAGGCTGGTCTTGAACTTCTGACCTCAGGTGATCCGCCTGCCTCAGTCTCCCAAAGTGCTGGGATTACAGGTGTAAACCACTGCGCCCAGTGGGTTGGGAATTTCTTAACCTTCATTGTTTTCTGGAAGCACGGGGCTTAAAGTTTGATATTGTCAGTGTCTACCCCAAACTCCTCCTGCCCTCTACACACGAATATTTTTATTGGTTTCTTTCATGGTGACAGTATTTCCTAATACAAATGCAAGCATGAATATATATTTTTATCTTCCCCTTTCTTCCACACAGAGTAGTATAAGTAAATATATCTTCTCCAACTTCCTCAGTTCATTTTATTGTATATCCTGGATATCTTTCCACAATCATATGGAGACTTTTTTATTTTCCTCATTTTCCCCACTGTGTAATGTTCCATTGTACCGTAGTTATTTTTTTTTTTTTTTTTTTTTTTTTTTTTTGTTGAGATGGAGTCTCGCTCTGTCGCCCAGGCTGGAGTGCAGTGGCACAATCTCGGCTCACTGCAAGCTCCGCCTCCCGGGTTCACGCCATTCTCCTGCCTCAGCCTCCCCAGTAGCTGGGACTACAGGTGCCCGCCACGGCGCCTGGCTAATTTTTTGTACTTTTAGTAGAGACAGGGTTTCACTGTGGTCTCGATCTCCTGACCTTGTGATCCGCCCGCCTCGGCCTCCCAAAGTGCTGGGATTACAGGCGTGAGCCACCGCGCCCGGCCCCTTGTACCGTAGTTATTTAACCAGTCCCCTATGACACTTGAATTTCTTCCAATATTTTGCTATTATAAACAATGTTTCAGTTAACAACCTGGTACATATATCCTACATGGACAGGCATAGCTCCAGGAGACATTCCCAGAAGTGAGACTGGTGGATCAAAGAGTCAATATATTTGTAATTTCTATAGATATTATCAAATTGCTCTCTATATGGGTTGGACTATTTTGTCTTCCTACCCACATTGTAAGGGCATGCTGTGTTCCCATAGCCTTACCAACAGAGTGTGCTGCTAAGTGGAATTTTTCTAATCCCCAGTTGGTAAGAAATACCATTTATAAGTAGTTTTAATTTGTACTTCTTATAAAAATATATATTTGATTCAACTATTGTGAAAAATAATTTAGAAAATAGCCAGGTGCAGTGGCTCATGCCTGTAAGAGATCCCTCAGGGGATCCTCCTGCCTTGGCTTCCCAGAGTACCAAGACAGGAGGATCTCTTGAGGCTAGGAGTTCAAGACCAGCCTGGGCAACATAGCAAGACTCTGTCAGTACAAAAAAAAAAAAAAAAAAAAAATTAGGCAGGTGTAGTGGTGCACCTGTAGTCCCAGCTACTCTGGAGACTGAGGTAGTAGGATCACTGGAGCCCAGAAATTCGAGGCTGTAGTGAGCCATGACCATGCCACTGAACTCCAGGCTGGGTGACAGAGCAACAGAGTAACACATCGTCTCTAAAAAAAGAGAGAAAGAAAGAAAGAAAATACACTCTACAGAAGACACTAACCCTTTGAATAATCAATGATCAGTTTCTTGTCCCCACCAGTGTAAGCCCAAGTGAGCATTGCCATTCTACAGGAAAGAGTATTATCATTGGTGAACAGTAGCATGTCTCAGAGTTTGTTCTGCAAATTTTACCAAGTTTGAGACACTGGGACACTTTGCCAAGAAGTTAAAGAGGCTTCTTTATTTAATGACTCCTCAAAGCTTTTAAAACGTTCCTTTTTTTTTTTAATGGGTCGCTAGGAGGGGAGAATTTTGGACTTTAATGGAGCCTTTTCTCAGAGACTCTTCCATTTTTTCCCTGGAACACATTTTGGGAAACATTGATTGAGAAGGTTTGGGAGGTTGGGTTGAATTTATACCCAGTTAAAGGCCAAGTCTGCGAAGTCATTTTATTTAAGATAAAATCCCTATTGTTTTCTCATAACTTGTTTTTTTCTAATAATAGAGAAAAGGGGAGCATCTTGGTTAATGGAAGGTTTTTATTAGTTGGATTACCTGAGGTACAGGAGTCAGAATCCAGCCTTGATTAGTGTCGCTCAGGGCCAGCCCAAGGAAATCAAGACATGGGCAAACTGCTGTGTCTTAGGCCTCTTTTCTCCTTGGCTGGTTTGCTTAGTGGCCCCATCACAAACAAGCTGGCAGGAAAAGACCTGAAAACTCATTTTCTCTAAGATGGTGTTTGTTCATTTGCTCAATTGAACAAATTGTTACTTATTGAACAATTTCTAACTTTACTGCTTTGTGCTGGGTCCCTGAGGTAGTCCCAGAAGAAACATAAGGCTCCAGTGCACTCTCCAGCAGCCCCTGATCTCCTTAGAAGGGTAAAATATGCCCAGCAGTGAGCTAACAATGTAAGTGTGATTAAGTAACAAGATGAGACTTAGAATAATGTTACTTCTCCCCGGTAGCTCATCTCTTGAGAGTCTGCTTTTTAACCCTCTGGTTAATGCTTTATTGGGAACTCTAGTTGTGGAATTCCCTCAATTCTACAAGCCAAAATAGGGAAGAATTTTCCTTCTTTTCTTTTTTGGGTGAGCAGGTGTTCCCTTATAGTTGGCTCTGGGTGACTGCCACAGTAAGGCCAGCCAGCTACTTTCGGGCATCAGAGAGGACTGCCTGCCGGGCCACCATGGGTAATGCTTCAGTAGCCTTTAGCTCCACCTAAGGTGTATCTCTGCTAATTGCAATAATCTTGTCGATAATATATAAATGAGGGAGAAAAGGCCCAGTCTACTTTATTTTTTTGTCCCAGTCCTCTTTTCACCTCCAAATTTGTCTTTAGTGCATTGTGGCCACAAATTCCTTTTGCAGAAGGCGAAATAAGTAGGTTCTCAATTTGAGCACTGATGAGTAGTTTCTTGGAGCAGTCTAAAAGAAATGTGGTTTTGACAGCAGCTAAAAGAGGACATATTAGAAATGCCAAATTGCTGTTATAAAGAGCTGGCTTCTGGCAAGGGACTGAACAATTCAGACTTCAAGGATATGTAGAAATGTTTTGAAAGTTCTTGTTTAAATATGATCTCAAGAAGTTAGAAGCAGGGAGTCAAGCCAACTAGATAAATTTTAAATGCACACGACTTCATCTTGAAATCTTACTCACAAAAAGTAGTTTTATAATCAAATACTACGTCCAAATGCTTATTTACAAAGATGTTCGTCTCAACATTGTTTATAGTGGTGAAAAATTTGAAAACCATTTTAATGTCCAGTGGATAAATTGTTGATTAAATAAAGTCAAACAGGCATAAAAATTATGAAAGACAAAGTCTCATTCTGTCACTGATATAGTTTGGATATTTGTCCCCCCAAATCTCATATTGAAATATAATCCCCAGTGTCGGAGGTGGGGCCTGATGGGAGGTGATTGGATCATGAAGGATAATTTTTCATGAATCGTTTAGCACCATCTCCTTGGTGCTGTCCTCATGATAGTGAAGGAGTTATTGTGAGATCTGGTTGTTTAAAAGTGTGTGGCACCTTACCTCCCTCCTCTCTCTTGCTCCTGCTCTTGCCATGTGACATGCCCACTCCCACTTTGTCTTCTGCCATGATTATGGGCTTCCCAAGGCCTCCCCAAAAGCCAGGCAGATGCCAGCACCATGCTCCCTGTAGAGCTTAAAGAACCGTGAACCAATTAAACTCTTCTTTATAAATTACCCAATCTCAGATATTTCTGTATAGCAACAAAACAAGGCCTAACACAGTCACCCAGCTGGAGCGCAATGGTACAATCATAGCTCACTGTACCCTCGAAGTCCCAGGCGCAAGTGATTCTCTCACATCGGCCTCCTAAGTAGCTGGGATTACAGGCAAGCACTATAGCACCTGACTAATTTTTTTTTTTTTTTTTTTTTTTTTTTTTGTGATAGTCTCTTGCTCTGTCGCCAGGCTGGAGTGTGGTGGCATGATCTCGGCTCACTGCAACCTCCGACTCCCTGATTCAAGCTACTGTCCTGCCTCAGCCTCCCGAGTAGCTGGGATTACAGGCACGTGCCACCACGCCCAGCTAATTTTTTGCATTTTCAGTAGAGATGGGGTTTCACCATGTTGGCCAACACCTGGCTAATTTTTTTCATTTTTTTTTTTTT
>NW_016803692.1:4003266-4028502 GCF_001698545.2 Rhinopithecus bieti | reverse complement strand
CTCACTCTGTCACCAGGCTGGAGTGCAGTGGTGCAATCTCGGCTCACTGCAATCTCTGCCCCTGGGTTCAAGCGATTCCCCTGCCTCAGCCTCCCGAGTAGGTAGGACTACAAGCGGGCACCACCACGCCCAGCTAATTTTTTGTATTTTAATAGAGACAGGGTTTCGCCATGTTGGCCAGGATGGTCTTGATCTCCTGACCTCGTGATCCGCCCACCTCGGCCTCCCAAAGTGCTGGGATTGCAGACATTAGCCACTGCACCTGGCCAAGAATTCTTAATTCTTTTTTTTTTTTTTGAGACGGAGTCGCGCTCTGTCCCCAGGCTGGAGTGCAGTGGCGCTATCTCAGCTCACTGCAAGCTCCGCCTCCCGGGTTCACGCCATTCTCCTGCCTCAGCCTCCCGAGTAGCTGGGACTGCAGGCGCCCGCCACCTCGCCTGGCTAATTTTTTGTATTTTTATAGAGACGGGGTTTCACCGTGTTAGCCAGGATGGTCTCGATCTCCTGACCTCGTGATCCACCCACCTCAGCCTCCCAAAGTGCTGGGATTACAGGCTTGAGCCACCACGCCCGGCCTTTAATTCTTATCTATATTGTTTAGAATATGTATATATGTGCATAGAAAAAAACACTGTAAGAAAATACTATTAACATGTTAACAGTGGATTTCTCTACTAATAATGATTTCTATTTTAAAATTTTTCTTTCAGAACTTCTATAGTAAGAATGTATCTTATCTTAATCATCAGAAAAAAATTTAATGAGTATTACTTTTACAAGTAATTTATATGTAACTATATAACACTGATGTTATGAGAATTAAAATAATGTGACTTAAGTAGAATGAATTGTTATCGTGTTTTTGTTGTAAACATTGTTCCTGTCCTTGAAAAGGCTAAGTATATTTGTGTAATAAAAGCATGTAGAGTTTTTTTTTTTCTGTGCTTCTATGACATATGGCTTACCGTTGGCATTTCTGTGAGGCAATTGAAAAGCTGTTCTCCATCACTGTTTACCAAATTTTCACAAATCCCACTTGGAAAAACTAGTTGAAATCATGGTAATGCTAAGAAACCCTAATCCTCCTTCACCTGCTCTCCGGGGCTTAAAAAAACATTCAATGCTGGGCTGCATAATCTAAAATAAACCTCCAGGGCAAAAGATTAAATTAGGGACTGGTTTGCTGCCCAGCAAGACTGACAGGATAGTCTTCTTACTGTTGCAATGGAAACAAAAGTGGAAAAAGAATAGAAAAACATAAGTAGTTCATAATTAGCCAGAGCAATTGGATGAATTCAGCAACTTCTAAAGTAAGTTAGAAACACAGAAGACATTGTCCTATTATCTAGAAAAAGCCACTTTACTGTCTAAGATTTTAAGTAAACATTTCCAAGTTGATGCCAGAGGCATTAAAGAAATGGCAATCCTGTTTCTTTAGAATAGCATCAAATTTTTTTTTACGTATTGAGCAGCAGCAAAGCTGGAGGGGTCTCTTTCATGTATAACAGGAAATTCCAGTGCTTCATTCAGAATTAAATCGTTTACTTCAGGGTTCCAGACAGTCTGGAACCCCAAAGTAAGCCCTTTTCCCGGGTGGCGGCTTGGTGTAGAGAATAGAGAGTTTGAAAACTCAAAAGCACCCAACAAATATAAGGGCTTATTATCTTTCTTCTCCAACTATGGAGCAGTCAAGAAAAATTAACCCTCTCATTTGTTAACCTCAATAACAGGGTTTAACTGATCTGTAGCCACGGATGGCTCAGATAATTGCCCTAATTAGTTTGGTATGAAAAGAGGCTGGGGTGGGGGATTTGGAGCTCAAATAATTAAACCAAAATAAAAAGAAAAGAAAAAAGAGCTTATGCCTTACAGATTTGACATATGGATTCCAGATGTTATGGAAGAAATGTTACTGCTAAGGCTTTTAGGCCACTTTTTGTAGTTAAGGACAGGATTGGAAGGGAAGGCCTCAAGGCAAAACAGGCTAAAAAATGAGGGAAATATCCTATTGATGGTTACCGAACACCTCAGGGTGTATGTAAGTGTACTGGTTATATCTCCTAACTGAAAACTAGCAGCAGGGTCTTAAAATGCCCCTAGGCTGGGGTGTCGGGGAAGGCCTTGGAGGAGTGATTTCTGACTTGGCTTGTTTGGAGATTTTCTGGCAGATAAGTCACCTTCTCAGTTGGAAGTGATTGGTCTGTTAATTCACTGCAGTTTCCCTGAGGAATTCTAAATTTAAAATGTGAATGCAAACTTCCTAGCATGTCATGCGAGGGAAGGTTGCTAGGATCTGGGTCCCATTTAGAAACAGAGACAGGTAATTATACCAGGAAAAGGGCTACACTTTTACTTCAATGCCATGCACCAAATCCTCTGTTTCTTCCTTTCAGAAAATGGTAAACAAGGGAAAGAAAGAGGAGTACCAGACCCTGCATACCAAAATATTACAGACACACAGGAAATGACTCTTCAAATCCAGGCTGTAAACCTGTCATTTTGTGGGCTTGTCTGTCGCTCTAGAAAAGCGAGACAAAGATCACACTGAAGACATTCCTGTTTGGGGCTGGCTGTACTGGAGGACCTCTGGAGGCCTTTCCATGCCAGGTGCTATGATCCTAAACTCAAGCCATAAAATGAAATGTTAGAGGATAGTCAAAGGAATTTGAGACAAAATTTGTGACTTAAAACTCATTTTGCTTTAAAAAATGTAGACTTTGAAAAACTGTTCTTTATAAGCAACAAAAAATTTTAAAAGAAACTGAAAAGCTAAAAAATATATTTTGGGGGGAAGGAGTAATATTCTCAGGCCCATTACTATCTCTTAAGGCTTTCAATTACAGATACTCCAAATATGTAATAAGTTACTAAGTCCTTAAAATATGTATTGATCGTCCTAAAACATTTGCATATTGACTTTAATCCATGTAAAAGATGTTTCCGGTGTATTCAACCAATGCTGCTCCTCTGATTAGTGAAATAGTTTTGGATTCATTAATTCTCCAAATATTTGTATTCTGAGTGCGTTCTAAGGGTAAGACATTCTTTGAAACAAACACACACAAAGAACTAAGCCAATCTATTGGTTAATGCAGGCGTTCCCCCCTCCTCAGGCTTAGTGTACTGGCCCTGGAGTCAGAATGCCTGGGTTTCCCAGCTCCGGTGCCTTGAACAAATTACTTAACCTCTCTGTACCAGTTCTCTCCCCTGAGAAGTAGGGTTAGTAATAGCACCTATCTCATCAAACTAAATGAGTCAATACATGTAAAGCACCTAGAAAAATGCCAGGCACATAGCAAGCATTCAATAAATGTTGGCTATTCATTTAGTGCCGAGTATGAGGGAAAGCAATGTAGAGGTGGATATGGAGATAAAACAAAGTGCATTAAAGACGGAATATTCGAACTGGTTCTTGGAGAAAACATGGAGTTCATGTGGAAGACAAAAAAGGGCCAGGTCAAGCAAATGATGTGAGTGAAGGCACAGAGCTACGAAACTAAATAGCATATCTGCGGAATTGTAAATGATTCGTTAGAGCTAGATTAAGAGGCATGTGACATATGCTGCCTCCATTCAGAAGCAAAGATTTTAAAAAGAGAGAGAAAAAATAGAGGCACATGGGAATGAGGGAGTAGAAACCACAGGATTTACTGACTAAACCTATGTGATGGGAAGTGAGGTAGGGCAGGTTTCTGGGTTTATGGCGATGCCATCAACCAGAAACAAAATATGGTACATGGTGTGACCTTTGACACAATGTGTTTGGACATACAGTATGGTAGGGACCTTTAAGACCCAAGTGGAGATGTACAAGTGGATACACAAATCTAGGCTTTATAAGAGCACTTTGGCAAGCCATACAGTGTAAGGGATCATCAAAGTGTTACTGATTGTGGTAGCCATGAACTTGACTGAAATCTTCAAGAACAAGGGTAGAGAATGAGAAGAATAACAATGTAGACTACACTGGCAACCAGGGGCAGTTGGAAGAGAAGGAACCAGAGAAAATAGAACCAGAATAGCATGGAGCCCTGGAAGAAATCAAAGGAATAAAATCAGTTTTGCATTAATTGATGGTTTTAGTGGAAAATGACAGAAAACCCAATTCAAACTTGTTTACATTGTTAATAAGACATATTGGCCTATATAACTGAAAACACAAGCCTCTGGATGGGGGGATAGCATTATACCAAGACAAATGACATGAGGAATTCAGCTTACCTGCAACATTTAGCAGTCATATTGAGGTGCCTACTATGTGGCAGGCATTGTTCTAGTCAATGAACAAAACAGGCAAAAAGTCCCTCGTCTGTGGACAGAACACATAAGTGCTTCTTGGTGTCTCCCCACACTCTCTTTTCATTGAAATGCAATGCTTCAAAAAATTTGGAAAATTATCTATGTGGAGGAAGATGAAGACAGAAAACTTTAGAATGTAATGAAAATTCCAAAACATTTGCTGGGAATTTTAACACGATTTTGTAGGAATATGTGAAACTTCTGTACTATTATGAAATGGAGGGGTGACATAGGGAAGCAGTTCAGTGTGGATAAAAATTCTAAAAATCCAAAGTACCACCCATCATATGTTTTCAAGTCCAGTTATGAATTCAGATTAGTCAGTTTTTGACTTAATCAAACTGAGTTGCGGAGTTTATCCGGATTATATAGACCTGTAAAAATACTTAGAGGTTTCAAATGTCTCTGTTAGAGCTTTGTACCTAACTTGTGTGGCATATTTTATATGTAGATTATGTTCAAACCTGTATTAATCTGTTCATATTTTAAATTTAAAAATATAATTTGCGATGAAAGAAAGCCTCACGCTCAGCCATTATATCCCACTAAGCACTACCAGTTACTCCATCCCTCTCTTCTCTGAAGCTAACACACTGTACATCCATGGGTAAACTGTGTCAGCTCACTGGGCCTATTTTCCATTTCACAATTTGAAAATGATGAAACCTACCTAATTGGATTTTTGGAAACTAAAATATTATGTGACTAAACTTTGTGAATTCAAAAGCACTACACAGTATTAAATTTTAAGATTAGAAAGTTGCAAGTTTACAACTGAGTCCAGATCTTACTGTTTTAATGGTGAAAATGCTTTGCCAATTTTCTCAGTAATTTTTTTTGAACAAAGCAGTTGACTCAGTAATATTTTTCTGATTCTAGTTAGAATGTTTCCCATAAAACTCTATGAAGCTATTTGCACTTCAAATTTTAAAACATGGCCCACATATGCTTAGTTCTTTTCTCAAATTACCCTGTACAAAAAGCCATTCATGCCTGATATAGTTTATTTCTTTTTCTTAGAGACTGGATCTTGCTCTGTCACCCATGCCAGGGTACAGTGGTGCATCATAGCTCACTGCACCCTTTAACTCCTGGGCTCAAGCAATCATCCTGCTTCAGCCTTTCCCAGTAGCTTGGACCACTATTGTGCACCACCATGCCTGGCTAATTTTTTAATTTTTTTGTAGAGATGAATTCTGTATCAGTCCATTTTCATGCTGCTGATAAAGACATACCCAAAACTGGGCAATTTACAAAAGAAAGAGGTTGAATTGGCCATACAGTTCCATGTGGCTGGGGAAGCCTCACAATCATGGCATAAGGCAAGAAGGAGCAAGTCACATCTTATGTGGATGGCAGCAGACAAAAAGAGCTTGTGCAGGGCAACTCCCATTTTTAAAACCATCAGGTCTTGTGAGACCCATTCACTATAATGAGAACAGCACAGGAAAGATCTGCCCTCATAATTCAGTCACCTCCCAATGGGTTCCTCCCATGACACATGGGAATTGTGGGAGTTACAATTCAAGATGAAATTTGGGTGGGGACACAGCCAAACCATATCATTTCACCCCTGGCCCCTCCCAAATCTCATGTCCTCACATTTCAAAACAGTCATGTCTTCCCAACAGTCCCCCAAAGTCTTAACTCACTTCAGCATTAACCCAAAAGTCCACAGTCCCATGTCTTATCTGAGACAAGGCAAGTCCCTTCCGTCTATGAGCCTATAGAATCAAAAGCAAGTTAGTTACTTCCTAGATACAATGGGGGTACAGGTATTGGGTAAATACAGCCATTCCAAATGGGAGATTTGACCAAAACAAAGGGGCTACAGGCCCCATGCGGGTCTGTAATCCAGCAAGACAGTCAAATCTTAAAGCTCCAAAATGATCTCCTTTGACTCCATGTCTCTCATTTGGGTCACACTAAGGCAAGAGGTGGGTTCCCATGGTCTTGGGCAGCTCTGCCCCGGTGGCCTTGCAGGGTACAGCCTCCCTCCCCACTGCCTTAATAGGTTGGCATTGTCAGTCACTTTTCCAGGCGCATGATGCAAGCTGTCAGTAGATCTACCATTCTGGGGTCTGGAGGATGGTGGCCCTTTTCTTACAGCTCCACTAGGTGGTGCCACAGCAGGGACTCTACGTGGGGGTTTCAACTCCACATTTCCCTTCTGCACTGCTCTAGCAGAGGTTCTCCATGAGGGCCCCATCCCTGCAACAAACTTCTGCCTGGGAATCCAGTTGTTTCCATACATCTTCTGAAATCTAGGCAGAGGTTCCCAAAGCCCAATTCTTGACCTCTGTGTACCTGCAGGCTCAACACCACGTGGAAGCTGCCAAGGCTTGGGGCTTGCACGCTCTGAAGCCATGGCCTGAGTGCTACATTGGCCCCTTTCAGCCATGGCTGGAGTGGCTGGGACACAGGGCACCAAGTCCCTAGGCTGCACACAGCACAGGAATCCTGGGTCCAGCCCACGAAACCACTTTTTCCTCCTAGGCCTCTGGGCCTGTGATGGAAGGGGCTCCTGTGAAGACCTCTAATCTGTCCTGGAGACATTTTCCCCATTGTCTTGGGGATTAACATTTGACTTTTCATTACTTAAGTAAATTTCTGCAGCCAGGTTAAATTTCTTTTCAGAAAATGGGATTTTCTTTTCTATCACATTGTCAGGCTGCAAATTTTCTGAACTTTCATGCTTTGCTTCCCTTATAAAACTGAATGCCTTTAACTGCATGCAAATCACTTCTTCAATGCTTTGCTGCTTAAAAATGTCTTCCACCAAATACCCTAAATTATCTCTCTCAAGTTCAAAGTTCCACAAATGTCTAGGGCAGGGGCAAAATGCCACTAGTCTGTTTGCTAAAACGTAACAAGAGTCACCTTTGCTCTAGTTCCCAACAAGTTCCTCATCTCCATCTGAGACCACCTCAGCCTGGATTTCATTGTCGATATCATTATCAGCATTTGGGTCAAAGCCATTCAAGAATTCTCTAGGGAGTTCCAAACTGTCCCACATTTTCCTGTCTTCTGAGCCCTCCAAACGTTCCAACCTCTGCCTGTTACTCAGTTCTAAAGTCACTTCCACATTTTTGGGTGTCTTTTCAGCAGCACCCCACTCTACTGGTACCAATTAACTGTATTAGTCCATTTTCATGCTGCCGATAAAGACATACCAGAGACTGGGCACTTTGCAAAAGAAACAGGTTTAATTGGACTTACAGTTCCATGTGGCTGGGGAAGTCTCACAATCATGGCAGAAGGCAAGGAGGTACAAGACACATCTTATGTGAAGGGCAGCAGGCAAAGAGAGCTTGTGCAGGGTCACTCCCAGCACTGATGGTTTTTAAAACCATCAGATCTCATAAGACTCATTCACTATCATGAGAACAGCACAGGAAAGACCCACTCCCATAATTCAGTCACCACCCATGACACATGGGAATTGTGGAAATTAAAATTCAAGATGAGATTTGGGTGGGGACACAGCCAAACCAGATTAGGATCACAACATGTTGCCCAGGCTTAACTTCCTTAAACAGGAGGAAACAATCAGAAATATCAAGTGACTCGATTCTCTAAAATGAAAGATACTTGGATGGATGATTTTTCTTATGTATATGGATTTTTAAGACTTTTCCCCACTAGGTTTCCACTAGCTCAACCAAACTTTACCTCAGTACCCATAGGGATGCTTGTGCAAACACGCTCCCAGGACATCTCTAAAGGGGAAAATAATCTATTCTCTAATGTGATGATGAATGTAGAGTGATATGAAAGTCCATTTTTCAACCAGGAGATACAAATTGCTGCGTCAGACTTGTTCCAAAATATTTAGCCTCTTCCCTCATAAGTCCTGTCTTTCCCCTCATAAAACGTACTCTGCACGTCTCCCAGGAAAGAGAGGTTTGCTTTCATGCTAACTTAAGAACCTTGCAATATTTTCAGTAACTTCTGAGATATTTCTCCACCAACACATGTATCCAAATTTTAGATTTCTCCAGAGCCTGGGAATCACAACTTCACAAATATAACTTGGTTTGGTTGTTTGGTGTCATGTCATACTAGGGTCTTGCTTTATCACTTGATGCCACTCCCAAGTATATGATACCACAGATTTCCAAATTCATTACGAAGACTACAATCTTAAAAAAACACATTCTTGCTTTAGCAATTACTTCAATTGTGGGATTCATATATTTGCAAACCTGGAGGAGGGACAGCTATAGAACTGGTTTTTCTAAACTCAAGATGTACTGGAAGCCATCATACTGCTACGGACCTTCTTCATTCCACAAAGCACCATGGCTGGTGCAATCACTCTTAATGACTTTTATAAATTTTAATCTACTTGATACACATGCCTAAGTAAACAAATCTTGCACAATTGTTCAAATTTTGTCTTCCACAATGGGGAAAAACAATTTAAAAAATACTCAGATTATGTATTTTTCTTTTTTCCTAAATTTTCATTTTTTGTAGAGATGGGGTCTTGTCATGTTGTCCAGGCTGGTCTCAAACTCTTGGCCTCAAGCTATCCTCCCACCTTGCCCTCCCAAAGTGCTGGGATTACAAGCATAAGCCACCGTGCTTTGGCTGTCTTGTTCTTATACACTGAATGTGCAGTGTTCTGTAATTCTTCTCTCTTAAGGGCTTGAGATACATGGAAAGATTGATGCAGTGTGTAACCTTTCTATTGTTCAAAATGCTACAGATAACTGCATTTTGGAACTCAAAAGATTACACCTTCCCAACTACTTCTTGTTCATTTTATTATTACTATACGCAAAGCATTAAAATAGAAGAAGCTGGGTAGAGAAAACATGCAGAAGTAGGGTTACCAAATAAAAGATGTTCAGTGAAATTTGAATTTCAGATAAACCCATTTTTTATGTCCTGAATACTAAACACACTAAAACATTATTTATCTGTAATTCAAATTTAACTGAATGTCCTGTAAACTTACAATTTAATAAAGAAATTAATGAATAACCATAAAGCACAGATGACAAGTACAGTCATACAATCAGGAGAGGAAAAGACCTCTACTAACAGATCTCCAGGTACAACAGAAAGGTACCTGGAAGAGATGATAACTGATGTCATTCTTGAAAGATGACTACATTTTGACTGATGGACAGGTGTTTTAATGTGAGGATTTTGGAGGTCAAGTGTCCCAAGTTAAATTCCAAATGAATCACTCACTAGCTGCGTAACATCAGACAAGCTACTCAAGCACTCTTTATTAAAAAATGAGAATACTAATAATACCTTGCTAGGTTTAAGGATCAGAGAAAACATATGCACAAAGCACCTGGAACACAGGAGGCACTCTTTAAATGGTAATACTTATTACAACTTAAAATGTCACACAACAAATAGGGTACTTGTCACAGACAAACATTCAAATGTTAATGTTATGCAGTAATAGTAATATTGAATAAGTAATTTTATTTCCATGATCTATTTACACTGTACAAAGACTGTTGAAAAGCACCCTACAAGTTCACAGTACATTACAATATATTTACTTTAAAAATATATTCCTTTATAAAAGGTTTATAGAACATTGGCATGTCAACATGTGACGAAACTCTCGAAAGCATGTCACCAATTCTGTGAGAGCAAGAATGCATCCAAGTGTTATCAATTTCACAATCACAAGTCATCAATTGAGTTTTAAATACATATATGTTTTAAATTAAAAAAGAATTCTACAGTGGAAAGTTCTTGAGGCAATAATTATTAGTTCATTAACGTATGCACTTTCACGGAGATGTGGCAATAATAACCCACAATATCAACTTAATCTGTTCAAAGAAACATTTCAACAAGTTTAGCAGTCCAGAAATTCTGGTCATTTGTTTCTACTTTTCTTCTTTGCTGGTTCTCCTGGCTCTACTTTGCGCTTTTAGAAGTATGCTCATCTTTTCATCATCTTTAAATAGAAAAGGAAGAGTTTCGATCAGTAATTTTAAAAAAACCCAACATTGTAAGCATTAAAATTTCACTGGCTTTATACCAAAATTATTACCCTCATCAACTAATGTTTCTCTCAGAGTTTCCCAATAAAAAACAAGAATTAACTTTTAGAGCTCTGATTTTTAAATGCAAATGAAAGTGAGCAATTTTGTTTTTCAATTGCAGCCATACAAAATTCACAAAGTGACTCTTTAGTGCTATATTAAGGTAGCTTAAAATAACTGACTTGACTTCCCCCAAATCAGACTTTTGAAAAAGGCTCCCAAATACTCAGCAAGCTTGTCCAATCTGCCTTATTTGTTGTTGTTGTTGTGCTGTTTTGTTTTAGGCTTTTAGCAGCCTGAAGCCATGGTTTTTAGTTTCTGTCTCTAGTGATAAGCAGAAAAGGATGATGAAGGGGCTTTATTGGCCAAACCAAACACAGAAACTAAGAACTCATGACTGTATTCTCTCCCTTGGACACCACTACATTATAGTATTTACATTGTGTATATTCAAATACAATCAATGCTTTGTAAGAATGGAGCATATTGTTTTCTTTTTACAAAAAATAGGTATCAATCTAACCATGACATTATTTAAGTGGCTATCAGCTGTCCTTCTCCTTTCAATCTGCTTTCTCTCCTCCAAAAACAACTTATTTTTCCCCATCACCTTCTCCACCCACCCCAAATCCTTACTTTGAGGTTAAAAAGCACTCACAAGCAGGTTTCCCCAAATCTCTATTTGGAATTTTATCCCAGTAAGTTCTAATTTCCGCCCCACCCTCCCCTCCCCTCCCCATTCCTAGGACGGCTAGAACATTCTAACGGCAACAGAAAAATATGTATCTTCCTACTTCATATTATCGAGAATTTGGAGAGGGGAGGAAGGTTAGAGAAGAGCCTTACATTAAAACAATGTCCTGCCGGGCGCGGTGGCTCAAGCCTGTAATCCCAGCACTTTGGGAGGCCAAGACGGGCGGATCACGAGGTCAGGAGATCAAGACCATCCTGGCTAACATGGTGAAACCCCGTCTCTACTAAAAAATACAAAAAACTAGCCGGGCGAGGTGGCGGCCGCCTGTAGTCCCAGCTACTCGGAAGGCTGAGGCAGGAGAATGGCGTGAACCCAGGAGGCAGAGCTTGCAGTGAGCTGAGATCCGGCNAAAAAAAAAAAAAAAAAAAAAAAAAAAAAAAAAAAAAACAATGTCCTTTACACCTTCCCAAAATGTTATTAGTATTTTAAAATGAATATTTAAAACTAGTATTTAAAAAATTAAAATAGAATAAAAAAATTTTTTTAATCCAATGTTTGAAAATATCCAACTACATGGTTAAAAAAAAATACAGGGTAGCACAGACTAGTTGCTAATTCCATCTCCCTAAACAAATGTGTGGTATTAAGAACTCCATACAGACAGAGTAACATGGAAAAGATGTTATGATTTATAAAATACAAATTTATTTTGAGCACATTACTAATTAATTGTTGCTTTTGACTTTATTTTCTTGATCAACAGATACTCAAAAAGTTCAACAGGTCCTCAAGTGGAGATTTATAAAATATTTTGATATTGAAAGGGGCCTGCATATTAGAAAATGTGGGGAACTACTGACATCAAATCATACATTCCTTGAAGGAAATATACTTAAAATCTTAAGCCTTTAATTCCCTTCTGCTAAGTGTACCATAATCAGAATATCTCATTTATTGACGCAGATAACAATCAGTACCATTCATCTTCACTCTTCTTCAAGCACAGCATGGTGATGTTATTCATATGCTTCACAGAGCACTATGGATTTATGTAGGCAGTGTAATAAAATAATAAAATACAATTCAGATCAACAACTCACCCCAGGAATTTACAAATCAAAGTTTTAATCAGTAGTTTATCATGTTCACACAAAAACACTGGCTCTACAAACCAAATAACATGGTATACCACTAAAACAAGCCAAACCTTTTACTTCTTTTTTTTGAGACGCAGTCTCGCTCTGTTGCCCAGGCTGGAGGGCAGTGGCGCCATCTTGGCTCACTGCAAGCTCCGCCTCCCGGGTTCACGCCATTCTGCCTCAGCCTCCCAAGTAGCTGGGACTACAGGTACCTGCCATCACGCCCAGTTAATTTTTTGTATTTGTAGTAGAGATGGGGTTTCACCGTGTTAGCCAGGATGGTCTCGATCTCCTGACCTCGTGATCCACCTGCCCTGGCCTCCCTAAGTGCTGGATTACAGGCGTGAGCCACCGCGCCCAGCACCTTTTGCTTTTTAACTGGAGTTAATTATCACTAAGCTCGTCTTTTGAGATTTTCAGTAGTGATAATATAAAAATGGAAAGTATTAAGTTTACAATATTCACTATGCATTAACGTACGTTTAGAAGATGATACTGAGATATTTTTGCTTTTAATTTGCCACTTATTAAAAATAAATTAACTGAATAACAAAACCACAAACTACTTAAGTTGAAAAATAACTGGCTATCAGTGATTTGAGCAGAAGTGCTATGCCATCTAGTGTCATGACAAGGCATTGCTTTATAAACTAGAGTAGGGGAAAAAAATCTGAGCAATGTTCATTTATCAACTTTACTGAGTTTTTTACTCCGTCTCATATAGTATAGATGTACTGGTGAGGAAACAGTTTTTTTTATTATGGAACTCAAATCACTCAAGTTAAGTAAGTTTAACTTATCAATAAACAAACTTTCTAAATTCTAAAAAATGTAAACTAAAAATCGCTGTATTAATTACGCTTTTACAATTAATTATACATGTCAATAAAGCTACAACTAATAACTAAACTTTGCTTACTTACGTTTTACACCACTAAAACCAGAAGTGCTGATAAGCAGCAAGACCCAATGATGAGTTCTGAACCTTTCCCAGCTCTTCCTCTAACATAACTGGAAGACAGAAGTTAACCAGCAATAAAAGGCCAAGGGGCAGAATGGGGAAGCAAAATAAAAAAGTAACTTGATAATCTAAAATTTGGATTAGAGTGTAGAGTTTTTGATATATATTTTATGAATGAAAAAAACAGGCTAAAAAATTATGACATAAATTGATTTTACAGTGGGTTTATGATATAGGAATCTGAAATGGCAAAATCACTTCTAAAAGTGGGTCTTTTGTCATTTGATGTTGCCTGTATTTGTTTTTTGACAAAGGACCATCATGTGATCAAAAAGACAGAAATTATCTATGTAAATAGCAGTGTTATTTGTCATATATTTGGAACTCCTTCTAACTTAACTCAAAAGCTAAGCTGGAAGAAAGATAATTCTTGCTTGCTTGCCCTGGTGTATAATCCTGGTTTTTTCCACATAATGACAAAGATGTGAGAGCACCAGTCTATGGAAATCTAGTTTGAGTATCAACCCTAGTATCTTTACTGCCATTCTCCCTACAGAAGAATATCTATATCTCAAACACTGTTGAGAAATAGCTATTCATCAGGAGACCAAATATCAGTTTAATAAGGCATAATTTATATTTAAAGGTCTGGATTTGAATGCCTACTACTCTGCCTCTTCTTTAGCTGTGTGAATGAATTTGGGAAAATTCTCTAATTTGAGATTGTTCTATCATCTGTAAAATAGTAATAATGAGTCATGTAGCACTTCTGTATCAGGTTGCTGGAAGTAATAAATAAGAAAACTGTGAGAAAGTGTGTATTTTAGAACTTGGCATTTTCTAGTTTTGTGACCTTGGACAAATGATGTAAGCTATCATTTCCACATTTCTCTTATTTCACAAGGTGTTGTAATAATTACAGATTACTTAAGCAAATATATTTTTACTAATTATGAAAAAGATTGGCTGGGCACCGTGGCTCACATCTGTAATCCCAGCACTTTGGTAGGCCAAGGCGGGCAGATCATGAGGTCAGGAGATCGAGACCACCCTAACACAGTGAAACCCCGTCTCCACTAAAAATACAAAAAAATTAGCCAGGCGTGGTGGTGGGCGCCTGTAGTCCTAGCAACTTGGGAGGCTGAGGCGGGAGAACGGTGTGAACCCAGAAGGTGGAGCTTGCAGTGAGCCGAGATGAGTGCCACTGCACTCCCGCCTGGGCGACCAAGCGAGACTCCTCTCAAAAAAAAAAAAAAAAAAAAGAAAAGAAAAAGATTGTACAATATGAGGTATTATAAATGTTCACATCATTTAAGGTCTGCAAAAAGATGCCACTTACTGAAGAGGCTCCTTCATTGTTGACTTCTAATACATACTGAAAGTCAGCAAAAGTAATGGAAAAGTTAGGTAGAATCAAAATTAAAGTAAGAACTCCTGCCAGTCAGTTCTCCTTTCTCTTAAAACATCACTCCCTGCATGACTGTAAAAAGGGGCTAAGTAGCCCCTGTATTGTAGGAAGATCAGAAATCTGTTTCACAAAAATGGCATACTCTTTCTTAAAAATAATGGTCCAAAACATTAGTTCGATTCAACAATTATCTACTGATACTTACAATGTACTCGATACAAACATAAACACTTCAAATCTTGCTGTTTGAGGAACTCATCATAAAGCAGACTTTTCAAAAAATCACATACAAGTGATGAGGGCAATCAACAGCATTAGCATAAACAAGGTACAGAGGAGCAAATAATTATTAGAGGTGATACCTGAGATTTCTTCTTTTGAGTTGGATTTTGAAAGATGAATGAGTTTACTAGCCAGAGATAAGACAACACTCCAGAACAAGGTGCAACATATACTGAAAGGCAGGGAACCATAAAATTCAGTTCTGGATTTCAAGATCTTCAAGCGCTAGAAAGGGGCCATTAAAAATGACTGTGGACACGGAGAAAGGGCCTATCAATAGAAGGCCTTGACTCTATCCCATTGAAGGGTTTTAAGCAGGCAAGTTATATAATCAGATATGACTTTTAGAAACAACACTAGCTGCAGTGTGAAGGATGGAACAGATTGGATAAGAGTGTGTAGGCAAAGATTACTGTGATAGTCCAAGTAAGAGATGAAATTATGCTGTTATGAACTAAAGTAAAACTAAGTCATTATCTTCCTATTACTATGTAGTAATGCTCAGTTAAATTCATTTTGTCATACTAATTTTAGCTCTGAAGCACAACTGCTTTAATAGAAAATGAAGCTTTCGGCCGGGCGCGGTGGCTCACGCCTGTAATCCCAATACTTTGGGAGGACGAGGCAGATGGATCACATGAAGTCAGGAATTCAAGACCAGCCTGACCAACATGGTGAAACCCCATCTCTACCCGCCCCCGCCCCCGCCCCCCAAAAAAAAAGCCAGGCATGGTGGCAGGCGCCTGTAACCCCAGCTGCTTGGAGGCTGAGGCAGAAGAATCGCTTGAACTTGGGAGGTGGAGAGTGCAGTGAGCAGAGATCGCGCCACTGCACTCCAGCCTGGGCAACAAGAGCGAAACACTGTCGCAATAAAAAAAAAAAAAAAAAAGAAAAGAAAATTCAGCCTTCAGCACTTTGCAGCTAGTCACAAGAATCCATGAATTGATTTGTGTTCTAATAATAAGGCCTCATAAAACACAGACTACTGGATGAGATACCAGATATTTCACTTTAAAGCCTGAACATTACGATCTTTCATTAATAACACAGCAACTATTAGCTGACCTATCAGAGAGTTCATGTTAAAGCCAAATATATATGATCTTTCTCAAAAGCAGAGCAAGAAGTACCCAAAGACCATCAAATTAGTTTGCCAATTCGCTAGATTTAATTTTCATTCATTAAATATCTCATTATTTTTAAGCCCATCACGGGGGTCAAAATAGATTACCACGGGATTCTGATTTTCCTTACCTGATTCCAAGGTCTCCTCCCCTTCCGGTAGAAGCCTAGCTTTCTTAGCATTCTGCGGGGCGTCATCACCATTGTCCTCATATATGTTAGACCATTTTATTGCCATGTCAAGCTCTGGAGGAGGAGGCTTCTTCTCAGTGGTGTAGGTCTCAGGAGGTGGTACATAATTTGACTTCCATATTTTGAATTCCTTTGGAGGCTGTTAAGCAAACACATTAAGAAACACTGTGACGAACCGAGGTTCCTATGATGGACGTGGGCACATGCAACTCCCTGCCGTTCGCTTATCGTTCAGGCTGACTTTTTTTTCTTTAAGGTTGAAAGACACATTTTTCCATCAAAATCACAATACTGTTAAGTGAAAAGCCAGAGGGTTCCCTATATGAATAAAGCTAATAACTTTTAGTTACCAAAGAAGAATCCAGTCTCAGAGATACTACGCCAAGGCTGACCCCTTCAGGAGGCTGCAGCAGACACTGTCTTGGAGGCAGCACCGCAGGCACTTCGGCGTCAAAGGGAAGGGGTCTCAGGGAGAAGCTGCAGCGGGGGGGGCGGGGGAGTCACCACCGTTAGTCCTCGCCGCGCGGGGTCGGGGCACCGAGCGCGGAGGTTTGGGTCTCCTCACAAGGGGGCGGGGCTGCGGGTCCGGTCTGACACCCACCAGGCTGGGGAGGGGCTAGGTTTCCCAGGGCTTGAGGTGGAAGGGGTGGTGCGGCATCCCGCGGGGTGACTGCGTGTGGGGGAACGGACAGCAGGTCCCCAGCAGAGGGCTCAGGAGGAAGGGGGCGCAGGCCGGGGCCGAGACCGGGAAACGGGGTCGGGGACCTCACCTCCTCAGGCGCCTTGACGACGTGCCTCTCCCAGTCTATCTGCTTGTTGAGCGGATTGTAGAGAAAGGCCGGGCGAGTCACGCTCCTAAACAGCTCGTCGGGTCCCGGGAGCCGCTTCTCCGCCTTGTTCCTACAGCCGCCCGCCGACTTCGCCGGATCCGGGGTTCTGCGACTCGTCTCCTCCGGCTCGATGTTATCCTCCTCGTCCGAGGAGCCTGAGCTGCTGCTCCCGTATGCCGCGAAATAGCTCAGAGGGTCCTTCTCCTCCGCTGCCATGACGGCTGCGAGCGACGACCCCAAAAGCCGGAAACCGGAAGTCACGCCAGAGCCCGCCCCGTGCGTGGCCCCGCCCCAAGTCTTACAAATAAGCCTGCGGTCTGCGCCCCCTGGCGGCTGCGCCACGCTCCTGCTTCCTGGCGGAGGGGCTGAGGCTGGAGGCGGGCGCGGCACGTTGCTAAGCAGGGGTGGGGGCTGCTTTTGCTCATTTCTGAAGAGCTCTGAGAAGAGACGAAGTATGCTCATGAGCCAGGGATCCCAGCCAAACTTCCCGCATTCGATAGCATTTACTAAAGGCATAGAAAAGCTAAGAATTTTGTCTTTTCTCTGTCACTCCACTTTAGCCCTTGCCCAGAGAGGGTAGGATTTTTTCCTGATTCACTGCATCTCGTCTTCCAAATAAAAATTACTCTCAGTGTGATTCCTTAGGTTGTCATGGAAGACCTCTAGGGGTGGTGGACTTCCCCAAGCCAAGCACTAAATCCTTTCCTGCTTGACCTCATTCAAGTGCGCTCTGAACAGCTTTGATAAAACTCCTCTTGGATCATAGCCCACCACTTGGGTCATCAAAACTGTCTGGCTTCTCATTGTCAGCCTCTTCTCCGCCTGCTTTGCTCCATATGGCCCTTAAATGTTGGTGTTTCCCAACATATCGTACTATCTTTCGGTGATGCTTCTAACATTTTAAAGGGCGTTACAAAGTTGCAAGTCAGCCCATCCCTTTCCACCGCATTAACTATGCTATGATTCCCAAATCTGAGTGTTCAACCCCAATCTTTCCACCCAAATTCTAGACCCGACTACCACGTGGATCTTAAATTTTCCATATGGTATCTTTCTAGGGCCTCAAACAACCTAATTACTGGAACCGTAACCTGTCTTTTCATATAATTTTTTTCTGCATTTTTGTTCCTTCTTTTGGTAAATCGTGTAACCATATGCCTAGTATTCAGGGAAACTAGAACTCTTTGACTCCTTCTGGTGAACTAAATAGGAATGATACCCAAATGAAGTTGTTATCAGTGTAAAAATTTAGATTTCACTTAAGGATGCCTGCTTGTTTAGATACTCACACGCACACATAACTTGCTATTCCTCCCTGGAAGTAGGCTCCAGGGCAGAGTTACATAACTATCTTGTTCACTCCCTCTTTCCTGTGGTACAATGTCTATGAGCTCCTTGAGGGGAAAAGCTGAACCTGCTTTGCTCATTTTTAGATTCCTAGTACCCAGCGCAGTGCTTGTCACAGAGCAGGTGGTTAATAAATATTTTTTGATTATAATAATTTATGATGGTGTGGGTCTAGATAAGTGTTTCTCAAGTTTTCTCATCCAGGTTCCTATGTTGGCAGAGGAAAATGATGGTCTCAAAGTGCAAAGTTTGGGAGTCCCCCAAACCATCCTCACTCCTGACACCAATTTCAGGTTTTGCAAACTTCAGACTACCCTCAGGTTTGATAATTTACTAGAAGGACTCAGAACTCACTGCAAGTCATTATACTCATGGTTACAGTTTATCACAGCAAAAGAACACAGAGGGGGAAAAAAAAAACCAAACAGCCAAGGGAAGAGGCATATAGTGCAGAGTTCCACATTTAAAGCTTCCAGTTGTCCTCTCCTAGTGGAATTGTGAACAGTATGCACTTCTCCTGGCAGAGACACGTGACGGTATGCATGGAATATGCCATCCAGAGAAACTCACTGGAGCTTTGTTGTCCAGAGTTTTTATTGGGGCTTGGTCATATAGACACAGTTAATTGCCCAAGAGTGACCTGGGTCTCCAGTTCCTCCAGAAGCTCAGCTGGTACATTGTGGCCCAAAGTCCCATGGGCATATGTATTTTTTTTTAATACAAGATCTTGAAAATGTATGGAAATTTTGCATGGTTGTGTTTAATAAAGCTTTCTTTTAATAGACAAAAATATTTAGAATTACTTATTACTGAGTAAGACAGGCACTCTGAGTGACTTTTAAAACGGACTCACTGTTGAATGCCTCGGAGACTGAGGTACTCAGTTTGAGCAACATGAGTCCTTGTTATCAAACCATCAGTGGTCTCTGTGAGACTTGGTCCAAAGACCACTTCTTACTTGACCTTTCAACAAGATAGTTGCCTTCTTGAAATGCTTTTCTCTTGCCTTTCACTAGATCATACACTTTAGTTCTCTTCCTATTTCACAGGGCCCTCTTCAGTTTTCTCTGTTGTCTTCTCTGTATCACCTCTAGATGCAGAAGCACCTCAGGCTCAGTTCTGAGCCTTCCTCTTTTTTGTCTACCCTCCATTTCAAGGCAAACTCACCAAGTTCCAAGGTTTTAAATATTAGTTTATGCTAATAACTCCCACAATTACATAACTGGTCCAAAAGTCTTCCTGAACACCAAACTCCTGTATGCAGTTTCCTACTTTGATGTCTCATAAACTCCTCAAACTTAGCATTTTTGTAGCAGATTATCTACAAAGATAGCTGCCAACAATTCCTCTTGTCTCATGTTTCCTAATAATTTGAGTCAGGTTATGAATCTTTGGCAAGAATATTATGAAAGTGGTATTATGGTCTTCTCACTGCCCTCTACCAGAAGGCACATGATTTCAGTTTGTCCTGGCACTGATGACTTTACCTTTGATTTGTTTAAGGTTGTATCTGCCAGGCTTCTCCACTGTAGTTACTTTTTTCCTCCTTTGTAAGTATTTTTGTAGTGAGGTATTTAGAGACTATGTCAACATCACATTCTCCTTCAAATTATTTGTCTATTCATTTTGCTTGAGACAGAGTGTTGCTCCATCACTCAGCTGGAGAGCAGTATCATAATCTCAGCTTACTGCAACCTCTACCTCCCAGGTTCAAATGATTCTTGTGCCTCAGCCTCTTGAGTAGCTGAGATTAAGGCACCTGCCACCATGCCTGGCTAATTTTTGTATTTTCAGTAGAGACAGGGTTTCCCCATGTTGGCCAAGCTGGTCTCGAACTCCTGGGCTCAAGTGATCTGCCCACCTCAGCCTCCTAAAGTGTTGGGATTACATGCGTGAGCCACCATGCCCAGTCTGTTCATTTATTTATATTAGCATTGACTAATGGTTTCTTATCAAATGAGTTATGATCCATTATTGTTTATTTTGATGTTGAAATTGTCTCTGATTTGGCCAGTGGGAGCCCCTTCAAGCAGGCTTCTGGATTCTTTGGACATGTCCTCCCCAAGATTCTTTGATCACTTGGTCTGCTTCCTGAAACAAGATGTTTCAGGCTCATCTTATACTTTACCTTGGAATTAGCCATTTCCAAGGAACTTTGATTCCTTTTAATGGAGAATGGTATTTAGAAGCCAAGGTCTGGGTGCTAGGTGAGCTCATTGCTAACAAGGTGTTAATGTTTTCAGCTTCTCTCACTAATTCATTCCTACCTCAGGGCTTCTGACCTCAATGTTACTTCTGCCTGGAACTCTTCCCTCTAGAACTTCCCATGGCTGGCTCCTTTTTATGAGTTAGGTCTCTGCTCAAAGCCTCACCTGCTCTGAGATGCCTTCTACAGTATTATTATCAAGTATCTTCCCAGTTACTTTTTAACTCATGCCTTATTTTGTCTCCATGGTAACTAGAATTATCTTCATTTTCTTTATTTTTGGACTCTCTCCCACAATGAAAACATGTGTTGTGTAAGAACACAGGCTTAAGAGTCAAACAGCCCTAGATTTTAATCCTAAAGGTCTTTGTGGTTTTAAATATTAATTTTATTTTATTTTCTTTTAGGAAAAAAAAAAAAAAAAAAAAAAAAAAGACAATAAAACCTTCCTTGCAGGTTGTTATTAGGATCAAGATCACACATGTGGAAACACTAAACTCATTATTTTTGGCATTTAGTAAGGCTGTGGATTCCAAACTTTGTTGCTCGCTGAAAATCACCCGGAAATCTGATGCCTGGCTTCCACAACCAAACACTGTGATTTATTGGGTATGGGGTGTAGCCTGGAGATTGGGATCTTTAAGTGCTCCTCAGTTGATTCTAAAATGGACAACAAAATTTGGAAGCCATTGCAATAAAGAACTATTTCTGGTAATTAAATAGTATGGTAAATTCAGTATGAAGATTTTAGCCACAGCACTCAAGTTTTTTGCATATTATCTGTCCTTAAATTCAGTTCTCCTTTCAGAAAGCCCTCATAAGATTACATTTAAAAACTGTAGATCAGTTTGCTTCTTGGTTTGCTTTTTCTCCAAAGTCAATAGTAGACATATTATCCAGTGATACAATATAACACTAGAGTGTGAAACTTCCACCTCCTTTTACATTGCTTAGGTAAAAGATGGTAGCTGTAAGACTTGACTTCTACCTCATACCATACACAAAAATTACTTTGAAATGGATTATAGCGCTAAATGAGGAACTAAAACAACTTCCAGAAGAAAGCATAGAATATTATCAGGATGTTGAGATGGCAAAAATTTCTTAAACAAGAGACAAAAATCACTAGCCATGAGAAAAAATGTGATAAATTGGATTTAAAATAAAAAACTATTTATGAAAACAAATAAACAAAAAACTGCCATTATCTTGGCCTGCCCCTATTTTACCAGTGTTTGACATTGCACACAATGAGTGATATGCTGACTAAAGACGAATCACCTCTTCAAAAGTGAACTCTCCCTCCCCTGAAAGTAGTGAATTATCTCAATTGATTGTTCAGTCACAGGCAGAACTCCTTGCTCTACTCTTTCTCCCCCTCACTAGTGAACTTGGCAAGTTTTTAAAAGTAAACAAACAAAGTGAATTCATCAAGAAAAGACCTGGAAGGATTTTGATGCACATTGATAAGACAAAGAAGCCAGTCCGGCCGGGCGTGGTGGCTCAAGCCTGTAATCCCAGCACTTTGGGAGGCCGAGGCGGGCGGATCACGAGGTCAGGAGATTGAGACCATCCTGGCTAACCCGGTGAAACCCCGTCTCTACTAAAAAATACAAAAAACCAGCCGGGCGAGGTAGCGGCGCCTGTAGTCCCAGCTACTCGGGAGGCTGAGGCAGGAGAATGGCGTGAACCCAGGAGGCGGAGCTTGCAGTGAGCTGAGATCCGGCCACTGCACCCCAGCCTGGGCGACAGAGCGAGACTCTGTCTCAAAAAAAAAAAAAAAAAAAAAGAAGCCAGTCTGAAAAAAGCTACATACTATGATTCCAAATATGATTCCAACTGTATAACATTCTGGGAAAGATGAAACTACAGAGACAATAAAAAGATCAGTGGTTGCCAGGGTTGGGAGTGAGATGAGAGGGAGGAAGGTATGAATATGCAGAGCACATGAGCTTTTGAAGGTAGTGAAATTTTTCTGCATAATGGCAGATACATGATATTACACATTTGTCAAAACACATAGGACTGTATAACACAAAGAGTGAACCCTAAATATGAACAATGGACTTTGGGTTAACAAAAGTATCAAGATTCACTCATCAGGCTGGGCGTGGTGGCACACACCTGTAATCCTAGCACTTTGGGAGGCTGAGGCGGGTGGATCACCTGAGGTCAGGAGTTCAAGACCAGCCTGGCCAACATGGTGAAACCCTGTCTCCACTAAAATACAAAATTAGCCAGGTGTGGGGGCACACGCCTATAATCCCAGCTACTTTGGAGGCTAAGGCAGGAGAATCCCTTGAACCTGGGAGGTGGAGGCTGCAGTGAGCCGACATTGCACCGCTAGACTCCAGCCTGGGTGACAGCCAGACTCCATCTCAAAAAAAAAAAAAAAGGTTGGCCGGGCATGGTGGCTCATGTCTGTAATCCCAGCACTTTGGGAGGCCGAGGTGGGTGGATCATGAGATCAGGAGATCAAGACATTCCTGGCTAACACAGTGAAACCCTGTCTCCACTAAAAATACAAAAAATTAGCCGGGCGTGGTGGCAGGCGCCTGTAGTCCCACCTACTTGGGAGGCTGAGGCAGGAGAATGGCATGAACCTGGGAGACGGAGCTTGCAGTGAGCCGAGATCACGCCACTGCACTCCAGCCTGGGTGACAGAGTGAGACTCCGTCTCAAAACAAAAACAAACAAACAAAAAGACTGACTCATCAATTATAACAAATGTGCCACATCAGTGCAAGATAATATGGGAAACTGAGGGAGAAAGGGGTATTTGGAAACTCTGTATTTTCTGCTTTTTTACAAACCTACAACTGCTCCAAAAATAAAGTATTAATAATATATACATAAAATTAACATTTTGTATTATAAATATGGTATCCCTAAAAGTAACTTTTCACTGCTACATTAATGAACTTAGTTAACAAATTGCATCCCATCAGTTATCCTAAATTACACACTTTTGGCAATGGCTAGTTTTCAGGGCTAAAAGGAAAAAAAAAGATTTTGTAGAAGTCAAAAACCCACAAACCTAGCTTTATGCCAACCTTAATTTTATTGTCTATGTAGTTAGAAAACAGTCTGAAAGAAAACTCAGTGTTAAAACTAATCTATATACAGGTGTTATTGTATATCTAAATTATAATCTTTGATTCAATTTTTATAAAGGTGTCCAGGAATTGAATTTTAAAGTCTGCTTCTGCTTTTTAAATCACCTTCCTTAAATGTAATCTATTTTCTTTCTAACACCACTATTTTTGCTATGCATTGGAGGTGAAACATTTCTCTATAATTCTTAGAAAATGCTTACACTAAAAAAAACCAATCTTTAAAAAATTTTAAAGCTAATATGCCAATCTTCTTCATGATGGATAAATTCATCAGTCCATCCAGAAATACAACTCGATCTCACAATCTTAAGTAATGTTTTTTATAAATATTGGCACATATTAAAAAAACTTTTAGATACTTCCTATTGAAAATTTGTAACTCCAAAATAGCACTACTTTAGTAAAAAAAATTTTATCGTTAATAGGAAAATTTCAATTTCTACGTTTTGCAATTAATAATGGAAATATATAGGAGACAGATGTCAGGAAACAGATAAACTGTAATTTAAATAAAAACAGTGAGAGCATAAGATTTATAAACGTGTAAAATTAGTTAAATTTTGTTATATAACAAAAGACAAATCTGGCTAATGGCCCACTTTTCAAATAGCATTAAAACAGAATTGTCACACACACCAAAAATAATTTGTTCTAGTTATTTCAACTGTACATTGGTCCTCATTAAAAGAGAATGAAAAGTACAGAGAAAATATTTTTAAAAAAATCTCATCAGGCTAGGGGAGGTGGCTCGTGTCTGTAATCCCAGGACTTTGGGAGGCCAAGCTGGGTAGATTTCTTGAGCCCAGGAGTTCAAGACCAGCCTGGACAACATGGCAAAATCCCGTCTCTGTAAAAAAATACAAAAATTAGTGAGGCATGGTGGCATGCACTTGTAGTCCCAGCTATACTACTTGAGAGGCTGAGGAGGGAGGATCACGTGAGCATGGGAGGCAGAAGTTGAAGTGAGCCCAGGTTGAGCCACTGCACTCCAGCCTAGGCAATAGGGCAAGACTCTTGTCTCAAAAAAAAGAAAAAAAAAAAAAAAAGAGAAAAAAGTACCTCAAATACCTCATCAAATTACACGTAATAACTGAGGTTTAGGCCAAGATATTTGTCTTTAAGAATGAAAATGATTCAGCCAAGAATGTGAAAATCCTAACAAAGTAGTATAATTAGTAAGGTTAATTAGAAATGAATGTTGGCAAACTGAGATCTGAGGTGGCTCATACTCCATCAAGTGTTCCTCCGGTATCAAAAAAAGGCTGTTTAAGTGCCTATAAGACAATGGAGTAGAAAAGAGATTTTTTATTTTTATTTTTCTATATTGGCAGTTTTCCCATCAGTGATTGGTTTTATTACCGAACAGGAACAGCTTAATGCTGAAAATTTGCTGCTGAATGACTGGCAAAGACTATTAGACTGAAAATTTCTAGCACAAATGCACTGAGGAAAAAACGTTCTTCCCAGTAAGAGTCTATTCTCAAATAGAGATATATTCCCTATTAAAATCAGTCTTAAAATAGAAAATACTTTAAAAAATAGTGAAAGACCTTAAAAGGAAAAAAAGAAATTACTAAAAGTACATGATCAACATGATTTACAGTTAGCTATCTTAAA
>NW_016803692.1:3984729-4003063 GCF_001698545.2 Rhinopithecus bieti | reverse complement strand
GGAAAAAACGTTCTTCCCAGTAAGAGTCTATTCTCAAATAGAGATATATTCCCTATTAAAATCAGTCTTAAAATAGAAAATACTTTAAAAAATAGTGAAAGACCTTAAAAAGGAAAAAAAGAAATTACTAAAAAGTACATGATCAACATGATTTACAGTTAGCTATCTTAAAAGTATGCTTTTTTATTCTAAAAATCCTATTTACAAAGTATGCTTACATCGCATTTTAAAAGACATGTATCAAATGTAAACAAATCATTACAGTCATTTTATAAAAAGATTCATATTTTTTAAAACATTTTTTGACATCATTAAAAATTAAAAGGCAATAAAGTGTCATTGTCGTGAAACAGTACGTGATCTTAAGGGAAGAAACATCTCACTAGAGTTTCCACAGGTTCCTTCTTCTTCTAACTGCAGGTCTGGCGGCAAAGGAGGAGCCCCTGGGTCCCCAGGTCTGGGAAGTGTAGTTGAAGAGAAGATGGTATTTTCAGTTCTGCCTACTTCTAGAACAGGCAAATTCAGAGAAGAATTAGTGGAAAAAAAGGGTGTTGTGCTGGATTCTCCTTCTGGATGGTACATGACAGTGGATGCCCTCAGTTTTTCAGAGAAATTACTCTCATTTGAATTTGATCTGGAGAGGTTGTTCGTGGCTCCATCTGGAAAAGGTTCACAGCTGCTACATTTTAGTCCTACAATAAAATTATTCATATGTAAATGAAAAAGTAACTAAAAAAAATGGAGTCACTGTCCATCTTGTGACTTGTTAAAGATTACAAGCTAGTTACCCCACGATCAAAATTTAAATAGCAATTTATAATTTCTGTCATAATCTATTTCAAATCTAATTTGCTTTTCTCAACAACCATGAAGTGTACTATTATTTGCATTTTCTAGATAAGAAAATAGTCTCATGGAAGTTAAACGACATGTTATAATTCTTATTTAAGGTACAGTGTACATATAAACTTAACCATCTAAAATTTCTTATAAAATAAGAAATAGCTTTCACAATAAATATTCTTTAGTATTCTGGTACAAAAAATATTAGCCAATAAAAACAAAATGTAAACAGGGCAGATGTTAAAATTCTATCTGTTGATCAATGGCAATGGCTAATTCTTGAATAATAGGATATCAGAAATAAAAGGAATTTCAGAGGTCACCTAGGATAGTCTCTTATTATTAAAGATGAGAGAAAAGGGCGGAGCATGGTGGCTCACACCTGTAATCCCAGCACTTTGGGAGGCCGAGGTGGGCAGAACATGAGGTCAGGAGTTTGAGATCAGCCTGGCCAACATGGCGAAACCCCGTCTCTACTAAAAATACAAAAATTAGCCAGGCGTGGTGGTGGGTGCCTGTAATCCCAGCTACTCTGGAGCCTGAAACAGGAGAATCGCTTGAACCTGGGAGGTGGAGGTTGCAGTGAGCTGAGATTGTGCCATTGCACTCCAGCCTGGGCAACAAGAGCAACACGGTCTTAAAAAAAAAAAAAAAAAAAGAAAAGAAAAAAAAAGGCACAGGACAGTTAAGTCATGCCCAACATTCCAGGACTACTTTGTGGGAAACTGAGAACTACAATTCAATAGATAACGTCCTGTTTCTCAACCTCATAGTTTACTCAAATGACAGTGGCTGTTCCCAACAGCTATGGTATGAATGTATCTGCCAAAATTTCACATGTTGGAAACTTGGTTGCCACTACAGCTGTGTTAGGAGTTGAGGCCTTTGGGAGGCAACAGGGTCATGAGCTCTGCCCTGGACTAATGACATTATCATGGGAATGGGTTACTTATTTTGGGAGTTCGACTCCTTTTTCTTCCCTTTCACACTCTTGCCCTCCCTCACTCTTCCATCTTCTGCCCTTCCACCACGGATGACCCTTGCCAGATGCTGACGCCATGGACTTGGACTTAACCAGCCTCCAGAACTGTAAGAAATGAATACATTTCTTTTCTTTATAAGTTACCCAGTCTCAAGTATTGCTATAGCAGAAAACAACTTAGATACCATCAAAGAATTTTATCACATCCATAGTTAACCATTATCCACAGGATTGAAAGAATAAACACAAATACAATTTACCCTTCTGTTAGGCTTAGCAAATATTCAACCTACAGGCACAGAAACCCTGAGTTGACAATTTTTAGGTAAAACCTGCATAGTCTATAAAGGACACTTACATGTCACTTCTTCCACTAGTTTTTCAACTTTACAATACAGTCAGCATGTCTATTCCATGCTATAGAAACTACTTTCTTAGATATGGCTCAGAAGGGAAAACCTGTCATGTGTCCCAGCAAGGGGACACTTATAGACTATGAGTTCCTTAAGGGCAGAACCCTAAATTATTCTTTTCTGTATCCCTAATGCCTAGAACAGCTGTAGAACGTCACATGCACATTTATGTGCTCTGGAGAGAGAGAGAGAGAGACAGCGAGGAACAGAGAAAGGAGGGGGTTGGGGATTTAAATTGTGTAGGCAATTCCACACAATATTCCAATCAATGAGTGTATATTCTGGAGTGAGAGTGAAATGGGACAGGTGAATTTGCTATTCTCTTAATGTTTCCATGCTTTCACATCTTGTCAGACTAGTTTCAAGTCATGAATATTTTATGCAACGTGATGCCTATAAACAAGTGCCAATTACTTCATCTTGTGATCAACTGGTGATCACAAGAAAAACTAGCAGAGTTGGACTTTTAAAATACTTTGCCTAAATACTGTTCTTTATGTGTGATGTACAGTATATTCAGAGATTACTCTTGAATAATTTTATATTCTGCTGACTTTAGAAACAAATCCTTATGTATACACGGATTTCATAATAGTTACGTTTTCCATAAATGGTATTAAATGAATACAAATACAGTATATTGACAGATATTCCACTTTTTCAATGTAATAAGGTCACATAAGGTAAAATAAATGCAAATTGAATATAATTTTGAAGTTTAAACTTTTTGAAAGCAAAATGATCATTTCTGGTTTTTTTTGTTTTGCTTTTTTGAGACAGGGTCTTGCTCTGTTGCCCAGACTGGAGTGCAGTAGCACAATCATGGCTCACTATAGCCTCAATGTCCCAGACTCAAGTGATCCTCCCACCTCAGCCTCCTGAGTAGCTGGAAACACAGGTATGCACCACCATGCCTGGCAAATTTTTTTTATTTTTTGTAGAGACAAGGTCTCGTTATATTGCCCAGGATGGTCTCAAACTCCTGACCTCAAGCAATCCTCCAGCCTTGGCCTCCTAAAATGTAGGCACCTGGCCTGCTCTGCATTTTTAAAAAGCATTATTACATTTAAATTAACTCTTAGATAAGTAAGATATCTTACCTTTCAGATGTTCTAGTTTTATATTTCTAAGTTTCAGCACTTCATCTGTAATCTTCTGTATCAGGAAGTTCTGTGTTTTTTCTCGCCGAATAGATTCAACAAGGGTGTCTAGACCTTTTGGGTTTTCCTGTAAGTAGTCTAACAATTTTCCAGCCCTTTTTCTACTTGATGTTCGACAAGAAATTTCTTCAGTGTCTTCTCTACTGAGTATTTTTTTTGCACGTAGATGATCAAAATGTCTCTCAGCTATGATTTTCTCACACAGGTATACACGTAAATTTTCTAAGGCCTAGAAGACATAAAATATGGTTCAATGTTATTTTATAACATCTAAGAAAATCACATAGGTGACTATTAGTTAGCAATCTTAACTGGTGTGAGATAATGTTCTAAAGTCAGGCGGCTCAGGCCTTCTAAAATGCATGCTAATTAAGATGAAGGTCCAAGTAGACACAAGTAGGTCCTAGACAGTCCTCACTGCTTTGATCTCACCTTCAAACCTAAAAACCAAGACCAGGCTGTTGTGAGGAGGGACCGGCTGAATCTAGAGGGCCTGGGTCCTTGGAAACAGGGAGGTCTGTTGAGGGCCATCTTCGGGAGTAAAGATGAGGGCAAAGATTACTGTACATTTTAGCTATCGGTTAGCAACGAGTCCAGAATTAGTCAGGACCAATAACTTAGTGAGAGGTCTCACAGTCTGTAACTTTCTCATGTTTGTTATTAATTACTCCATTTCCTTAGAGTAAAACTATTAAAAACAAAAAACAAAACCCTAAACTGAAAGAGCCCATATGTATCTGTCTTTGGGGTCCGCTGGAAAGACTACACTCTAACTCAGTGAATCGGTCTTGGTGGAAGGGAGATGGAAAGATGTGTGGGGAATAGTGAGTGTTGGAAAAATGAAAGAAATAAAGAAAAAGGACACCACAAAAAAGCAAACCTAGACTTGAGAAGTGCCTGAGAGCTTAATTAGCAGAAAACCCATGTTGATCTCAATAAATGGCATTAATAATTTGATATCGGTGACTGTATTTTAGCTCCTCTATTGACTAGATATACGATCTTGGGCAGGTAATTAACTCCTCTGTGCTTGTTTCCTCAGCTGACTGTTATATGAGGAATAAAGATAGGCAAAGTGCTTAGAAAAGTGCTTGGTACATAGTAAGTGATCAATATATGTTAGTAATGATGACAAAGGTAATGGAAGGCCAAGTACCCTAGTATATGATGTCAGGAAAGTAGGCTAGGTGAAGGGTTCCTTGGTCCACTGAAGTTCCACGTTTACTTGTTTGTTCACATGACAAACATTTTACATATCTTAATTCCTAATATGCCGAGTGCTGAGCACTGAGTATACAAAGATGAACAAGATTTGAATCCTACGTGCAAAGGGCTCATGGTCTAGGTGGGAAAACGATAAATATCACAGGCAATAATTATAAAACAATGTTATAGGGCCCAGAAAGAAAAGATTGTAGGTCAAATACTGGAAAAGCACAGAGTAAGCAAATAACTATGTCCAGGACCTGGTCCTTATCATATCTGGCATGGATTATTAACAATAGAAACCTAGCTGCACTTACTACCTCCTTCCCCCTCCTCAACATTTCTCCTTCAAGAGAAAATGGAAATCTGGAGTATTATATGAATTTTACTAAATTTGTTTTAAGGATCTCACTCTGTCGCCTAGGCTGGAGAGCAGTGGCTTGATCATAGCTCACTGCAGCCTGAAATCCCTAGACTCAAGTGATCTCCATCTCAGCCTCTTGAGTAGCTAGGACTACAGGTGTGAGGTACCATGCCCAGCTAATTTTTATTTTTATTTTTTTTGTAGAGGAGGGATCTTTGCTATATTACCTAGGCTGGTCTTGAACTCCTGGCCTTAAGTGATCCTCCCACCTTATCCTTCTGAGTTGCTGGGATTACAGGGGTGGGCCACTGTGCCCAGCAAATTCTAATATTGAAATTTTGTTAATTTAAAAACAATTTTAAAAACAATGTTCTGCCCTGTCTTAAAGGATAAAGTTCCTTTACGTTGCAGAATAGTAGAGAAGTTAAGAGCATGGCTCTAAAGTTGGACCAACCTCAGTTCAAATCTTGAATCTAGTACTCACCCTTGTGAGAGCTGGCCCAAGTTACTTCACCACTCCAAGCTTCAGGTATGTTATTGATAAAATAAGGATTAAAAACTTAACTCACAGGACATCAAGGAGGACTAAATGCAAATACTATATATGAAGCTCACGCATAGCCTCTGTACACAGTAAGTAATAATAACTAATTAGGGAAGACAAAGTTCATTGATAATATGGCTCCTGCCTACCTCTCCAACTTAATCTATCACTACCTTTGTCCTGAAAGTTTATGCTCTACCTAAAACTATCTGTCTCTCTACATTTTCTTATGTATTTTTTGTCTTCTTTTCTTTTATCAGACCCTAAAGCCCCCATTCGTCCTTTAAGATTTAGGTCAGTGGTCATCTTCTTTGGAAAGGTTTACCTAACTCCCCAGAATGAGTTAGGCACCCCCTCCTCTGTCCTTGTAGCACCTTGTGTATACATTTCACCTTTCTATACACCAGGACTCCACTTCTTTCACCTTATCTCAAAATTCATTTCCAGATACTTCCATTCCTGCCCCAGTATTCTTCTTGAAGTCACCAACGACCCCCTTATTGACAAATCTTTTCCATCTTCATTTTATTTTTCAGCTGCATAAACACAGTTGACTACTCCCTCCCTGAAACAATAAAATTGTTACATGAATACCACACTCTCCTGGTTTTCTTCCCATCTCTGTGGACACAAGTTTTCAATCACTTTCTTTCTTTTTTGTTACCCTACTTTCAAGCTAACAATTCACCTTTTAAAACTCTTTTCTTTAAAGGTTTTTAAACCATTTTTCTCTTCTAGCTCTCAGCTTTCTAGGTAAAATCATTCCATCCCACACTTACATTTCTAGCTCAGATCTCTCTTCTGATCTTTAACTTTGCAGATGTAATTGCTGATAGGACATTTCCATGTACTAATCTAATTATATCCTCTTCCTCAACTCCCACCTTCAATCCATCACCAGGTCCTATCCTTTCTAGTTCAGAAATTGCATCTGGAATTCTCCTGCTCCATCCATCTCCACTACCTTCACCCTGATCCAAATCACCATCATCTTTCATCTCTATAGATTCCAACAGCCTGGTCACTGGCTTCCCTGTTCTTATTCTTGTTCTCCTCAGTCCATGAAACAGGCAGAGGGATCTTTAAACAATACAATTCTTCAACATGTCTCTACATTACTTGGGGGGGAAAAAATGCCAAATACTTTATTTACTAAAAGGCTCTTCATGAAAATGGCTCTAGCCCACCTTCCTAACTTCACTTCAGATTACCCTCTGCCTTCCTCTGATTTCCCCAAGTCACCAAGGTCTTGTATGTCTTAGGTCCTTGATAAATTCTATTCTGCCTAGAATGCTCTTCCCTCAGTTCTGTCAAATCTTTCAGGAATCAGTTTAAATGTAACCTCTCCTGACCATCCCATCTCAAGTCGATTTCCCCTACTATTGTCTTAGCACTGTTTGATTCCTTCATAGTAATTGCCATAATAAAAACAAATATATTTATTTATTTTAAACTCTAACATCTCTGTTTGAAGCAGACAGCTACAAGGTATGTTTTAGCCAACACTGTATATTCTGCACTTACCAGAGCACCAAGCAGTTAATGTTTCAGATGAATGTAAAACTCACTGCACTTATTTTGTGATTTAAAACGATTCCCCTCAAGAAACCGAGCTCTTTTCAAGTTAGGATTGTGTCTTCATTTTTAATTTTTGAACTGTTAAAACCAACCACAGTATCAGCTTCACAGTAGCATGTAATCTATATTTATTAAACTGAACTAAATCCAACCAACACAATGAGGCAAATAACTAGATAGGAGAAGGGGGAGACACTAAAGAAGTGGGAGGTCCCAAGGCGAAGGGTGGTAGCACACCATTCATCAGGAAAGGCAATGCAGCAGCAATAGCAGGCAACTTTGGGAAAAGGATAATAAAAAATTCAATTTTTTGACAAGGTGAGCAATCTGTAGGATACAAAAGTAGATTTCCGGTAGACATTTGGAAATAAGGACCTAGAGTGGAGAGAGAGAGAAGTCCAAATATGTGCATAATTTTAAAACTAAGATCAGAAGACATTTTGAAAATATCATGAAAAAAACCTCAAAGAAAAAAGCATGCACGGCCGGGCGCGGTGGCTCAAGCCTGTAATCCCAGCACTTTGGGAGGCCGAGACGGGCAGATCACGAGGTCAGGAGATCGAGACCATCCTGGCTAACACGGTGAAACCCCGTCTCTACTAAAAAATACAAAAAACCAGCCGGACGAGGTGGCGGGCGCCTGTAGTCCCAGCTACTCGGGAGGCTGAGGCCGGAGAACGGCGTAAACCCCGCGGGGCGGACCTTGCGTGGAGCCTGGAGATCCCGGCCAACTGCACTCCAGCCCGGGCGACAGAGCTAGACTTCCCGTCCTCAAAAAAAAAAAAAAAAAAAAAGCATGCACATAGTTTCTTTTATAGACCTTTTAAAACCCATCCATGGTTTCCTCAAGGTTATGCATTTCTGATATAGGCGTAAAACGAAATCCTGAAGATAGATAACATCAATGAACTGACAGACAAAAACAAAGACCTGGAAGCCCCTCTTCACTTCTGTACTTGTATACAGATCTTATTTCCTTCCACTTGTAATTTCTCAGTTCCTGTTTTATTAGCTGTAAAATGGGAATGGCAATTATCTTCTTTAGAGGTTGTTGTGAAGGTTAAGTGGGAACATTGTAAACTGTGTGACACAGCATCTGGAACATAGGAGGACTAGCTCTTGGAAGTTCAAGGTTTTACTGGCACTCACCATGAATAAGACAACATTTATTCTACAGTAGTTATTTATGTTCCATTCTTATCTCAACTAGAATGTAAAGTAGGAAACTGATCTTCATTTTTCTGTATCCTTCCAGACCCAAGGCCAGTGCTTTCCATATAGTAAGTGCTCCATAAATCTCTGTTGAATGAGGAAACTAAGCACAACTCCCAGTCACATCCAGTTTCCTTCTGCTGGTGAGTCACACCAATTGTGAGTACAGTGTAATAAAGCTTACGGGGAAGAGGAAGGGATTTGAAGTGGATGAACATTTAAAAAGTTGCCATCCTGTCCAGTTCACCAAAATGACTTTGTGCAAGTACTGCAGTGTTCAGTAAGAACACGTTTCATGTTGAGTTTGTTTTTAATTTGAATTCATGTAACGTATTTTAGTGATACTCATACAGGTCTCACCTGGCAAAGCAAACGCAAAGAAAAAAGAATGTCCTATCTCAACAAAGCCATTCGTTACAAATAAATATGAAGGTTTATGTAGTTCTGCACCATCCGAGAAGAGCATAATTTAGCTACTGAATATTTTCGACGTTTACCTGTACATTAATTTTCAGCTACGTGTATTCACTCCCCCAACCCCAATTTAAATATGTGGGCGTCTGCTTACTAGGGGAATTCCAGGTTGTGCTTTCAGCTGTTGAGCTTCCTCAAGCCCCTATGCAAAAGAGCTTCACATTTTGGTCCACTGCTTGGGATCCTTCACCTGGTACAGCCTTCGCTCCAGGCTGAGAGAGCAGCCTAGGCAGCCTGACTCAAGGATGAATCTGAGCCACCGGTCCATGACGAAGCAGCTCCAAGAACACAGTGTGGGGAAAAGCATGAGGGGATGGGTGAGGAGTGGGCAAGAATCAAAACTCCACTGGGCAATAAAGCCCAAGCTCTGCGTTTAGCGACGTAAAACCTGGATTGACAGGTCACTGGAGGACCACTGCCACCAAGGTCCCTCGGATGCAGGGCTCGCCACAGTCTTCCTGTGCTAGGACTTTCCGCTCCTCGGACCTGGAGGATCCTCCTTGTCCTCGGACTCCAGGCTTCCGCTTCCCTTGCCCGCTGGGCTGCAGCCCGCACCCGCCCGCCCTGGGCACAGTTGCGTTACTCACGTCCTTCTTCACTTCAGTGAGGTCCTCCTCGGTGAGGGACGGCGCGGTGGGCTCCATGGTGGAGGCGGGAGATGGCGCTTCTTCCGGGTCCGGGAGCTCGAGCTGCGCCGCCCCGCCCTGGCTGGGGGCTTCGGTCTCCGGGTAATGGGGGAGAAGAAGAGGAGGCAGAGTGGGTTGCGAGAAAGGCGGCCGCCCCTTCGGGAACAGATGGACTCCGGGGTCAAACCGTAGCGCTTCCGGCCCCGCCTCTGGGGTCGACGGCGCCGCAAACCTACGCGTAGCGACGCGCAGTTCGGAGTAGTGTTCCTTCCCTCTCTTAGAGGCTCAGGCGCAGGGACCGCCCCGCGGCGCGTCCCTTGGCAGAGCCCGCCCTGTCTCTGCGGCAGCCTATTGGCGCCAGCCCGCGAGCCGCTCCTGTTCCCGCCCCCGACCGGAGCCTTTCGGGTGGCTCCACCCACAACGGGCGTTTTCTCAAGCCACGCCTGCGCAGGTCGTGGGTAAGTGCCCCTGGTTAGCTTCCTCATAAGGCATCGTTTCCGTGGGTGGGGTCCGTCAGTACCCAGGCAGCTGGCACTCTCAGCCTTTGCTGCCTGCTCACTTCGGGGGAGTCTGGTCTGGGCTTGTCAGTACCTTCGGGTTCCTCCCCTTTTCCCAGACCCTGCCCCACAATTTCCTGTTGCTATGTTTGCCGGTTACTGTTTCGGTCACACACGAACGCACTCATGCACACATACACATGCATACACACAAACAGCCTAACTACTAAAGAAATTTTTGAAAGAAAAAAAGAAAGCACCTACAATCCTACCACTTTAACACCTAATTTAATGTTTGCATACTTTTTGGTCACTGTTCATTATAAACCTAATTTTTCCTCATTAATCTGTGTAATGGAGATAGATATGCTTACATTTCAGGGCTGCTGGGATCATATATAAAGTTCTTAAAGGTAGTTGGCACACAGTATGCACTCAACTGATTATTTACTTGTTTATTGAGACAGGATCTCACTCTGTTGCCCAGCCTGGAGTGTAGTGGTGCGATCTGGGCTCTCTGCAGCCTCCACTTCCACGGCTCAAGTGATCCTTCCACCTCAGCCACCAAATAGCAGGGACTCCATGCGTGCACCACCAACCAGCCCAGGTAATTTTTTTGTATTTTTTATAGAGATGGAGTTTCGCCATGTTGCCCAGGTTGGTCTCAAACTCCTGGGCTTAAGCCATCCACCCGCCTTGGCTTCCCAAAGTGCAGGGACTATAGGCATGAGCCACCCGGCTCATCCTACTCAAACATTTATTGAGTCCTCACTAATATGTTCTAGGCAACTTATACTATGAGTCCTCCATTTTATAGGGGGAGACTGATGAAGACACGACTATCCCCAGACCATATTCTAACTAGTATGGTGCTGTGTAAAAAGCAACCTGAGAAGTGTGGATGACAAGCTACAGGTAGGGCCCTGGGCCCAAGACGGTCGCTTGGACAACATGCTAAATAAACTATAAATAAACTCGATGGTATTTGAAGCTATAAGAGTAGATAAAAATGACAGGAGGACCAAGGACAAACTTGGGAAAGCCAATGTTTAAGGAAAGGGAAAGCAAAACACACACACACACACACACACACACACACACAAACAATGTAACCAGAGCCACAAAAACTAGAATCACAGCACAGGGATTCTGATGTTTACATTATGTCCTGTTTCCATGTTGACACATTATACAAGGACAGTATTTTTTCTGATTGCTTAATTGTTCATCATCTTCCATCTGATTTACTTAACCATTCATCCTTTCATTTAACAAATGTTTTTTGAATGTCCACTATGTGCCAGACACTGTTCTAGGTGCTAGGAAAACAGCTGTGAACAAAACCAATAAAAATCCCTTTCCTCATGGAATTTATATTCTAGCGTAAGTGTGTTTGGGGCAGAAGAGGTAGGCACTTGAAAAATTTTATCTAAGTTTATTTATTTATTTATTTGGAGACAGACTCTCACTCTGTCACGTGGGCTGGAGTGCAGTGGCACGATCTCGGCTCACTGCAACCTCTGCCTCCCAGATTCAAGTGATTCTCCTGCCTCAGCCTCCTGAGTAGCTGGGATTACAGTCGTGTGCTACCACGTCCGGCTATATCTAAGTTATTTTTATTTTTATTTTTTGAGACGGAGTCTCGCTCTGTCTCCCGAGCTGGAGTGCAGTCGCCGGATCTCAGCTCACTGCAAGCTCCGCCTCCTGGGTTTAGGCCACTCTCCTGCCTCAGCCTCCCGAGTAGCTGAGACTACAGGCGCCTGCCACCTGGCCCGGATAGCTTTTTGTATTTTTTTAGTAGAGACAGGGTTTCACCGTGTTAGCCAGGATGGTCTCAAACTCCTGACCTCGTGATCTGCCCGTCTCGGCCTCCCAAAGTGCTGGGATTACAGGCTTGAGCCACCTCGCCCGGCCAAGTTATTTTTAAAAATTAATTAATTAATTTTTTTGAGACAGAGCCTCACTCTGTTGCCCAGGCTGGAGTGCAATGGCACCATCTCGGCTTACTGCAACCTCTGCCTCCTGGGTTCAAGCAATTCTCCTGCTTCAGCCTCCTGAGTAGCTGGGGCTCCAGGTGCATGCCACCACGTCCGGCTAATTTTTGTACTTTTAGTAGAGATGAGGTTTCATCACGTTGGCCAAGTTTGTTTTAAACTTCTGACCTCAGGTGATCTGCCCGCCTCAGCCTCCCAAAGTGCTGGGATTACAGGCGTGATCCCCATGCCTGCCTATATCTAAGTTATTTAATTTATTAGAAGATGATAAATGCTAAGAGGAAAAAATAAAACAGGGAAGTAGGATGAGACTGTATGGATTGGTTAAAGTTTAAACTAGAGTGGTCATGACCTCACTGCTCACTTTGGGAGAGTCTGCTCTCGGCTTGTCAATACCAAGATAAGGGATTTCATTTATGCTTAAAGGAAGTGAGAGAGTGAGCTGTGTGGATATAAGGAGAGAGCATTATGAGTACAGCCGGCAACCAACAAAAATGCTCAGTGTAACTGGAAGGAGATGAATTCCTTGTGTGCCGAGTCATTAGTGTGCTGAGTCAGACTGGAAGCCACTGGAAGGTTCTGAGTAGAGTGACATGATCTGATTTGTGATTTGAAAGGAAGCAATTTTACTTTTGTGCTAAGGGGAAAGAAGATGGAAGAGGGAAAACCATTTAGGGAGTTACTGCTTTATCCAGGCCCCAGAGGTTGTGGTTCAGACCAGGGTGGAGCAGTGAGGGTGGTGGGAGAATTTTGAAATGAAGCAAGGAAGCAGTTTGATTTCATTTTGAAAGGATCACCCTGGCTGCTAAGTGGAGAGTAGATGGCGGGGGCAAGGGCAGAAACAGAGACTGGGTGGAGGCTACCACAATGTCAGGTTCATGACTGCACCAAATGTCATGCTTGGGGTCAGGTTCCAGCCCATGCTGAGGTCTAAGGGGAGTGGGTGGATGAGCAGAAAGAACACTCAGGGGACCATAGGCAGGTGAAAGATATTTTACTCAGCAGCAGCTCTCGTCAACAGCTTTCTTACACTAGCTCTCCACACTGTCCACCCTGTCTCAGCTGCTTAGACTGGTGGCTCCCCCACACAGCTGCGTGGCTGACTCTCCCTTGCTTTCAGGGTCAGCAGCTTAACTCTTTCTCTCTCTGGGCACAAGCAAGCCGAGCTGTGTCCTGGCTCCCCACTGTCAGTCTCCAAGATGGACACCTCTGGCTCTCTCTCTCTCTGTGGGTGCCAGCACGTCTGCACAGTGTCAATGGGCAATTATACCTTTTACAGACAATAGTGGCTGAGAGCCAAGGGATGGCCTTCCCCATGTAGTGGCTACAAAGCTGTGATAACAAGTGGAGTTATGCGCCTGCGCTCTAAACTCGCTGAGTCCCCGTGGATGTTTACCTTGGCCTGTCCTTGACCAAACCACAGCCATGTTCCTTACACACAGCCATCCAGGCACAGCTTAGGGTGGTGTGAACGGGGTGGGGGCAGTGGTGAGCACTCCCCACTGACACCTTAAATCGTTCCCAAGTGTTCATTGTTATTAAAAAATTGTCATAGAATTTACATATTTTCATCAGTTTTCCTTTCAAATTATCATTGCCTTTGCATAAATTCCCGGAACCAGGAGTACAAAATCCAAGGAAATAAATATTTTATGGCTTTTCGTATATATTTTTGCAGGTGCTCTCCAAAAGGGTTGTTTTGGTCTATCTGTGTGTGAGAATGAACTGTTTTTACCACAGATCAGTTCTGCTGATGAAGGAGAGGATTCACCCATCAAAGCAAGTGAATTGAATGCTGCCAATTTAATGCACTCATTTTGAGGTTGCTATTGCACTGTTGTTCTTTTTTAAAGGAAACATTTTAAGCCCACCAAACTATAAAGAATATTACAAACACCCTACGCTCACTGCCAAGATGGAACAGACATTGATATATTGCCACATTTGCTTGTTATGGCTTTTGATTACCAAATGTTAGTGGCAGACATCTTTGATTCTTGAACATTCTTCCATGCCCTTACTATACATCTGAGTCTTTCTCTTTCCTTGACCATCATTTCATTTCTGACACCTCCAACCCTTTTCTATTCTCAGTATTCATTCCCTTATTTATTTAGTCAACTAAAAAGTTAAGTGCTCTGTGTTAGAATTGGGAGTTACAGAATAAGGATCAGGGATTGGGTGGGACTGAATGAGGATTACAGGAGTTTTTTTATAGCTGAAAGAGTAATATTTTGCTTTTCAGACTATGTGTCAATGTTCCCAAGATGAATTGCCTATAGCTTAAAAAGCCACATCTGACTACCACGTGCTTAATCACAGAGCTCGTTTGTGGCAGGCTTTGCAACTCCCCATCCTTCTTGCTTTTTAATGCATCACAATTCTTTCATTAGTAAACTAATTTTCCTCTTTCTGCTAAATCACAGGGTCTGTCTAACAATGAAGTTTGGGCATAGTTTCAAGAAAACAGCCCTGCCCATCCACTACCTTGCAATAATCCTACTTCTTCCTCATCCCTTAACACAGCCTCCATACCACCTCAACTTCTAGGTACTCCATCTGCCTCCTACTGTGAAATAGAAGGCACCTGAGAAATGTGCTATGAGGGATACGGTTTAGGTGCTACAAGCATAAGGCTGCATAACATCGTGGTACAGATGAGATATCATTAAGAATGAGGATGTCTGATATCTGACAGACAATGTATTAGTTTCCTAGGGCCATCATACCAAATTACCAAAAACAAGGTGGCTTAACAGATATTTATTCTCTCACAGTTCTGGAGGCTGGAAGTCCAAAATTGGCAGTGCCATGCTCTCTCTGAAGCCACGAGGGAGGATTCTTTCCTTGCCTCTTCCTCACTTCTGGTGACTTCTGGAAATCCTTGGCATTCCTCAGCTTGTGGTGGCATCCCTCCCACCCCAGCCTCCATCTTCACATGACCTTCCTCTCTGTGTCTCCTCCTGTGTTTCTGTGTCCACGTTTCCTTCTTTTTAAAACACCAGTCACTGGATTTAGGGCCCACCCTAATTCAGTACGACCTTACCTTAACTTGATTACATCTGTAAAGACACCTTTTTTTATTCTTTTGAGACGGTCTTTCTCTGTCACCCAGACTGGAGTACAGTGGCACAGTCACGGCTCATGGCAGCCTCAGTTTCTGGGCTCAAGCAGTCCTCCTCCTTAGCCTCCCAAGTAGCTGAGAATACAGACATATGCCACCATGCTCAGCTATTTTTTTTTAATTTTTACTTTTGTAGAGACAGTGTCTTGTTATGTTGGCCAGGCAGGTTTCCAATTCCTGGGCTCAAACGATCCTCCTGCCTCAGCCTCCCAAATTGCTGGGATTATAGGCATAAGCCACCATGCCAGCCAAAGACTCTATTTTGAAATAAGTTCACATTCCGCGTTCCAGTAGATGTGAATTTTGGGGAGATGCTATTCAAGTCAGTACAGCTGAATTCTAGATTTGCCGATTATTAGCTGTAGGATCTTGGATCAATTAGTAAGTATGCAATAAAGATAGTGATAATAAGAATTCAGAGGTAGGGAAGAGGAAACCATTCTGACCGATAAAACAACATGAAAGAGGAGTTCACCCAGTATTTAAGCTGGGTGGGAGGGTTTTAACGTGGAGCTTTAACTGCTTATTGATTATTTATTCCATACTTCCTGTCAGATGTCAGATGCTGTATTGAGGAACAAATTCTATTCCAGGTGGTTGTGGAATTGTAAATTATGGATTATACATTTTCTGTAAATGGTTGGAAGAAAAAAGTGGCCAATTCCGAGACAGACACTCTTAGGTTTTAATGGCAAGATACTATGTGGTGAAATTCAGATGTTTAGCACAGGGACGGGGGTCCTGTCTCTAGGAATGGCTCTTGGCTTAGGAAGGAAAGACCAGGAAAGTGTAGGGTGGTGGTCGTGGACCTGAGAAAATGCTCTGACAATATTTGCTAGTGCACCCCAACACTAGGACATTGCTGGGACTGATGAGGGAACCAGAGATAACTGATCATTCCCTTTGCCTTCCCCCTAGAAGACTGGTTTAAAGAGCGCAGGCAGGCACCTGCTATAAGTCCTGAATGTTTGGAGGTTGCATACCAATATACCAGCATCGGGATATTGGAGGAGGGGCTAGATCTCCCAGTCTTACAACTCCCTGGGAAGAAATAATCATTAGCAGTTTATTTCACATTCACTCTGAGCCAAGAACTTTACATCTGTGGTGGGAATTTAATGCCTATAACAGTCCTTACAGGTAGGCTTTATTATCCTTACTTTAGAGATGAGAAATCTGAAGCTTAGAAACAAGGTTTGCCCAAGTTCATTCTCCCACCAAGTAGCAGAACTGGGATTCCAGTACAGCCTTGATAATAAGGCCACTGTTCTTAATTATTAGCTGTAGACTGAGCTAAGTGCTTCAGGACATAATGATTCAGAAGAAGCTAGGATGCTTGAGCATTCTCTGAATCATTATATCCTGAGCCTCACAAATGGGTGTATCTGCTCCAGCTTAGGATTCATGAAGGGCAATGTGCAACAATGAGAGTAGGTGAAGACTGGCAATGTTAACTAATGCAAGTCTCAGAAAGAGGAATATGATATTTGCAAACTCCAGGTGGGGTTTGATGGCAAGCATAATTCCAGAAAATAACTTTTTTTTTTTTTTTTGAGACAGGGTCTTGCTCTGTTGCCCAGGCTGGAGTGCAGTGTTGCAATCTTAGTGATGGCATGGGTGGCCCGTCTGGAGTGACTGCTGTCATGACACTGGCTGCGGGGCGGGGGGGGGGCGGGGGGCCGTGGCCAGGGCTGTGAGCTCAACAGAGCTGGGAGGAGCCGGGAACTGTGGAAGCCCTGCCCACTTCCGAGCTGGCAGGGCGGGAGCCTTGTGCTCCGCCGGTGCAGCTTCAGCTGCCCAGGCACAGCCCCAGACCTGGACATCTCTGTGCTCTTGGGGGCCAGAATCAGGCAGGTCCCCTGCCCTACAGGCACAGCTGCAGCCATCTAGCCACGGCTGTGGACCTGGGCATCTCTTGGGGGATGACTTCTGACCCTGCCCCTGCAGGCTCAGAAGTGCCTGCTCCTGCTGCCTGGCTTCTCCCCCACTCCCGGTGCCCACTCTGATTTTGGAGCAAAGTTGAGGCCAAGCCCAGGCCCTGTTGCAACCCAGCTGGGTGTACGCATGCTCAGAGCAGCACTGACATGCCAGCCCCCTGCCGCCTTGGCTCCCCTCCAGGCTTTGGGCACTGATGAGCACAGGAGAGAGACAGAGGGAGCACTGAGGGTGGCTCAGCGTGGGCCTGCAGGCACCCCTCAGCACAAATAGCTTGGGCAGTGGCAGGAGGCAAACAGGCTCCTGGGCAGAAAGGGGCAGGTCCCTGGTGAAGCCTCACCTTCAAGCCAGGGATGGCCTAAAGCCTGGTGGTGGGGCTGATGGGCCAGAATGGGAACTTATGGTGCTATTTTCAGGCCCGCCCATGGCCACCCATGAACCAATCAGCATGCACTTCCTCCCCTCTGAAGCCCATAAAAATCCCTGGATTCAGCCAAACTCCGATGACCAGATGACCTGCCTTTGGAGAGGAGCTACGTTCTCCAGGATCTCCTCTCTGCTGAGAGCTGGGCATAAGTTGGGACTACCAGCTGCAGAGAGGAGCTGCCCACTCTAGGGTCTCCAGCTCAAAAAAAAAAAAAAAAGAATGACCTCCGATTCAGTCACTCATTCAACATGTGTTTACAGAACACCTAGCATATGTCAGACTCTGTTCTAGGAGCAGCATTGAAAAGTAGATAAAATACTGGCCTCACTGGAGTTACACCCTAGTTGAATAATAATAGATTAAACATGAAACACTAAAATAATAGATTGCATATGCCCTGTTGTCATAGCCAGCCCTTTCCAAGGCAAAACCCCAGTAAAACCAGATTAGGAAATTAGGGGAAGAATAAAGGAGAAAATAACAACTTCTGACCCTTCAGGCCAAGCTCTTCCTCATCTAGCAGAGATGCCCAAGATACAAGTGGCTCTGGCAGTGTGAATACAGCGACTTAGAGTTGGGCACACTCAAAATCACTAGACCAAGCCAAGCACCATGGCTCATGCCTATAATCCTAGCATCTAGGAGTGAAATGGCTGGGTTGCGTGGTAACGATATTTAATTTCTTGAGGAGCAGTGGTAGTTTTTTTTTTTTTTTTTGAGACAGAGTCTCGCTCTGTTGACCAGGCTGGAGTGCGGTGGTGCGATCTCCACTCACTGCAAGCTCCGCCTCCCGGGTTCACGCCATTCTCCTGCCTCAGCCTCCCGTGTAGCTGGGACTACAGGCTTCCGCCACTGCGCCTGCTGATTTTTGTATTTTTAGTAGAGGCGGGGTTTCACTGTGTTAGTCAGGATGGTCTCGATCTCCTGACCTTGTGATCCGCCCGTCTCGGCCTCC
>NW_016803692.1:3974940-3984667 GCF_001698545.2 Rhinopithecus bieti | reverse complement strand
AAAAAAAAAAAGGAACTATGGATTTGCTATGGCGAATAGTCTCTCTATCCCTTAGTAAAACATGTTTTGGTATAAAAATCCAGATAATTGAACCATCGCCATTAGATGTTTCGAGGTTTCTATTGACAATGTGGAGGTCTTATCATTTAGATTTCAACGCTTTTATTTTTAGTTTTTAGAGACGGGGTCTCGCTCTGTTGACCAGGCTGGAGTGCGGTGGTGCGATCTCCACTCACTGCAAGCTCCGCCTCCCGGGTTCACGCCATTCTCCTGCCTCAGCCTCCCGTGTAGCTGGGACTACAGGCTTCCGCCACTGCGCCTGCTGATTTTGTATTTTAGTAGAGGCGGGGTTTCACTGTGTTAGTCAGGATGGTCTCGATCTCCTGACCTTGTGATCCGCCCGTCTCGGCCTCCCAAAGTGCTGGGATTACAGGCGTGAGCCACCGCGCCCGGCCAGTGGTAGTTTTAAAACTTCCCAGGTGATTCTAATGCAGAGCCAGTGCTGAAAAGCAATGATCCCCATGAATGATGAAACTTAAAAGGGCACACTCTGACGGCTTCAGGGAGATATTTACAGGGTCTTTCATAAGCCTTGGGGGTCCATGTGGAACAATGAGATTGATTGGCAATTGGCTTTCCTGCCATACCCAAGACACAGGGATTGCCATCCGCATGCAGGGAAATGTGTCTTAATGCTCTGCTCTCAACTCTATTCGATTCAACATTTATAATAGTGACTTGTGGGATGAATATCTGGAACAGGGGTTTTCAAATGTTTTTCTAACTATGCAACCCTTTCTTCCAATACAATTCTCTGTGGAAACTAAACTCAAGGCCCTGTCTACTGGGTCGGTAGAAGTTTCCTCTCTTGCCCACCCACCCTGCCCCAGTACTTCTGAGCAACTTCCTCAAAGCACCAAGGGCTTTACAGAGCATTGTTTGAAAGCCACTTATCCAGAAAACATTTTTATTAATTTGTGGATAACCCCAAACTGAAAATATAAAATGATTTTTTAAAAATTAATTTTATTTTAAGTTCCAGGATACATGTGCCAAATGTGTAGGTTTGTTACATAGGTAAACATGTGCCATGGTGGTTTGCTGCACCTATTGACCTATCACCTAGGTTATAAAAAAATTTTAATGTCAGAGTCAATATAAGGTTAACAAAACAAAACCAAACCTAAACTTCTCTAGAGTGAGCTGCATTGGGAAGTAATGTTTCTTTCCTGCAAGGTATTCAAGCAAGCATAACCCAAACTATATATATATATGTGTGTGTGTATGTGTGTGTATGTATGTGTGTGTGTATATATATGTGTGTGTGTGTATATATATGTGTGTGTGTGTGTATTTTTTTTTTTTTTTTTTTTGGGGGGGGGTCATAGAAGGTAATTAAAAAATGAGAAGTTGGCTGGGCATAGTGGCTCATGCCTGTAATCCCAGTGCTTTGGAAGGCCAAGGCAGGAGAATCACTTGAGGCCAGGAGTTTGAGACCAGCCTGGGCAACATAATGAGACCCTGTCTGCACCTGTAGTCCTAGCTACTTGGGAGGCTGAAGCGGGAAGGTTCCTTGAGCCTAGGAGTTAAAGGCTACTGTGATTATGATTGTGCCACTGCACTCCCACGTGGGCTACAGGGCAAGACTCTATCTCTTAAAACCACCCCCCCAAAACCAGAAGGTGATGTGATTGGCCTAGTGATTTTTATTTTTCTTTGAGACAAGGTCTCACTCCGTCACCCAGGCTGGAGTGCAGTGGCGTGAATAAGGCTCACTGCAGCCTCGACCTCCTGGGCTCCAGCGATTCTCCTGCCTCAGCCTCCCATGTAGCTGGGACCACAGGTGCACACCACCATGCCCAGGTAATTTTAAAATTTTTTTAGAGATGGGGGTCTCACTTTGTTGCCTTGGCTGGTCTTGAACTCCTGGGCTCAAGCGATCCTTCTGCCTTGGCCTTCCAAAGTGCTGGGATTATAGGCATGAGCCATGGTGCTTGGCTTGGTCTAGTGATTTTGAGTGTGCCCAACTCTAAGTCGCTGTATTCACACTGCCAGAGCCACTTGTATCTTGGGCATCTCTGCTAGATGAGGAAGAGCTTGGCCTGAAGGGTCAGAAGTTGTTATTTTTCTCCTTTATTCTTCCCCTAATTTCCTAATCTGGTTTTACTGGGGTTTTGCCTTGGAAAGGGCTGGCTATGACAACAGGGCATATGCAATCTATTATTTTTAGTGTTTCATGTTTAATCTATTATTATTCAACTAGGGTGTAACTCCAGTGAGGCCAGTATTTTATCTACTTTTTCAATGCTGCTCCTAGAACAGAGTCTGACATATGCTAGGTGTTCTGTAAACACATGTTGAATGAGTGACTGAATCGGAGGTCATTCTTTTTTTTTTTTTTGAGCTGGAGTTTTGCTCTTTTCACCCAGGCTGGAGTGCAATGGTGTGATCTTGGCTCGCTGCAACCTCTGCCTCATGGGTTCAAGTGATCCTCCTGCTTCAGCCTCCGAAATAGCTGGGATTACAGGCACCCATCATCATGCCCGGCTAATTATTTTGTATTTTTGGTAGAGACGGGGTTTTACCACGTCAGCCAGACTGGTCTAGAACTCCTGACTTCAGGTGATCCGCCCCTCTTGGCCTCCCAAAGTCCTGGGATTATAGGCGTGAGCCACCGCACCTGGCCTCAATTGGAGGTCATTCTTAACCCCTTTTATGTCAGCATACTTTTTCATTACTTTCGTGGTTCCTCTTAACAACCATTCTTACTTCTGAGATATACCAGGAAACAGCCAAAGGAAAATTCAGTGTTCTGTAGTTCCTCCTGGCCTTGGTTCTAACCTGCCTGCACCAACCCATTCCTTGCCCCATCCTCCATCCTGACCTCCGTCTTTATCGTTTCTGACTCACGCCTCATTCACTGGTTTTCAGACTTACTTTACTTGGGCTTGAGTCACTCCTTGTAGTCCTGTTACTCACTGTTCGGGTTCAGGCAAGTTACCTGAATGCTCCATGCCCCAGGTTCCTCATCCACCTAGGAAAAAGCTTAAATAGGAGAAGAGGGGTAAAGGTGGAGTACTGGGAAACACTGACATTTAAAGAAAAAGAAATAGCAACATCTTATCTCATTGATTCATGTAAAGGTTAGAGAGTGCTTAGTTTCTGCATATACCATGCAGGCAGGAGATGTGAGCAATGATCACGATTTCACTATTCTTGAGACTTAGTATCATTATTAATTCATCCTTCAGATCTGAAACTTGTCAGCACCATCTTCTTGATGATAACCTTCATTTATTTCAGCTACACTGCAGTTTCTTCCTTCAACCATGCTTCCTTGAGGAAACGCAGCCCCAGACTGCCTTCCTGGGTGTTTCCTCTGGGCAATGCCTGTACACTGCTGACCTACCTTCAGAGCAGAAACATAACTCGCTATTGCTAAGTGAGTTGATTCTGTGTTTCTGATTGGGCAATCGTGTACCTAGTTTGCTTTTACCCATATCAAGATGCTAAATTTAGGGATTAATCTGCAGCTCCTCAACTTCCAAGCAGTGAGCTTGCTTCCTGTGCTTTAAACTGCTTGGTGACAGCTCTGAAGCCCCCAAACCAACCACTCGTGATTATCTGGATTGCTGTTAAAATTAGTTTACCTCTGTCAATGACCTGTAGTTCCTTAGAATCTTTGCTGTTTATTTCAACTACGGGTAGTTCCTAAAGCAATGAAAAGCATGTCAACCCTCTTTAATAGGAGTAGCATTTTGCTCTAGTTTCATGAGAAAAATGGATTCCATTGTGCTTTTTCTAGGTATGCTTCTTTCAGCAGATGAGTGTGTGTCTCTCAGTGTCTATATTATCAGGGGCTCTTTGGAAAGCATATTGCCAATTTAGGATGTCTACTTCAGGAAAAAGCTAGTGCCAGGATTTGATTTGTATTTTAGGGGACAATCAATCCACCAGGCAGCACTATGGGGAGTGAAGTGGATGATAGTAAGACTGGGGCTCCAGAAAGGACTGCAACTTGAAGGCTAAGGCGGTCATCCAGGCAGAACTCAGGACCCGAACTCAATGCAGTGGCAGGAGTGAGAGAGTCCGGAGAGGTGGATTTGAGGGAATCCATAGAACTTGCCAGAGCCAGCTGGGAAGCAACACCCCAACTCTGTTTTCTATAAGAGATCTAGTCACATTGGCATTTTGTGATGCTTAGGAAGTCACAGACTGTTTGGGGATATTTTTGCGGAAAATCTCATGTCACCCCCCAGCTTTCTGTCATCTCCAGTCTCTGAATCATGCTTTCCTGCCTTCAAAGCCCAAGACCTTCCTTGCTACACCAAAGGGCAGTTTGGTCTCCACCTTCTAACATACGCTATCGTTTCCTTAGGGTTATGGTTTATGATGTCTTCTTATGCTACAATGTAAGCTCCAGAAGGGAAGAGGTCTTTATTTTATTTTCTAATATACTGAAGATGTTTACAAGAGTGCTTGGCTTATAGTAGGTACTAATAAATATTTATTGCAACGGAGTGAACAAAGAAAAGATTGTTCAATATGTTGTATGCTGCAGAAAATTCAAGTAGGAAGATAACTGAGAGAAGACCCCTGCTATTAGGATAGGGAATTGCTGGTGACTTTAGAGAGAGTAATTTCAGTAGAGTTTGTTGTGGAAGCCAAAATGAAATGTTATTATTGTTATTTTAAATTCACTTTTTGGAAAAGATGATGAGGCATATGGTTTTAGAAGGTAAGGAAATAAGGCCACAAGTTTAGACTCGTCTTCTATATAATGTTTTGTTCATTTATTATGTTGGCTGATGGAGGTTGAAATATATTGGCCTTTATTTGGTGAGATGATGGCTCCAGTGAAAATGTGCCTGGCAATAATCATCTAGATTCTCAAAAGGTATTCCATTTTGTATAAGAGAAATGGAGACAAAGTGCAAATGAGCAGGAAGGAAATTTCCAGTTTCATTGGATAAATAAATCACAGAATATTTTGTTAATATATGTAGATGTAGCATTTTGGGGTCAGGTTTCTTCTAGAAATATGTTAGTGCTTGCTGACATGAAACTGCTCTTTCATCTTTGCTCCACACCCCCTCAGGGCTGTGTTATTTGTCAGGTGTTGTTTGGCATCATTATAAGTCAGGTTCCCACTCCTTGGAAAGCACTTCTTCTAGGAGAATTTATGAACAGTGCCAGAGCTGATCTGCATCTCAACTGGTTATTGTTTTTCTTTGTTGTTCTCGGAGGTATGAACAGAGGATTCTTTGAAGTCATCCTGACTGAAACAGCAGATTGAGAGTTAATTCACTTGTGGCTGGGCGGGGCGGCTCACGCCTGTAATCCCAGCACTTTGGGAGGTCGAGGTGGGTGGATGTATCACTTGAGGCCAGGAGTTCGAGAACAGCCTGGCCAACATGGTGAAACTCTGTCTCAACAAAAAAATACAGAAAAATTAGCCAGGTGTGGTGGTGTGCACCTGTAGTCTCAGCTACTCAGGAGGCTGAGGCACGAGACTCACTTGAACCCAGGATGCAAAGATTGCAGTGAGTGGAGAGTGCACCACTGCATTCCAGCCTGGGCAACAGAGCGAGACTCCGTCTCAAACAAAACAAAACAAAAAAGAGAATTAAATCACTTGTCACTGGGTGTCCTGACCTTACCATCTATACCTACAAAATTTTAAATTTCCTTTTAAATATAAAATTGTGGTAGCCAGTACTTCCTTCCCTTGGTCTGGTGATTGGAAACTGTCCTCTGGCCTATCCGAGGGTCACCAGGGCCATCTTATGTGAAAGCAAGATGAGTCCTTTGTGTTCTGCTGCCCTAGTCTCCTTGTTGCCCAGGCACATTGCTATTGGTGACACTCGAGAGGTCACACCCCTGCTAAGCACAGCTGTCTCCTTGGGCACTGCTACTGCTCGCACCACTTTGGCCTGAGGGAAGGGGACATTGTTCTCGTCTTTGCTATTCAGGCTCCAGAATGGGCAGACCTTTCCGCTAGGTTGTCGTAACACAGAATACACCGTGCTGTAACTTTTAGCAAGTATTTACTCCATGTAAAAGTAATAGAAAGTTCAACAATGAGAAGAAGTTAATTAACAGAAGATGTGGCTATCCTTAGTGCTTATGGGCTTAGAACAATCATATCTTAGGTTGGATTTCCCAGAAGCTGACTTTGAGGGAAGGAGTTGACAGCAAGTAGTTCATTTGATGGATGATCCCAGGAAGCACTGGCAAGGGAATAGAGGCCTTCAGGGAAGGAAAGGAAATCTAGAAAGGGGACATCAATCAGAAGATTACCACTGTGGGCAACTGGGGCTCAATCCCACTGGGAACCTGTGAGAAAGAGTATAGAGCTTCCCTGACCTATAATATGGTAGCCACTAGCCACTTGTGACCCCTGAGCATTTGAAATGTAGCTAGTAAGAATTGAGTTGCGCTCCAAATATAAAATACACATTGGATTTCTAACTATATATATATAGTAAAGCATATTATTTTTTATATTGATTACCACATTGATACAATATTTTAGGTAGACAAGGTTCAATAAATATATCAATATTAAAATTAATTTCATCTGTTTCATTTTGCTTTTTCAAACTGTGGCTACTAGAAAATGTGAAATTAAATATGTGACTCTCAGCATATTCCTATTGGACGAGCTGGTATAGAACATGCCTCAGAATTGTCTCACCCTGGTACCTATCCCAAGATCCAGGTTCCCCACTCAACTCTGCAGGAGGACATCCACAGTTCAGCCCAGACTCTGCTGAACCAAGCCAGTCCAGCTACTTTTCCTGCTTTCTCCTCCATGTGAGGTCCACATGTCTGTCCTGTAGCCCTGCAAGAAACCGTGTGAACGAGAACACACAACTCCACAATAACAAGGCTTATATACAGGCGCAATACCTGATCCTATATATGAAGTGGGTTAATGTTTTAAATAATTCACTCTGTGTTCTTACCCACCCCCAAGGCCGGCACACCTCTTCCAGCTTTGTGTTCTCTGATTTTCTTCACTTGCACTCTGATGATCTTCCTCCCAGGCCAGACAACGAGATATGAGTTATCATTGCTTTAGGGGAAGGATGTTGTGTTTGAAGCAGAGAATTAGCCAAATTTGTAGTGTTTCAGTTCAAAAGTCACCAGTGCAGGTATAAGACAGAAACAGCATGCTGCATAACTGCAAAACTACAAAGAGAGCTTTGCTCTCCAGACTAAGGATTCCACAGGCTGGGGATAGGGAGATAGTAAGGACCCCCCAAGAGCAGAAGGAGAGATAGTTGTCCTCTACTGAAACATGGACTGTAGCCCATCACCTCCCCACTCCTGGAGACCCCCACTGGTCCTCAGGACCTAGATTAGATGTCCACGTGTTTGTGGTGAACGTTGCTCATGGCCTGCAGTCACAGTGATTACTAGCAAGGCCCAAAGACAACCCTGTGCCCTAGGGCTTTGTTCAGCCCTCTGCCCCTCGCACACCGTGTGAACAGTCCCTGCTCCCAATGGTCCAGGGCACGTAGAAGCCCCAGGATTGAAGACTTGGTCTCCTAGAGGGTCTTCATGGAATAGTACCTGGGCAAAAAGGGACCAGACAGAACTGGCCTCAAACCTCTCAATAAATCAAGGCAGTGGTGGACACACTGGGTTACATATTCTCATATTCTTTGGGTAGGAATATGCCTCCAAAGGAGACATCATCTTTGGAAATGTGTCTCTGTCCATAGTTAAACCAATTTCTTACTTTACTGTGCAGAGCTGCATCTGTCTTTGAAGCCACATTATTTTATGCCCCTCTTCCTCCCATCTCTCTTCCAGTCTATCAACAGGATTCCCTCAACAGAGGAAGAATTTTTTTTTTTTTTTTTTTTTGAGATGGAGTCTCGCTCTGTTGCCCAGGCTGGAGTGCAGTGGCACAGTCTCGGCTCACTGCAAGCTCCGCCCCCCGAGTTCACGCCATTCTCCTGCCTCAGCCTCCGGAGTAGCTGGGATTACAGGCGGCCTCCGTCACGGCCAGCTAATTTTTTGTATTTTTAGTAGAGACAGGGTTTCGCCGTGTTAGCCAGGATGGTCTCAATCTCCTGACCTCATGATCTGCCTGCCTTGGCCTTCCAAGGGAACAGTTTATTAAACATAAATTCGGTTGAAAATTACCAAGTATTAAAAACAAACAAACAAACAAAAAAAGGGTATGATCTCACCTAGTGTCATCTTATAACACATACAACTGGGCTATAAAGCCAGAAAAACCAATGGAATGAGTCAGAAATAGTCATCGCAGGAGGCATAAGGCTGCATGAGCTGGTTTCATAATTACCCACAGAGAGGTGTGTTTGGGTTGCATTCAGAATATACTCTATCTTGTTTTGTTGAAATGGTTGGACTCAAGTGGATACATTCCAAGAGTTGTTTTCTCAGGCCGTGACATTGATGAAAGAGGAAGATGGAAAGCTGCCCACAGGATTTCTGCAGCATTTGGCTTCCTCAGGCCAATGTAGACATTAAAACATTTCTCTGTCATTGACCCACGACCTCTGTTTTAGCTTCCCTAACACTGGAAACAAGTGTTTAATGCCCTTAGTGACCCAGAAAATATTTCAGAGGGCAGTCTCTTATATTTTATGCTTCCACTGCCAGGTGATTGTTGGCTAATGACAGGAAAGACAAATGGAAAACATCTGGACATTTAAAGGGCAATGACAATAAACTGCTTCTCAGATATTGGAGACCGAGCACACCACCTGTTGACTAAGGTAAAGATGGTAAATGTTTTTGGGGTGATCCCCAACTACATACCCCTTTTTCTGAACCCTGTACCAGCTGCCACACCCATACAGTGTGACCCTCTTCCCTTCATAGTTGAGTGGACAAGATGTAGACACTGGACCCAAGCTGGACTCACCAGATTTTCCCCTGTGGAATTGCGAAATGGGCCTCCGAGGTTCTTGAGCAGCGTGTTTGGCTCCTGTGCACAGGTCTGCAGTGAGAGCAGGAAATGCATGCACAGAGGAGAGATGAGGACAGTGTAGCTGACAGGGCAGCAGCACGGCAGCCCCTGGCTCCTGGCTGGCCAAGTCTGGCTCTCCCCTGAGGTCTTGTAGTGCCACATGTTCCCACGTGCCATGACATATCAACAGTAGCCCTCACCTCTGCTTAAATACCTGTGGGTGTCTGTGAAACCTGTGTTCCCTGCCAAGGGAACAGTTTGAGAAGCTCAGTCTGTATGGTGAACACAGGTGGTGTGGCTGGAACCATTTCCAGAAGGGCTCTGCACCCGAGCACCACCACATTCCTGATGGTGTCCTTTTGCATCTTGAACTGTTCTCCCAATAAAGATGCCTTCTGGGCCCTGCGGTCCATGTTAAAGAGCCAGGTGGACCTGTCAGCAAAGGACAGAAGAACAGCTTCTTTTTGTCTGTGGTGGTCTATATTTTAAGGTGTCAATTCAAGTGGGCAAAAGGAGAGGAGAGCCTGCCTGCCTTTCTCTCTTTCTCTGTTTATTCATTCAATTGACTTTTTTTTTTTTTTTTTTTTTGAGATGGAGTTTCGCTCTTGTTGCCCAAGCTGGAGTGCAATGGTGTGATCTCAGCTCACCGCAAACTCCACCTCCTGGGTTCAAGCTATTCTCCTGCCTCAGCCTCCCGAGTAGCTGGGATTACAGGTGTCTACCACCATGCCCAGATCATTTTGTATTTTAGTAGAGACAGGGTTTCTCCATGTTGGT
>NW_016803692.1:3860515-3974843 GCF_001698545.2 Rhinopithecus bieti | reverse complement strand
TGAGATGGAGTTTCGCTCTTGTTGCCCAAGCTGGAGTGCAATGGTGTGATCTCAGCTCACCGCAAACTCCACCTCCTGGGTTCAAGCTATTCTCCTGCCTCAGCCTCCCGAGTAGCTGGGATTACAGGTGTCTACCACCATGCCCAGATCATTTTGTATTTTTAGTAGAGACAGGGTTTCTCCATGTTGGTGAGGCTGGTCTTGAACTCCCGACCTCAGGTGATCCACCCGCCTCGGCCTCCCAAAGTGCTGGGATTACAGGCGTGAGCCACTGTGCCTGGTCTTTTTTTTTTTTTTTCTTTTGAGACTGAGTTTCACTCTTGTTGCCCAGGCTGCAGTGCAATGGCGTGATCTTGGCTCACTGCAATCTCCGCCTCCTGGATTCAAGCAATTCTCCCACCTCAGCCTCCCAAGTAGCTGGGATTACAGGCACCCGACACCACACTTGGCTAATTTTGTATTTTTAGTAGAGATGGGGTTTCACTATGTTGGTTAGGCTCGTCTCGAACTCCTGTCCTCAGGTGATCCACTGGCCTCGGTCTCCCAAATTGCTCGGATTACAGACGTAAGCCACTGTGCCCAGCCTCAATTGACTCTTGTTAGGCATTTATGTGCTAGGCACTGTTTAAGATCCTAAAGCTATTGTACCTCATGGAGCTTACATCATAGTGGAGCGAGTCGGGTAATAAATAAACATACAGTTAAATAATTTCAGATCACAAACAGCTGTGAAGTAGATAAAACAGGAAAGTAATATAGAGAGTGACTGTGTGGTGGCTCCTTTAAGAAGGATGTCAGGAAAGGACATTCTGAGGGGGTGATGCTGAATGGACATAGGAATGACAGAGAGAGCAGGAGCTGGCCACAGGGAAACATGTAGGAGCAGCTTTCTAGAGGGAGTGCCAGCATATTCAAGGGTGCTGGGACCTCTTTCCCTTCTGGCCTCCCTTGCTGCTTTCTTTTCCTTTACCTTTTCTCAAATATTAACTGAGCTGGCACTAAGAGTCAGGAGCTAACTGAAATGGATCAAAAGAATAGAACACAGGACTTTTTTTCTCTTCTTTTTTTGAGATGAAGGCCCCACTATGTTGCCGAGGCTGGTTTTGAACTCCTGGCCTCAAGTGATTGGCCTCTTGAGTAGCTCAGATCATAGGCGTGAGCCATCATAACTGGCTAGGACAGAATTTTTGCCTTGGAGAAATTCACAGAGCAGGGAAGGAGAAAGAGAAACAAGTCATTAAAATATAGATGGTTGTACTTAGTAGAAGGAAGCATAAAGTGTTATTGGGAAGACCGTGAAGCATAGACTGCCTGCCGGGTTCTCCTAAACATCTGACCAGCAACTGGGTCCTCATAGGAGAAGGCTGAGCCTCTGAAGAATCAGTAAGTTCCATTTCTTTCCAATGTAATGCTCTCTACCTTAGGAGCCTTCGAAAATTCTGCAGAGTGGGGAGCTTCTTTGACCAATCCAGCAAAGCACACACACCAAACACTAATGGCAAAATGGGAAAGTGGAATTGATTCAAGTTGCTGAGAAAACAGGAAAGGTGACTTTTATTTGTAGGACCAGGATGCGGACATAAAATACACATGCGCTTGCGCACACACAAACACACACGCACACGCGCACACACTGAGAGGACGGAAGGCAAAAGGAGGAGTTGGCAGTCATCCCTGGAAATGTGTAATCCAAGAACGAAAGTTTACAGAAAAGGAAGAAGCCTTACACGGGGTCACAGTGAACCCCTGGGGATTTATGTAAGTGACTTAGGGTTTAAAGCGAAACTGTGTGTTGACTTAATGGTATGACTCATTTAAATGGAACGGACTTTTAAAAACACACACACGAGGATTAGGTTTTCCATTTATTGTTGTTGTGGGGCCATGTGATACTTAATGACACTGAGGTCCAAAGATGTGGAAGCTGCCAACAGATTGTGTCTGTGTAAGAACAAAAGAGAAGCAGGTTGCATCCCTTCAACAGTTGGAAATGCTAGGCTCAAGCCACGATACCCTGTGGGGCCTCAGACTAGAGTGGGTGGTGAGTGGGTGCTGGATGCTAGGTAAATGGAAGAAGAGACAGCGGTGGTGGGAGGTGTGAATGCCAGCACATAGCTTTGGTTTGTGGTAAACACCAGACAGGGCATGGAAGAGCATGTTTTAGTTATTCTGTCAGAATAGCATAGATTCAAGGGTGACCAGATGTTCCTCTTGAGGGAACTTGTCACTCTATAAACATTTTGCCCTGAGAAGACTTTGTGGGAGATAAACGGTTCTTGGCTAGCACTGGTCCCAGTCAGAGTTCCTTCTGTAACTGGTGAATTTGGGAGGGAAAAACTGGGAGTATGGCTCGAAACCTTATGTCCTCTTCCTGGGAGCACTCATCAGCTGTGAGCATAGGCTCTGCTCAGCTCCTTCAGGCAGGCTCTGGCCAGGGTGGAAGCTTCCCCTGGCCCAGCACTCCTATGAAAGGGTTGCACCTAAAACTGAGGTTCCATTTGCCAAGAGATACAAGCTAGGTCTTCCAACCTAAACTTTATCAATGGTGAATGTGATATTTTGGCCTCTAACCACTTGGTCTTTTATCTTACTTCTCAATAGGTTCAGAAATCAGGGTGGGAAGTGAAACCCTATTACTGAGACTCCAACAGGGTCCTGGGGAGCACCTCAAAGGGCCTTCCAGAGTTGTTGAAATTGAGGTTCAGCCAGAGGCCTGTGAACCTGCCAATCTGGAGAGACAACTCTTGTATGTCAGGACAAAGGAAACACATATGGTTTCTGATACAATCCCCATGCCAGAAATTACAAGGGCAGACGCACTGAGTGCCAGGTGTTGATTTGTAGTTGAGCCACTTCTCACCTGTGCGGATCTAGGTAGCATGCTCCAGGAGGAGGGTCACTGCTCGGGAGAGTCATGTCTCTATCCCAGTCATGTAGGGATGCCAGCTAGGTTCTCAAAATACCACTGATTGCCTTAGGGACTGGAATGCGCACAGCAGCTGGAACCAAAACCCCCCAAATAAACCAACCCAGCACTTTAACTGATGGTATCTAACACATATATAATAGTTCTTGTCCTGAAAAATAAAACAATAAAGCATAACTTTCTATATAGCATTTTAGAGTTAAAGCACTTTAGACATATCTACTTTGACTTACGTCACAACCTCAGAGTGTTACTATGATTTCCATTTACATGAAAGAATGAAAAGAGGAAGAAGGATGGGAAGGAATAGAAGGGGATAGAGAGAGGAAGGCAGGAAGCGAGTTACATCTGTGGGGGCAGATGTCTGGGATGACCATGTACAACTGTGTATCACAAGTATATGTACTGCACAATCATCTACGGTGGTCTCAGAGATATCTGCCAGGTCAGAAAGAGTATAGACTTGTCAGATTATTGTGTTTTATATCTCTAACTACATCAAATTCCAAAACAACTTAGGCTACCGAGTGAGGCAACAATTCTGCCACTCAGCAAAGTCACATTATCCAGGTTTCATGCCCAGGTTTTGGGTTCTAAGTGTCTTGCTGTGCCAGGACTGGGTCTCTTCTAGGGTTTTCTGGGGCAGGCTTAACCACAGTGGAAGGAAAGTTCCATTTCTTGAGCACCCGCAATGTACTACACCTGCACAGATTAGGAGCACGCATGTTATCCTCTGCAGTTCTCTTCATGACCCATGTGGTATGTCTATGCTAGCTTCATTTTATAAATAAAGAAGTTGAGCCTCAAAGAGGCTAACAATCCAACTCTGGGGTTAAATGGCCTCTAAAATCTCTAGAAGGAACAGGACAAGCATTAAGATGAGTTGAAGGAGTTGGTGGATGGTCGCAGTGGCTCACGCCTACAATCCCAGCAATTTGGGAGACTGAGGTGAGAGGATTCCTTGAGGCCAGGAGTTCGAGACCAGCCTGGGCAACGTAGGAGGATACTGTCTATACAGAAAAAAAGTCACTGGGTGTGGTGGCATGTGCCTCTAGTCTCAGCTACACAGAAGGCTGAGGTGGGAAGATCACTTGAGCCCAGGAGATTGAGACTGCAGGGAGCTGTAATCGCGCCACTGTACTCCAGCCTGAGTGACAGAGCAAGACCTTACCTCTCTGTAAAAATAGAAAAAAGTAAAAAAGAAAGGAGTTAGCAGCAAAAAGGTGAATACTTACTGAAGACAAGGATGAAAGAGTGCCCCTGAGAGAAAGCCACCAAGAGGGCAGTGTCATCTGGGCTGGGAACCCAAAGCAAGCAACCACCCAGATCCTGAGAATGGGATCATTTTTTGCTTTTGTTGTAGTATGGGAAGTGTCCAGTTTTCACAGAATGCAGAATAAAATTACACTAATATATGAGTGTGGTATTTTCTGAGGCAGATTAACTGAGACAAATAACTTTTTAATGTATCTAAACCTTTACTTTTACTTTGGGAATTAAAAAAATACATAAAACTAGAAAAATATAATGGAATTCCATGCGCCAATTATTTTTTATTTTTATTTTTTTGAGACGGAGTCTCGCTCTGTCACCCAGGCTGGAGTGCAGTGGTGCGATCTCGGCTCACTGCAAGCTCTGCCTCCTGGGTTCATGCCATTCTCCTGCCTCAGCCTCCTAAGTAGCTGGGGACTACAGGTGCCCACTACTACACCCGGCTAATTTTTTTGTATTTTTAGTAGAGACGAGGTTTCACCGTGTTAGCCAGGATGGTCTTGATCTCCTGACCTCGTGATCTGCCCGTCTCAGCCTCCCAAAGTGCTGGGATTACAGTCTTGAGCCACCGCGCCCGGCCCCATGTGCCAATTATTTGCCTCAATAACGATCGGCATTTGCCACTCTCACGTCATGTGTCTCTCCACATGTTTTTTTCCTGGATTATTTTAAACAAATCCCTGTTACCACATCACTTTTACTATCAATACTTCACTATATATTTCTATGAGAAAAAGATGTTTTTAATATAATCATAATGCCATGATCACACTAACGCAAATAACAATGATTTCTTAGTATCATTCAATATCCTATGTATATTAAAATTTGCTATAAATGTCTTTTTGTAATTGGTTTGTTTGAATCAAGATCCAGAGAAGGCTTGCACATTGCATTTGATGGTTATGTCTCATGTGGAACTTTCCACCTATACCCATTGAATATTTATTGGGCATTGATAAAACCATTGACCTCAAGACAATCTGGGGTCAAGGGGCCGTGACCTACTTAAGCTAACCAGAATACTACCCTGGAGAATCAGACGCCTGCAGAGGTTAAAAGGGATGATCAATAGAAAACGATGGATTTTTAAAAATCTAAATATTGCACCCAAACTACTTACCAACTACAAATGGAAAGATAGTTAGGTTTACAGTGGAGAACTCAGCAGACACCAGCTTAACCAAGTGATGAATGTAAACATCTCCAGTAATGACACATCAACATTATGAACACTTTGATGTGATAAGAGGAACACAATATGAATTTTGTGGTATTCTTGCCAAAAATGCATAACATGATTCCAACCATAAGAAAACATTCTACAAAATGAAGAGACATTCTACAAAAGAATAGACCAGTACTCTTTGAGAGTGTCAAGTTCATGAAAGACTGAGGAACTGTTCCAGACTGGAGTGGATGAGAAGACATGACAACTAAATGTAATGTGGGGTCCTGGTTAGGATTCTGGAACAAAAAAAGGACATTAGCAGAAAAAGTGGTGGAATTCAAATAAGGCCTGTGGTGTAGTCAATAATACTATATCAATGTTAGCTTCTCGTTCTTGATCATTATCCTATGGTCATGTAAGATGTTATCATTAGTGGAACGTGATGAGGGATATAGAGAACTCTTTGTACTATTTTTGAAACTCTTCTGCAAGTCTCAGACAAGTTCAAAATAAAATTCTTTTTTACAAAAGCCTGACGTGGGCCGGGCGCGGTGGCTCAAGCCTGTAATCCCAGCACTTTGGGAGGCCGAGGCGGGCGGATCACGAGGTCAGGAGATCGAGACCATCCTGGCTAACATGGTGAAACCCCGTCTCTACTAAAAAAAATACAGAAAACTAGCCGGGCGAGGTGGCGGGCGCCTGTAGTCCCAGCTACTCGGGAGGCTGAGGCAGGAGAATGGCGTGAACCCGGGAGGCGGAGCTTGCAGTGAGCTGAGATCCGGCCACTGCACTCCAGCCTGAGCGACAGAGCGAGACTCCGTCTCAAAAAAAAAAAAAAAAGCCTGACGTGTTCTCTTAATATGTGTCCTGGTTTTTGCAAGTATAAAGTCAACCACAAATAAGCAGCTCCTCCAGCAAGAACTAAATCCATATTTTTTTAAACAACCAGTGAGGGTTTTAGTTCATCTTTCCTTATTGCTGGCTATCATGAGGGATGGATCATGATCATTTTCTCCTGATACCACGCATGGCCCCACATCCTGCTCGTGGTCACCATCATCATTGTCATACACACTGGTTTTCTGATAAAAAGTTTTCAGACCCAATTCCCTAATAGGCAGGGTTTCCTAGGTATTTTACTTCCCATTCCTACCCCTTCTATCACTCCTCTCCCAACTCCCAGGCACAGGGCTAGTTCCCCCTGCCCTCCAGTCTTTCCCCTTTCCAGGTCCCCAGATCACTCACTGCCCAGTTCCAATCTGCCCAAGATCAAGAAGGGTTTGAGAGACAACCACTACACTCCAAATGGCAGTGGGTAGTATGAGCACCTGTGTCCAGGCTCCTACCAGGAAAGCCTTCTGATCTGATCTCTGTATCCACTTTCCAGCCAGCAGCATGTGCAGGGGTTTGCAGCAGCCTGGACTCTGAATTGTGCCACCTCAGAGTAAGGGTAGCCCCACTCATCTTTCAGCAGATGGGAAGGAGGGGAGTGGAGGCCTAAGGGGCAAGGTTGGTTTGTAGCTGAGGACAACCCCCTCTGGCAGGGGGAAATCCATTTTCATTCTATCCCTGGTTGGTGGTATTACTGTGTCTCTGCTTCCATCTTCAAGTAGCTCCTAGCTGTTGCATCCTGGCTGTGCTCCCCATGGCCCACCCACTCTTTGAGGTGGAGGCTAGGAGGTAGGCAGGCAGAGGCTGTGATTGTGAGAAAAGCCTGGGACAGTACATAAGCTCGTTCAGGATGGGGAGAGAGTTGTAAACTATAATCTTTTCTTTAACACCAGAGCTTGGTTGGGTGCTGGCATATAGTACATCCTCAATAAAGTTTTGTTGAGTGAATGAATGAGTGGTGAAAGAAGGCAGTTCCATTTAGTCAGTCTTTCTAAATCAGTTTTTCCAAAGCCACAGACTTTTTGAAGTACTCAAACTCCCTGTTTGCTACAGTTTGGGAAGTGGCCCAGGGATTCCGAAAGAGAGAGAGAGAGAGAGAGAGAGAGAGAGAGAGAGATCTGTTTTTTAAAGAGCCTTTGTGGTTCCTTGGTTTTCAGAGGGATGTTCCATGAAGAAACTGGCCAAGCAGACCCAACCCTTGTCTTTCCTTTAGAGTGTCTAACTCTTGGTGTTTGCTGCCAGAACTGTTCTTGTTTTGAAGAGCTCAAAATGTACAATTCTTATTATTCATTCAGTCAATATTCAAATCAATATTTATTGAGCTCCTTCTGTGTGCCAGGCCACATGATGGTGAGTAAGCCAGGATACAATGGTGAGAAACCTGGGTCTTGTTTTTCCCGGGAATGAGCTGTCCCATGGTTGCCACACTGGATCTTCGGCCGGATCAAGTACAGGCCAATCCTCTGCATTGGCCTGAACTTGATCCCAGCAATCTGGGGAGGGATGGGGGAGGGTCCCTCTGCCCTTTCTCATGAGAGTGGCTCACCTTCCCTTGCACCTCAGCCCAGAAATTGCATCTGAGCCTCAGAATTTTAGGTTTTTTCTCCTGAAACCCTGAAAACCAGTCCCATGTCCCCTCAGAGAAGCCCTCAAGATTTCTCTGGATTTGGTAACATGCTGACTGGGATTCTAGCCAGAGTATTCTCATTCTTGAAACTGGACGTTAGACTCATTTTGGACAATTGGCAAATGAGCATGTGTTATGCTGCTTTAATGCAAAGAACAATGTCGATGTTTATAAAATCCTAAAGGAAAAACTCCAAGATATGTGAGCATCCCAGGGTGAGGGGAACTAGGAAGCTTGGTTCCTTATGGTTTTGCCAACCCCATGGGATTGTCTTTGTCTTCCTGGCGGAAGCTGCTTTATCAGGACCAGGTCTGGGTTTCTGCATATTGGAAGTTGGAAAGGAGAAGAAGGGCATGTGGCTTCTGTTTTAAGGATGTGTCCTATAAACTGTTGTCATTTCCATTCACATCTCATTGGCTAGAACTTATTGCTATAACTATAAATTAGCTTTAAGGGAGGCTGGGAAATCTAGTCTTCAGCTGAGTGGCCAAGTGCACGGTAAAATTTCAAGAACCTATTACTAAAAGGAAGAAGGGGAGAATGGATATAGCTGGACAATGACCAATTTCGATCACACACTCCTTTAGTCCCTTTTCGCATGACCCAGACTGTTGTGTCCTTACATTATTGGGCTTCAAATCTAATACCTCATTCCCATGTTCCCTGACCTGGTGGCTCTCTCTGGAGTCCTAGACCTGGGCTACTTTGGATTGTTCCTTTTTTTTCCCTCTCCCTGTAACTCCTTGTAAGTAACTTGCTTAGGGAGGGGCCCTTCTGAGGGGAGGGGGTGTCACCAAGAGAGAAATAAGATGTTGATAGCCAAGGTCAGGGACATCAAGGCCAGACCCACTTACTCTATAGATCTGTGCAGGCCCCCTCTTTACTTCAGCTGAGTGTGGACGAATAAAACCATGCATGGTGACACTGCTGAGACATTTCAGGTCTCATGGTCAGGAGGGACAGCATCTGTGGATGAGCACTTGAGGGAGGGTCTAAGTATAAGCTGGCATCTCTGCCCACCGGGAACCATGATTTCATCTTCCTCATCTTCCTCTTCCTGCTTCACTTCCTCACCTGCAACCTCTCCAACATCATTGTAATCATTACAACTGTTAGAACTGTACCATTTATTGAGCACCACCAGGGCCAGATATCCCACATGCATCTTCTGTTTCTAGCCCCCACTCCAATCCCAGGAGGTAGGTATTATTGTCTCAATCTTTTGAGAAACTGAGGCACAGAATGATAAGGACCTACTTCATACTGTTGTTGTAAGGATTACATGGGATAATTCACATAAAAACATCTGGCTCAGTGCCCAGCAAACAGAAAGTACTCAATAACTGTATTAGCCTTTGTTGTTGTAACAGAGAAGAAAACCAAGGTTTAGAGAGGAATGGAGATTTGCCAGTGTTGGCTCCAGAATTCACATAGAGGAGGGGTTTATGGTGGTGATGGGGTGGTGGGGGCACTGCTCAGGGAACTGCCTTGATGCTGTGTTTACATAAAAAGCATATATATTAACTTAGATTGTGATAAAAAATACCAAAAAATTCTCCTGTGGTTATATTTATACTTTATATAAGCGTGAGAACTGTCCATCACAATGATGATGGTTATCATCACTTGGGACAGCTTGGGAACTCATGGAGGTCACAGCTGTCTAACATCCCTCAATCTTCCCTTTGGTGCTACCACAGTAATGGGCCAAGCAAGTAAATGACAGAGCCAGGATTTGAGAGCAGCTCTGATGGACAGCAGCTCTGATCCTAGGTCCCACATCTTCATCGCTACCCACTATGGTCTCTGTGAGCTGGCAGAAGACTTGGCTAACCACAGGTTTGCTTTTCCCTCTGACCTGAGGAGCTGGGGGTTGCTGTGCTCCCCAAACTTCTGTGAAAGCTCTGTACCTACCTAACAGCTTCTTTTCACTCACCTGTGACTCTCCCTGGGGCCATCGTTAATGTTTGTTTGTTTGTTTTGAGACGGAGTCTCACTCTGTCGCCCAGGCTGGAGTGCAGTGGCGCAATCTTGGCTCACTGCAACCTCCGCCTCCCAGGTTCAAGTGATTCCCCTGCCTCAGCCTCCCGAGTAGCTGGGATTACAGGTGCCCGCCACCATGCCCGGCTAATTTTTTGTATTTTAGTAGAGACGGGGTTTCACCATGCTGGCCAGGATGGTCTTGATCTTCTGACCTCATGATCTGCCCGCCTCGGCCTCCCAAAGTGCTGGGATTACAGGCGTGAGTTACCGCACCTGGCCCATCGTTAACATTTTTACAAGCAAAATGGAGGCACAGAAACCCAAAAGGGAGATTTCTCTTTCTTGCATTTTCTGAGCAGCAGAGACTTTTTAGCAGGTAAGTACAATGAAGCCGAGCCGGATCTCTTCACTCTCTTCCAGATTGTTCTGGAAACCTGCCTCCCAGCATTAGGGCAGCTCTCCAGTCAGAAGAGCAGGCTTGCTAGGTGTGACAGAGTCCACCTAATCAGAACTTTTTTCTTCTTCCTGTTTTTAACCCCAATAGGAAGAAATCAGAACTTTCATCCTCCCCTGGAAGGGCCCAAGGTGCTGTCATAGTCTCCTGACAGACAGCAGTCATTGTACAGCCTTCCTGGCTTTCCCCCAAGGAGTCCTGTTGGTGTTGACAGTTTCTGGATAACTGTGGTGACAGGAAGCAAGGTTGGAATTTTACAAAGGTTTCTCAAATCAGTTTGAAGAGACTATCAGGATACCAGTTTGTAAAAGCCTGTCTCTGCTCCTGACCACGGGTAAGAGTGATTCTCAGCTGCAAATGAGAATCTGAGCCTGCTTCATCTCTGGGGAGCCGGCCGGCTGGCTTCATTCTCTCCCTCATTGACTGGTCTATTCATCCCTGGGTGACCAAATATTTACTGAGCAGCAACTATGTGTCAAACATCATGCTTAGCACTGGGGATGCAGTGACCTACTCGGCCCCTAACTCAAGGAACTCACTGTCCTCTATAAAGGACATAGGTATATAATGAGACAACTACTATATGGCATGGCACGATCTTGGCTCACTGCAGCCTCCGCTTCCTGGGTTCAAGTGATCCTCCTGCCTTAGCCTCCCAAGTAACTGAGATTACAAGCGTGCACCATGACGCCCAGCTATTTTTTGTATTTTTAGTAGAGACAGGGTTTCGCCATGTTGGCCAGGTTGGTCTTGAACCCCTGACCTCAAGTGATCCGCTTGCCTTGGCGTCCCAAAGTGCTGGGATTACAGGCATGAGGCACTGTGCCTGGCCTATGTTTTCTTTATATTGGACCCAGGTATGTGCATTTGTTCATTTGTCCATTTTTGCGCTTTTAAAACATCCTGAGCACTTACCATTTCCTGTGTTAGTTCGTGTGCTAGATACCGGGATCTTGTGCTAGAATAGGCTGTTTCTGTCCTCAGCCTCTAGTCTCTAGTGGGAGAGCAGCCTGGCACAAGCAACCAGAAGGCAGCGTGGCCGACAGGTGCTGCCATTGCCAAATGGGAGGGTAATTGCATGTGTGCACTTGACTGGACCACGGGGTGCCCAGATACTTGATTAAGGTGATTTCTGTGTGTGTCTGTGAGGGTGTTTCTGGTTAAGATCACCTGTGAATGAGTGGACTGAGGAAAACAGAGCCCTCCCACTCCCAGTGTGAGTGGACTTTATCATCTGTTGAAGGCCTGAATAGACTGAGAGGCTGAGTAAGGATGGATTTTCTTTCTCTGCCTGGCTGCCTTTGGGTTGAGACATTGGTCTTCCTCTGCATTTGGATTTGAACTAGAACTTACACCATCATCTCTCCTGGATCCGCAGTGTGTTGATGGCAGATCTGGGACTTGTCAGCCTCCACAATCCCATGAGTCAATTCCTTATAGTAAGTCATATATATAGCATATATAGTAATTCATATATATATGGTATATATTTTTTCTGTTGGTTCTGGTTCTGTTTCTCTGGAGAACTCAGAGTAATACACTAAGCAATGGTGGGAGTCCATGGGAGCCCTGAAATGTCTTGCCAATTGAACAAGAGTGCACTTGCAAATTCTTTATGCATTTGAAGCCTGGACTAGGGCAATGAAGATTGAGTCAGACTGCAGAAGGGTCTAGCTGGCCTCCTCCCCCACCTCTTTCCTCTCTCCTCCTCTGTCCTCTGCTTCCCTCCCTTCCTTTCTCCTTCCCTCTCTCCCCTCCCTTCCCCTCGCTTCCATTCCCTTGTCCTCCCCTCCCCATTGCCCTTCCTTCCTTTCTTCTCCCTTTCTCTCCCCTTGCCTTCTATGCCGATTGCGGGCTCTTATTCTTAGGATCTTTCTTTTTCCCTGAAACACCTGCTACCAGGTAAGGGTCAGATGAACGTATTTCACACTAAGATAGAAATAATTAGAGTGTTGCTATCCATATCCCCAACCCTAGAGCTTGGTGATTTTTTTTTTCCAAAACGGGAACAATCCCTTAGCTAATAAGCCGCTGCTCCAGGGGAGGAAACGTAGGCTTGGGCCCAGAGATAGGTGGCAGCAGGGGTTTCTGGCCACGAAGCCTTCAGGCCCTTCCAGGTCCCAGCGTGTGTGGATCTTAAAACACCCCCTACTAAGGGCTTTGATTCCAATTTTGGTTTCAGCTGAGGTGGGAGAGGCCACGCCTCAGGATCGCCCCAGGCCAGGGCTAGGAATGGGTCTCCCAGGTGACTCAGGCAGGCCCACGGGTCCTGGAAGACGCACTTTACTCAGCGAGGAGGTCCCAGGCGTCCCAAGCCCACCAGGGGGCAGCAGCGGCATTCTTAGCCCTACTTCTCTGCGCTCTAAGGCCGGATGAGAAAACTCGAGTGACCACCTGAGGGCGCTGTTACTCCACAATTTTTCTGCAAAAACTAAGGTCGGCAAACATGGATATTCGGATTTCCTTTGTTTTTGTGGCTAAATCAAAGGATGCCTCTGGGGAAAAGGGGCAACACGCGCTGTCAGATCGGCATTCATACGGAAAAGCAGAGGTAGGAAACATTTTACGCATTTTGAAAATACTTTGAAGTGCAGTAATTTTGAAACTTTCGCAGGGCACCTGTTTTTCAATGGGCAGTACAGAGTAATGCTGCCAAACACAATCAGAGTTTGAGCCCCAGTACCACATCCACTAGCGGTGTGACTTTTCCTGGTGACTGAGTCTCTCTGGGCCTCAGTTTTGCATAGGGGACTTGTTCTGCCCCTCCTTGTCCTATGTGTAAATACCGCGTTGGTGTTGCGCTCATAGGCTCACCTGGCTAAGGTCCAGCTTCTGTCTACACTACTCTCAAACTTGCCACTTGCAGCGTATTTCATTCTCATACCCTTTGGCTTCGCACTGCTACTCACACCAGCTCAGAAGGGCAGAGCAATGGCCAAAATGTAAGGCTGGGGTTGGGACTGTGAGAGGAAAGGAACAATTACCAGTTAGCAAATTACTATAATGGCCACGTGGGCTCCAGGGTTGACATAATGAGGAGCTTGGTATGTGTGGTAATTACACACACTTGAGTTGAGTCTTAGGCAAACATATAAAAGAAACGTTATTTTCTTTATTTCTAAAGGCTACGAAGGTAAGAAGCATTCCATAAGCAATTATTATGCAGCAGTATTTCAAGGGCTGGGCTCTGTCAATGAGTTTTAACCACTAAAGAAAAGGAATTCTAATTGGGGGCGAAGGTAGTTTTAGGAATGGCAGCTTCTGAGTTTTGTACTGACAGGTGCTGGTGAAAAGCTGATTAATCCCATTCAATACTATAATAGGCTACAATTGTATAGCACTGCATAGAGTACCAAGTACTTTTATATAAATCCTGTCATTTGATGTTCCCAACCACCCTTTGAGATATGAAGAGGACAAGGAGAATTATTGCTGTCATTTTAAAAACTAGTTTTATTGAGATATAATTCATATACCAAACACATCACCCATTTAAAATGTGCAATTCAATGATTTTATGCATGTTCACAGATATATGCAGCCATCATCATGTCAGTTTTCATCACCACAAAAGAACCCCCTACCCTTTAGGTATCACTCCCTTATCCTCCCTCTCCTCCCTTCTTGCACTCTCCCCTCCAAAGCAATCACTATTCTATTTTCTGTCTCTACAGATTTACTTACCCTGGACATTTCACATAAATGGAATTGTATAATATGTAGTCTTTTGTGACTGGCTTCTTTCACTTAGCATCATGTTTTCAAGGTTTATTCATGTCATGTTCAGTACTTCATTCCTTTTTACACCTGAATAATATCCCGTTGTATGGATATTTTTGTTCATGTGTTCATCAGTTGGTATCCGTTTCATTTATCCATTCATTAGTTGGTATACACGAGTTGTTTGCATCCTTTGGCTATTTTAAATAATTGCTGTAAACATTCATGTGCAAGCCTTTGTGGGGGCATATGCTTTCATTTCTCTTAGGTATATTCCAGGGAGTGGAATTGCTGGATCATATGGTAACTCAGTGTGTAGGTGTTTGAGGAACTGCCAGAGTGTTTCCCACAGTGGCTGCATTTGACATTCTCATCAGGAGGGTATGAAGGTTCTGATTTCTCCACCTCCTTACCAGTGTTTGCTATTACCTGACTTTGATTCTAGCCATTTTAGTGGGTATAACGTGATCTTTTTCATGTGGCTTTTGGCCATTTGTATATGTTCTTTGGAGAAATGTCTCTTGATCCTTTGCCTATTTTCAAACTGTCTTTTCTATTATCAAGCTGTAAGAGTTTTTTACATATTTTAGATAGAAGTCCCTTATCAGATATATAATTTGCAAATGTTTTCTCTGGTTCGGTGGGTTATCTTTTCAGTTTTTTTGTTTTTTTAAGAGATGGGGTCTCACTTTGTCACCCAGGCTGGAGTGCAATAGTGAGATCATAGCTCACTGCAGCCTCGAACTCCTGGGCTCAAGGGATCCTCCTGCCTCACCCTCTGGGGAAGCTGAGACTACAGGTGTGCTACTGTGCCTGTCTTTCACTTTCTTGATAGTGTCTTTTGAAGCACAAGTTTTAAAATTTGATGTTGTTCAATTTAGTTTTTCTTTTGTTGCTTGTGCTTTTGGTGTTATATCTAAGTGCCAATTCTGAGGTTATGAAAATTTATCACCAAGTTTTCTTCTGAGTTTTATATTTTAGCTCTTATATTTAGGTCTTTGATTCATTTTGAGTTACTTTTTGTATATGGTGTGAAGAAAGGATCCAGCTTCATTCATTCTTTTGCTGGATATGTGGGTATCCAGTTGTCCCAGCAGCAGTTGAGAAGACTGTCCTCTGAATAGTCGTGGTACTCTTGTTGAAATCAGTTGACCGTAGAGACATGGACTTATTTCTGGACTTTCAATTCTATTCCATTCATCTATATGTTTATCTTTACACCAGTACTGCATTGTCTTGATTACTGTTGCTTTTAAAGTTTTGAAATTGGGATGTGTGAGTCCTCCAAGCTTATTTTTCTTTTCAATATTGTTTTGGCTATTTGAGGCCCCTTGTAATTCCATGTGAAATTTAGAATCTCAGTTTCTAAATGTAGAAGCCTGTCAGTTTCTACAAAGAAGCCAGCTGGGATTCTAATAGGGCTTGCATTTAATGTTTATCAAGTTGAGGAGTGTTGTCATCCTAACAATATTAAGTCTTCTAATACATGAACATAAGCAGGTTTTCCATCTATTTAGATATTTAACTTCTTTCAACGATGTTTTGTAATTATTAGAGAGTAAGTTTTGGAATTTTACTAAATTTATTGCTGTTTTATTCTTTCTGATGCTATTATAAATGGAATTGTTTTCTTAATCTTATTTTTGGATTTGTTCACTGCAAATGTATAGAAACACAATTTTAATATATTGATCTTTTATCCGAAAATCTTGCTGAAATTTTTTTTTTTTTTTTTTTTTTTTTTTGAGATGCAGTCTCACTCTGTTACCCAGATTGGAGTGCAGTGGTGTGATCTCGGCTCACTGCAACCTCTGCCTCCTGGGCTCAAGCCATCCTCCCACCTCAGCCCCCCAAATAGCTTGGACCACAGGCATGCGCCATCATGCCAGGCTAATTTTTTGTATTTTTAGTAGAGACAGCGTTTCGTCATGTTGCCCAGGCTGGTCTCGAAACCTGAGCTCAGATTATCCGCTCACCTTGGCCTCCCAAAGTGCTGGGATTACAGGCGTGAGCCACCGCGCCCAGCCTCATTTATTAATATATTTTTAGTGGATTTCTTAGGATTTTCCATATAGATGAGCATGTCAAATAGAGATAGTTTTACCTCTTCCTCTCTGATCTGGACGCCTCCAATTTAGCCTTTATCTCCAAAGAATCTACCAATTTCCTCTCAACTGCCTTTCACCACAACCACCACTGTTTTTGAGAGCACACTTAAGACTTGAACTTCACACTCTGTTGCAAATGAAGTCAGTTCTCTAGGGAGGGATTCAGCGCTCTTCCTTCCACAGCCTGATTGTCCCCTGGGGAAAATCTCTGAGCCATGATCTGGGGGGTTGGGGGCAGGGAAATGTGGCTCACTTCTCTCTGAATGACACCCTTGTTTTTGTTTCTCAGTGCTAGGTAGAGAGAAGGCAACAGACTCAGGTCTTTTTGTTTTGCTTCTCTGGATTAGAACTCCTGCCCCATGAGCCAAAGCAAGGACATTCAGGCTCCCTGTATCATATTGGTACCATGCTCTCAGAGTGCAGCCTCTGTCCCGAGAGTTGGGGCTTGCAGGAATAAAGGAGACCCTTCTGGCAACATTCACCCAGAACTTAGTCTCAGCATTAGGTCATGAGTGGGAAGGGCAGGATAAGCAACGCTGACATCCTGTCTTTCCCCAGGAAGACTGACTTTCAGTTAGGATCTGTGGGGAAAAGAGGCCTTGCGTTCTTAGCTCTACCCTACATGTGCAGAATGTGCAGGTTTGTTAAATAGGTATACCCGTGCCAGGGTGGTTTGCTGCACCCATCAACCAGTCATCTGCATTAGGTCTTTCTCCTAATGCTGTCCCTCCCCCCACCCAACAGGCCCTGGTGTGTGATGTTCCCCTCCCTGTATCCATGTGTTCTCATTGTTCAACTCACACTTATATGTGAGAACATGCAATGGTTNCTGACATCCTGTCTTTCCCCAGGAAGACTGACTTTCAGTTAGGATCTGTGGGGAAAAGAGGCCTTGCGTTCTTAGCTCTACCCTACATGTGCAGAATGTGCAGGTTTGTTAAATAGGTATACCCGTGCCAGGGTGGTTTGCTGCACCCATCAACCAGTCATCTGCATTAGGTCTTTCTCCTAATGCTGTCCCTCCCCCCACCCAACAGGCCCTGGTGTGTGATGTTCCCCTCCCTGTATCCATGTGTTCTCATTGTTCAACTCACACTTATATGTGAGAACATGCAATGGTTGGTTTTCTGTTCCTGTGTTAGTTTGCTGAGAATGATGGTTTCCAGCTTCATCCATGTTCCTGCAAAGGACATGGATTCATCCTGTTTTATGGCTGCACAGTATTCCATGGTGTATATGTGCCACATTTTCTTTATTCAGTCTATCACTGATGGACATTTGGGTTGATTCCAAGTCTTTGTTATTGTGAATAGTGCTGCAATAAACATGTGTGCATGTGTCTTTATAGTAGAATGATTTATAAATCTTTGGGTATATACCCAGTAATGGGATTGCTGGGTCAAACGGTATTTTTCTAGTTCTAGATCCTTGAGGAATTGCGAGTTTCACTTGGGAGTGAATCCATAGAGCTCCTCATGCTACCATATTGAAGTTGTAACCCTTACTACTGTCATTTAATAGATGCTATGATTTGAATGTGTTCTCCAAAGGTTCAAGCACTGGAAACTTAATTGTTAAAACAACAGTGTTGGGAAGTGAGGCCTAAGAAGAAGTGATTGGGTCATGAGGGTGGTGCCTTCACAAATGCATTAATGTCATTGTCATGGGAGTGGGTTAGTTATCATGGGAGTGGGTAGTTATTAAGGTGAGCCCGATCCCTAGTGCCTCTGTCTTGTGCACTAGTTTCTGCCTTCCACCATGGGATGACCCTTGTTAGATGCTGGTGCCATGCTCTAGGACTTCCCAGCTCCAGAACCGTGAGCCAACTAAACGTCTATTGTTTACAATTTACCCAGTGTGTGGTATTCTGTTATAGCCACAGAAAATGAACTAAAACACTAGATGAGGGCAATGTTCATCTATTTGGGAGACTAGGGGTGGTAGAGGGGAAACTAAAGCCATGCAGAATCAGAATATAGTACAAAGGCCTACTAAAAGATTCCAGGGTGGGAAAGGAATACCTTGGTATGGATGTTAAGTATATCAGATGTTACTGGATAGAACAACCACTCCTGCACATGGTCCTTCAAACGCTACTTGAACACCCCAGGAAAGGGGAATTCATTACTATTAGTTTAGACTGATTATTATCCCCATAAGCAATATGACCAAGTAAAACCAAAACAGCTGTGCCTGCCAAGATGAGCAGGATGTACAAACAAAAGGGAAACAGAAAAGAGGTACTTCAGGATCCTAAACAACTTCATGTTACCAGAAGGTCATGGGCATGCTACAAAAAGGCAACTAGCTGTTTTGGGATACCAGGTGCCCAAGAGACTGCTCTAATTTTAGAAATAACACAGTGTTTACTAAAGAGGTCCAGGACTCATGGGTCTGGAATGCAACGTTCTTTCACCCTCAGGCCGTGCATACTCATATTCTGTTGTTGATTCTGCTCCAATTATTTTCTGATATTGAGGGAGGGACAACCAGACCACAGAACTGGCATGTGCCTAAGGAATCTGCCAAGAATTATTAAATGATAACTTAAATAATAAATTATTTAAATTTACAGAGAGTTGTAAATTTACAGAGTTGGTGATGGCCACTGTCTGATAGGCTGAGTTCATTTTCACAGTTGCCTTGTGCTGATATCCTCTGACTCTCCAGATCCATCCTCTGCCCTTCCCTGCCAGTCCTTTGCCCTAGGAGGCTGACCTCCTAGGTTGGAGGCATCCCCTGAGCCACCAATTGCATCTTGCAGTTGTGTTCAGCCAGTGGGGAGCACCAGCAGATCAGAGTGAGGAGAGAAAGGTTAAGGTGCTTCTTCTCTGTGCTCTGGCTGAGTCTGTGGCCCTGCCTTCTCTGTTCTATATTTTGCAGCACAATTTTCTGTCCTTGTCCTGTTGGACCTAGGAGTGCTGCTGACATCTGCTTTCCGGGTGTCTTACCACCCCTTGTTTTTACCCTTAACACTCATACTTCTGAAACAGACCTTCATTAAGGTCATCTCTTTATTTGAACCAAGTGGGAATGACTTCTATTTCCTAACAGACTCCTTGTTACTTTTATATCTTGCCCTGCTAGCAACATTCCTTCTGTCTCTCCCAAGTATTATCAAGCCTGGAAAGAAGCAAACCCCATGTTACTGTCTTAGCATTAACTCTAGGGGACCTGATACCCTCATCTGGGTCCCCTGTAAACAAAAAACAATTCCCTGGAATTTTAAGCCTCTGTGAATCAGTATTTATTCCATTAGCTCCTTTTATAAGCTAGACTGTTGCTTGGAATCAGAACTTGTTTGGTTCCTGAGCTTTTCCTGCATCAATGTGAAATATGCAGTCTTTGTACCCTGGTGGGATAGGGGCACATTCAACCTATAGCATATAGGATCCTAGTTTAATTTTGAACAGTGATCCTCTGAGTTCTTACCTCAAAGCCCTAGCTAATAAATAAGCTTTCTTGTCCATGAGCAGGAACTTAAAAGATTGCTTTTAAAGTGAGAAATGGGGAGATGCCAAAGGGTAGAAAGTTTCAGTTTTCAAGATGGATAAATGCTGGAGATCAAATGTATTGCAATGTGACTATAGTTAACAGTACTCTATTGCATACTTGAAATTTGCTAAAAGGAACGATTTTAAGTATTTATCACCAAAAAAGAAAGAAAAAAAGAAAGTGATAACTATGTTAGGTGATGGCTATGTTAATTGACTTGATTGTGGTGATTATTTCACAATGTCTATCTAAGCATCAAGTATATACCTTAAATATATACCATTTGTCAATTAGACTTCAGTAAAGTTGGGACAGCAAGCTACCTCCTCAGGCCTGTGTTAATTCACTCAAGCTCTTTCTCAGTATTCATAGCCAAATGACTACACTTTCCATTTATAAATAGAGGGGGCCTCCCAAGACCTAGAGACCCATCATTGCTTTTAGGCATTCATGTCACATGTCAGCTCAGGCAATATTTTACCAAGTTCATACTGTTTGAATCTTTATTTATAGTGACAGTAATATATTTGGCACTTACCCATCCTCCTAAAAGCCTGATAACCCCAGTTATCTTGTGCTATAAGTGGCCTAGCTTTCACTAACTTAGAAATGAGGGTTTGGAGGCGGAAGGGAGATGGGGAACATTCCGATTAGCCAACAGTTTCCTAATGCAAGTAGGTCTGTGGCACAGCCATGTCAGCTACCAGGGAAACCTGTGAATTCACCACAGAAGCTGTCAGGCCAGCTTCGAGGCATCCGTGATGAAAATCCCAAGTTATTTCTGGAGTAGGTGATTGATGTTTCAAATAGAAGATGACATTTTGATGGGATCTAAGCTTGCTGTGATCAGAGTTAATCAGGATAATGATGATGATAATGATATTTACATTATCTCTTTCATCCAAAAACCCTTCAGTTCTTTTATCGCATTTGCCTTGAAAATGTCCCTTCGGAGTTGGGAGGGGAAGGTGTTAGGTGTTATTCATCTGTTCTTCAGGAAAGAAAATAGAAAGAGACTTAATTGCCAGGCTTTCAGGCTCCATTTTGGTGGTAAGAAGAGATATTTAAATAACAAATTAAACTTGGAGAAATTAAGCTTGGCGAAACACCAGTCTTTCTCAGTTCCCAGTCATCCTATATAATGCTGCCAGATCAGGCTCCAATAATATCACTTCTTGACCAAAAAGTCTTCAGGGGATCCTGGCAGACTGCCACATTCAGTCCAAATATCCTAACTCAGCAGGCAAGGCCCTCAACGTTCCAACCAATGTTGTCTCACCATGCTCTTATATTTACCCTGCGTTTCAGCCAAATAAATCCGCTTGCTCACCCCTACGGCCTGCTCTAAGCACCCCATTCTCCTTCAATAATGTTCATTCCCCTTGCCCTAACTTGTTCAATGTCTGTCTTCCTATTGCATGTACATTCCAGGAGGGTAGGGACTGTCACCACTGTATCCTCAGGGTCTAGCAGAGTTAACTGGCACATAACTGGGGCTCAAATACTTGCTTCTGAAGTGAACATGATGCTCACCCACCTCCATGCCTTTGCTTCTGTGGCTCCCTCAGCCTAGACAGCCTGTAGTCCCATCTCAACCTATTGAAGCCAGAGCTGTCCTTCCAAGCCCAGAATAAACCCCCATTCCTATGTCTGGTCTCCCTGACTTGGGAACAGATGCGGCATTGTTCTTTTGTAGTTTGTACCTTCTGCTGTATCATAATCATTTGTGTAATTGTGTAGTCATCCTTCCCTGCCTCTTCCAAACCATCAGCTCTTGAAAGATAGGAGCTGTACTCCAGAGCCTGGCAGGGTGTGGGCACTTGTTAAATATGTGCTCACTTGTCTAAAATCGTTGATGACCAGCATTCTTCAGTCAGCAAAATTCCCACTTCCAGAATCTGTAGCTTGTCATGAAAGGGCATTTTTCTGTTTCCTCTCCCCTTATTCTTTCAGAGGTGTGGAGGAAAGTCAGTCAGGGAACCCCTGCCAAATCTTTCTTAAAGAAGTATCTCTCTTTCTCTTCTGGGAGGAGCAGTATATCTGGCACTGAGGTGGAGGGCTCCATTTCTGACTGGGACCCACAGCAGGTTTGCAAGGTGGCATTTGGCATTTTTTAGCTTCACTGCCAGTATCAATCTAAATAATGCAGAAATAATCAATGCAACATCAACTGAGAAGGTGTGAGTGAATCAATGGCCTCCCCAAGGAATTTTAGAATTGGTCTTCACATCTGATGAGCATTCGCACAGACCAGTTATTATAAAAATACACCACATGAACTAGCTTTGGGGCTGGGTGAAAGCTTAGAAGCGACACATTTTTAATAGACTGAAGTCCCCTGGCTAATAGCAATGTGGGCATATTGACTATCTGTGATGAAACACTATGTATAATTTAGAAAGAGCTGCTTGAATAACCGTGTTGTAGAATATTCAGGGCTGTTAAAACTGATGATATAGATCTACATTTGTTGAGATGGAAAGATGCCTACAATATTGCTAAGTTGAAGGAAGCAGACTACAGAACAGCACGATTATGTAAAATTATTGCATATTTATACTGATATCTATTTACAGATCTGTAAATATTCTATGAAATGTTAATAATAGTTATCTCTGGGTGATAAAACCGTGGGTAGTTTTTTCTTTACTTTTATAGTTTTTTGTGTTGCTTGAATTTTAACAGTAAGGAGTTATTTTTACAATTATTGAAAGAAAACAATACAGATTGAAAAAATTTGTTGAAAATAAAAAAGCCTCATTTAAAAAACCTTCAAATTTCCTAAAAGATGCTTACTATAAAACAAAAACAGGGGCCGGGTGTGATGGCTCACGCCTGTAATCCCAGCACTTTGGGAGGCTGAGGCGGGCAGATCACGAGGTCAGGAGATCCTGGCTAACACAGTGAAACCCCATCTCTACTAAAAATACAAAAAATTAGCTGGGCATGGTGTTGGGCACCTGTAGTCCCAGCTTCTTGGGAGGCTGAGGCAGGAGAATGGCGTGAACCCAGGAGGCGGAGCTTGCAGTGAGCTGAGATCGTGCCACTGGACTCCAGCCTGGGTGACAGAGCAAGACTTCCATCTCAAAAAAAAACAAAAAACAAACAAACAAACAACAACAACAAAAAAAACAACTCTTGTATGAACAAATTAAAAAATCTTTCACCTGCCTGTATAACTGAACCACGTAACTGACTATGTGCTGAATATGGTTAGCAGTGAAAGGGAAGAAAGGGACACCATTTGAGGAGAGGCACAGGGGAACTCAAGCTTTCCTGACCTAGTGTGCATATGCACACTTTTTAAGTGCCTGAAGTATGAAGTATCACTTCAAATATTATTTTAACCCAAGCTTTGATGGCAATTGATTTACAGGTACACTATTTTTCTAAGTTCATAGCCTCAAGCACAAGAGAGAAAATATCCCGTGACTGACAGCAAAGAAATGATGACTTCATTCCCCATGGCAGTTTCTGTTGCAAAGAAAAGAGACATACGCTGTTGATCACAGTACAACTCACGTTTTATTCCATTGTGATTGGTATACATGTAAGATTGAGACAGCAAGAGACTAAAAATCAGTGCAGAACTTCTCTGAACTAAAGGGCCGTGAAAGGCATGATTGGTTTTGGCACACAGAGTGGATAACCATACATTGACTGGAATGAGGTGGTCAGGAAAATAAAATGCACAAATCTAACACCATGTTGAAATCATGTCTGAGTTCTGGAGAATGTTAAAGAGTAAATAATTACAAAGACTTACATGCAACTCTCTACCTTACATTATTCATCTACAGACAATTTTTCTCCCTTAGAGATGAGGAGATGGCCTTAGTAATCTGTTCACAGTAGCTGCAAAGACCAATCAATACACATTAGAAAGATCTGCCTGATTTCTATAGCAATTCATTATAGCTGAAGAAATAATGCTAAATAATGTATTTTCTCTTTATCATCCTTTAACTAAATTGAATCACATCACCCAAGTCATTCTGACTTAACTTTTACTTAGTTAAATATAATTTCTCATGTCTTTTAATGTCAAAAAGCAGTTTCTGTTAGTTTATCCATTGGTGTATATCACAATGGACATGAGGAAAACTTATGTGATAGTATCTTTCCTTTTCAAAAATAACATTATGCTAATGAGAACATCAAAGAAGTAATACTATGCTGCAAGTAATTTAGGTTTTCACATCATCAATCACATAGGGAGTCCAAAGAAGCCAGCCTAGCGGGTAATGTAGCAGAGCAGAATGCAATGCAGAAGAGGCACACAGAGTCTAAGTGATTTCTCCAGACACAGAGAAGGAAAAACAGAAAGAAGCAAAAGAAAGGAAAAGTGAAAAACAGTCTTCTGCAGAACAAATTGTTACAAAGAAAAATCCCTTTGCTTGCAATTGATTAAACATAATAGAAAAGAGTTCTTTGATTTGGGATGGCAGAAGTAAAAATATTAAAAATTATATGCTGGTAAGCCTAAACTGGCTGGCTGGGCCATTTTCCTGTGGTTGTGTTTGAGATGTTGAGCTCTCACAGGGAGAATTTTGCTTTTGCCAAGGAAGGGCCAGATTTAACCCAAAAGGGCAACCTTGACCGCTGAGAACATTTTTTCTTTGTTAACTTGGGCATGTGGCTAACATTCATTCTCTCTCTGGTAAAAAGATATTATTCATCTCTCATGAGATGGTTCAAAACATGACAGTGACCAAGACGTGGTTTATTCACAGGATGCACATAATTGGATATCTGCATATGGTATGAATTAAAAAGTTAAGCAACAAGGAAGAGAAGGAGGAGAAAAAACTTTTACAAATTTCTGGCATAAAATCATCAAATAAAAGAGAAAGATAGTGGTTAAGGATGTTTTCATTTTCTCAGAGGTTTCTCACTTCCATCTGCTACAGGGGAAATGAAATGAATGAAAGTAATTCTCTTTAGGTCACCAACATAAGGAATATTTGACTGCAAACATAGAGGTGAGCAGAGCAAGACTTGAAGTGATATTTCTTAATCTCTTTGACTCTTAATCTTAAACAACAAGCCATAGGCAATACAGGAAAGGTGGAGATGACTAGGAAGTGTGATAATGTGCCTGGATCAGTTACCATTCCTTGGAAAGTACCGTTTCCCCTGCCTGTTAATAGGCTGATTCCTGCAGGTTTGAGTAAAGGAATCATCTCTTCCTTCAATGCCGCATTGTTCTTCGTAAGAGACCTGTGTCAGTTGAAAGTTGTGTAATTTAAAGGCTAGAGAAGAAATTTAAATTGGATTCCACAGTAAATATTCACGGATATTTCAAAGTAGAATTGTCCACTGTCTGGGGTTGGTTTCAAGCATCAAGGTGATCACTTCCTGAACATGTTCATTGACCATGAGGAGCTGTTTACTCTGGCTCATATTGGACTACCAGTAATCATTTTCAGACATGATGTCTCTTTTGAAAGAAATGACTTTGCTGGACCAGGATAACTGCAAGGGGTAGAAGACTGGAAACAGGGCGAGTCAGGGTAGGTGGAAACGGAAATGAGTTGAAGGGAAAAAAAAAAAAAAAAAAGAGTTCCTCCAAGGTCATATATGGTCAGTAATGAAGCAAAAATTCAGGGTATGTGACTTGAAGACTTTCTAAGACATTGTTTCCATGGGATGTTTCCAAGCTTCTTGATCTTTAATCTCTTAGCAACTTTCTGATACTGGATTTACCTTCCTAGGTGTGGTGCCCTACTTCTGGAATTTAGATCTCAGGGGCAAACCCTATCAGGATGTGCCTCTGTGTAGTTAACACTGCCCCAGACAGCAGCTCTGATTTCAGTCACAGTTCTGCTGAGGAGCCTGTCTGCCCCTGGCAGGGGTGAGGGGAGGGTTGTTGGTGGCAGATGTAGTCAGAGGCAGAGGAGAACAATGGCAGACAGGGTGGACCTGCAGGAAGGTAGCCAGAAGGAAAGACCTTGGGTTTTACCCAAGGCCAAGGTGGCTGTGATAGAAGAGCGAAAGGCAAAAGTAACTAACTGAAATTCAGAAGTAAAAGAGAAAGGAGGAGGATCCCTGGACCAGGAAATTTCACAGGAACCAAACATGATTCATGATATAGAGAAACAAAACAAAACAAAACAAAACAAACAAGCTTATCTGACTGATCAAGAAGACATTCTTCAGAATATACTGGGAACTAAATAATTTTCACACCAATAATACAAACACTAAATGAGTGTTTCCTTACTATGATTAATCACATTTTGATAATTCATTAGCTCTATATCTTCTAGGTTGCTTAATTCATTTAGCAAATCCACAGCTTAGGTACCACCGCGAGGGGAGGAAGGGTGGGGGTGCTGAATGAAGCAATTCAACTTAGAATCAAATTTTGTAAACAAGAGTTAGTAGCACAGTGGCACAGTAGATTGTCAAGAAAAACAACAGGAGTGGGCACAGAGTCATCGGCCTTGCCTGTGCGGTCTTGCCGCCGACCAGGGAGGACTCTGAAGCTCAGGAGTCTACCTTCTTGTTAATTAAAACTGAGCAGCAGGTGAGCAGCCCGTCCACCTTTTCCAGTTCAGACATGCTCACGGGGATCAGCATATGGTCCTTCAGTTTCTCATAAACCTACAGTGGGAATCAAGGAAAAGGAAGAAAAAGGATTATGTTTCTGCCTGTTTTACCATCCTCAGAAGTGGAGAATCAATTTGATTTGTGCATCTAGGCTTTTCATTCATTTAATCCCAAGACACACATGCAGTCTCAACCACACACATGCCCACAGTCATCCCCACAGAGCTGGTGGGAACTGGTTAACCACTAGCTCTGTGCTTTAACCTCAAGGCCAAAGATGTGTCAGAAATGTGTTTTTGCTAGAGATGCCTTTACTCTGCCATTGTCATTGCTAGATTAAGTGGTACGTGGAAGTTGGTGGCCATGTGTCAGTCTGAATATTACTCTCCCCTCACACTTTATTTTTATTTATTTACATATTTTTGGAGACAGGGTCTTGCTCTGTCATCCAGGTTGGTGTATAGTGGCATGACCATGGCTCACTGCAGCCTCAACTTCCCAGGCTCAAATGATCCTCCCCCTCAGCCTCCAAAGTACCTGGGACAAACAACAGACACACACCACTATGCCTGGCTAATTTTTATTTTTTATTTTCTGTGGAGACAGGGTCTCACTATATTGCCAGGGCTGGTCTTGGGTTCCTGGGTTCAAGTGATCATCCTGCCTTGGCCTCCCAAAGTGCTGGTATTACAGGCATAAGCCACCACGCTAGGCCTTCTCTTCACACTTTAAAACCCTCTCAACTATACTTTAGGTTTATTTTCTTACCAACACCACTGGAAAAATTTGACAAGATATAACTTAAGTATTTCAGGTTAAAATGCTTTTAAATTACAGTTGTAAATTTTATTAGCATCTTTTGACACTAATAGAAAGCGTAAGTCAGAACTTCAATTAACAGTTAATAGATTTTCCTGTGATGATCAAATAAAGCATATTTTTAAAAACAAAGTTACTTGAAAGTGTACTGCCTAATAACAATCTACTGTGCTTCTTTAGGAAGCACTGTGTTTCTTAAAATTCAGCACAGTGGTTGATTAAGAATGTTGGAGCCAGAGTAGGGTACCAAACCCAGTTCTGTCAACCTACCACTTAAAGAATTATTTCAGTGAAGTGGCATTCCCTCTGAGCCTGGCTTACTTCTCTGCAATACTGGAATAGTAATGTTGCCCCATAGGGCTGTTACAAGGACTGAATAAGATAATACACCTGGGATGCCTGGCACCCTGCCTGGCACCGGGGAAGCCCTCAGTAAACAGGGATATTATTAATACTATTGTCATTTTTGAGAGACACACGGCTGAATCAGGGGGACAGTGAATAATCATCTGGTAGGTCAGATGATCAATGTGGCTAAAGAGGGATGAATGATTCAGACCTGTATTTCTCAAAGTGAGTTCTGTGACTGGGTGCTTGTTGATATTGCAGATTCTAGGGTGGGGGTCCAGGAACTTGCAATTTTAGCAACCCTGATGTGCATTAAAGTATGAGATCCATTACTCATCTAAGAGCTGGGTAAACCCCAGTCCTGGGTCAGGAGTCCTCTATTTTCCTCAGGTTCACATTTTCAGCCATGGAAATAGAAAAAAGTATCTATGTATTCCCCCCACCCTTTTCTTGTTATCTGCTCAGAAAGAGGCTGTGATTAGAGAGTGAGTCTAGTAATTATATAATATTGCATATTTAAAAGGTAGTATAAAATATTTTCTAATATTTGCAAAGCTTAAGACAAAAAAAAGATCAATGATTACTAAAAGCTCTTCTGAAATGCATAGTATAAATATCTTGTTCCTCTGGGCAGAGATGAGATGCTGAGTGCCTAGAAGATATGGACACTTGAAGAATCTATGGACGAGCACTGTTATGTTTGCTTGGTAGGGTAAAATCGAAATTACTAAAGTATATAGATGAGACTGGCAGAGTACGCTGAAAAACAAGGAAGATTTTCTTAGACCAGGAAAAGCATTCCAGATCCAGAGACAGCTCCCTTATTGGAACACAAACACAGAGACTCCTGGAGGGACCAGTTGGCTGATTTCGAGCGTACCATATTTCTTCCTGCTCTGTCTTTTCAATGAAGAGCTTTTTGTTACCTAACATGGGCAGTTTCTTTTTTCTGCAGCCCTGACAATGAACACCCACCACTCTGGGTCATTCATACTCCTCTACCTAAAGAAACAAATGGCCAGGCATGGTGGCTCATGCCTGTGCACTTTGGGAGGCTGAGGTGGGAGGATCCTTTGAGCCCAGGAGTTCGAGAGTAGCTCAGGCAACACAGGGAGACCCCATCTCTACAAAAAATAAAATTAGCCAGGTGTAATGGCGCATGCTTGTAGTCCCAGGTACTCGGGAGGCTGAGTTAGGAGGATCGCTTCAGCCCAGGAATTTGAGGCTGCAGTGAGCCATGATTATGCCACTGCACTCTAGCCTGGGCAACAGATCAAGATCCGGTTTCAAAAAAAAGGACTTGGCATGGTGGCTCATGCCTGTCAGCCTATCATCCCAGCACTTTGGGAGGCCGAGGCAGGCAGACTGCTTGAGCTCACGAATTTGATACCAGCCTGGGCAATATAACGAAACCTCATCTCTATTAAAAATACAAAAATTAGCCAGGTGTGGTGGTGTATGCATGTAGTCCCAGCTACTCAGGAGGCTGAGGTGGGAGGATCTCTTGAGCCTGGGAGGTGGGGTTGCAGAGAGCCAAGATCGTGCCACAGCACTCCAGCCTGGGTAACAGAGTGAGACCCTGTCTCCAAAACAAGAAAAGAAAAGAAAAGAAAAGAAAAGAAACAAATGGCCCTTTTCTGAGGGGCAGCTCAGCAGCTCTGTCAGAAAACAATGATACCGTTGACCATCTAATTGTAGGTCTTTATGCTTAATGAGTATCTGAGGGTGGGAAAGTACATTTAATCAGAGCTGGGGCATAGACTTGGGTGAGTACTTATTTGAAAATCTGAGTATTATTTGAAAAGCTTTGACTATCCGGCATGATCATCTCAATTACTATGCATACATTAGTGAGCAATGACATGAATGAGAAAAGTGAAACACATTTTCCTTATGCCCTAAATTGCATTATCCTTCCTTTTCTTAATGGTTTGATATGTATAGAGGAAAAGGAGGATCCTATTGGTCACTCCATTATGAAAGAATCCCCAGGGAGGCCGACCCAGCTGCAGTGGCCAGAAGGGATATTTTTTTACCTTTGCACTTTCTGGATACTCTTCCGGGGTTCGGTGCAGCAATACGTGCCCTTTGTTGGGGATATTTAGATATATACAGTTTGCTGCTATGTCATCAGGCACAGTGAGTTTGTCGTAGCGGTGGTCACTCATCTGTTGCATGATCTATAAAGAGAAACAAAGCAGGCCTAAGCAGAGTATCTCCCCACACTTTCAAACAGAAGGAAGGCAGTGTGGTAGGATACAAGCTTGTAACTGACACTTTAGGCTGTTCCTCTGTTCAAATTCCCATCTATTACCTCCAGTCACTTAGAACCAGACAAGGAAAACTTGATTAAGCTATGAGTCTTTGGAAGAATTGCAAAGGTTTTTGTTGTTCTTTAAAAGTATGTGCTTGTCTCTCTTTTCTTTTAAGGTTTTAAAACTGTCTATTATTTTTTTAGTCTTTGTTCAGAAGACCTATCAGTAAGACAAAAAATGGCACATGTAAGGCCCAGCAGGGGTTTTACTATCTTTGGCTGAGTAAGCAGGGCTGCCTCCTGTATAGGAAAGAAGGGCCATACCGGTAATCAGAATAGTCAATAATGTGAATCTGATTTAGCAGTAACACCACATGTGTGCGCACGTGTGTACACACACACACACACACACACACGCTTTGCTCTTCATATATTTTTAAACTGAATTCACCTGTTCATTGGCAAGTGATGGCGTTAATACAATGAGCATAAAAGCCACCTGGGGAGAATGAGAAAATCATATTTCCAGGCCTCACCCTTAGGGAATGCTGGTTTGGCAGATTTGGGGTGAGGCATAGGAATTTTGCATTTTGAAAGCCCTACAGATAACTTTGAGGCAGAGGGTCCCTGGACCACAACTGGAAAGAAAAAAAAAAACCTTCTCGGCAGGTCTGTTCTTTCAAATGATGAACTTAGTATCTTTTAGCATAACATAACTTTAAAACAACACAAAATGAACTCTGCACAAAATTTAAAATATTGATACCTCATCCTTACCTCCTCAACATAATCAAAACTCTCAAAAAACAATACTCCTCCCCCTAACAACAAGAAAATCCAAATTTAAAAAACCCACAAAAACAAATATTATTTGGGGTTTAGTCATATAGACTCTTTCTACTCTTTATCAATATCCATACAGTTTTAAGGAATCTACTGAAATGTCATGCTAGGAAGGTATAACATGATGTTTTCCACAATCTCGTTCTAATCTACCTTTATGGTCCCATCTACTTTTACTTTTCAGTGTTTGTGTGGAAATGTGCTTCATATTACTAGGTAGACATGCCCACTCAGTCATGGGTGCACTGGATAGTAAGATTTATGGTATGAAGAGCAGAAGAGAGACAGCATGCTTCCTGTAGAAAATTCATTCCTAAGAGCGACACACAGTAAGTCCTTCCTGACTCACCAGTCAGGTAAATCATTCACTTCTAGTGTGGAATATGTCAAGGATGGAGAAAGGCCAAGAGCAATCCCATAATGGAATACCCTTCACATGGAAGGTGACATCAAGAATGGGGATGAGCTTAAGCATTGTATGAAAGGCTGAGACATACAAATGAACAGGACCCAGACCCAGTTTTCCAAGAGATTACAGTTTAGTGGAGGAAACTGACAGAAAAATAGATCATTATATAACGATAAGAACTAGCAGGGCACCACGCCAAACATTTTACATTTATTATCTAATCTCAAAATTCTCATTTTACAGATGAAGAAACTGCACCGAGAGAGGTCAAATAACTTGCTCAAGGTCCTACAGGTAGATTCAAACCCAGATCTGTGCAACTCAAAACGTTTCTTAATCATCTCACTTTGCTCTTTCTCAACTTCTGTAGCAGCAAACTATCTCCTACAAACTACATAACACCTACGTTTTCACATTCACTTGGTACTTATTATTTACTCTCTGGCAGTACCATTAATTCTTTTCTTATATGTAATCCTATTATGACTCGCTACAGTCTGGTATAGGTAAAGGACTTAACTGGACACCTTTCTTGCACTTTTGAATTTAAATTGTTCTTGAAGGGATAGGCCCATAGAGTGGATCACCTATGGAGCAGGTCTTTCTTTACAGCCCTGATTAGAAACCTTAGGTCTAATCCAACATGTGGGCAATTAAGAAGTTAAAGACACTCCTAAAGATTAACTTTTCTAAGAAAATTAACAACATATTCAATTTAGCCCTCTTTATAAAATGGATATGCCCAGAAATAATATGAAGAAGCTTGAGAGAAAAAAAAAAAAACAGACCCAAGTAGCTCCTTTGTTATGAACTGTAATTTAGTTCTTCTTATGCAGATTTTCTTTTTGGTTGCTTCCAAAACACAGTAATAGCAGCTTCCATTTATTATTGTGTGCAAGGGAACGGATGAAGACCGCCTGAGCCCAGGAGTTTGAGACCAGCCTGGGCGACATGGCGAAACCCTGTCTCTACAAAAAAATTAGCTGCGTGTGGTGGCACACACCTGTAGTCCCACCTCCTCAGGAGGCTGAGGTGGGAAGATCATAGAGGTGGCAGTAAGCCGAGTTAGTGCCACTGCACTCCAGCCTGAGCCACAGATAATCTGTCTTGGAGTCTAATCCTTAGTCTTAAAAACCACAAAAGACTAGACCCACCATATTCGCACAATTACTTCTTCAGCTTCCTTCTTTCTAAGGCCTACGTTAACACATAATCTAGTAGTGTTGCAGGCTTAGCATCCCTTCTACCTAGATCCCTTAGAGAAATAATAGCTATAAAGTTCCCAAACTTTTTGGAATAAGGACAAATTTTACTATGAGTTTTTGTGCAGTTTCTCTCTCTTCAACCAGACTGCTACCTCCTTGAATGCAGGTCCAGGCATAATGAGGTGGACAGAGCATGGGCTTTAGAGTCAGAAAGGTCTGGGTCTGAAGCCTTGCTCAGCCGCACACTAATTGTGTGACTTTGAGAAAGTCACGTATGCCCTGTGAGCCTCAATTCTCTCAGCAGTAAAATGGGATGGGAATGCTATACCTATCCTCCACACGGTAACCCTGAGGATTATTTAAAAAAAAAACCCAAAACAGATAATGTACATAAAATGCTTAGCACAAGCTTCTAGCAGAAATTAAATGTGTAATAAAAGTCAGTTCACTTCCCTCTTTGTTTCTTGAGAGTCACTTGACATATAGCAGTTGACCAAAATACGTTTGCACTAACTGGTTCGTTTCTTCGTTCCTTTCACCTTTTTAAAAGCTATGGAGAACCTCAGGAGGGCATGTGATGAACTATGTGGTCAATCACATGGGTAAACAATTGAATTCCCTCAGAGAAACAAGGTATGGTCTATGTCCAGAAATAGAAATACAATTCATTATTTTTAATGTGAAAAAACATGGCTAAAATCAATGAGGTCAAGGTTTGTCTGTTTTTCAAAGCCATACAGAAGGGCACTATACTCTGTGGTCCTAACTAAAATGACTCTGGATGACAAAGTAAGACAACAGAGGGGTGGACCTGGAATTACCTACAGAGTATGTGGCACCTAAGGGCATTCACAGAAAGAAAGAAAAGAAAAACTTTTGTGTATATCAAACTGAACACATAGGCCTCTGTCAGGCTGTGACCCCAATTGAGTAAAATAGTCCAGAAACCCTATGGGCAGACTGACTTCTTCACAGTAGAGTAGGGCTGCCTTGATATGCAAGGTGGCAGTTACGATTTGTGAGACTTCTAGACAATAGCTTTTGGTCAGTCTCACAAACATGCTTTTTTCCAGTTGCAGGGAATGAGGTTCCACTATGTCTAAATCTCTGCTTATTATGTGCTGTTGAGGGTGGACCAAGATGGCCAGTCTGCTGATGTTTGCAGTCAGAACTGGACGGTCATCCTGTCATACAAATTGGAGCTAGTTTACCCGAGAAGTTCAGAATTTCTTCCAGACCACTGGGGAGGCAGTTCTCTGAGCCAGAGGTTTACTAAGTAGGACCCCAGTGGTTTGAGGACCTCAGAGAGATCCTCACAACATGTATGCACAACCACTGCTGCCTGGTCAACCTAGACACAAACAAAACAAAATCTAGAAAATCTGTTATTCCCATTGACTTACTTTTCTAAGCAAATGAGAGAACTGTGTGTAGCATATTTTGGCCCACACATTCAGGCTGAGTGCTCCCACCATTCATAATCACCAGATAACTGCCAGTTGGTTTTCCATTTTAATTCGTGGTCTGCGATGCTTCATTGTACTCCTTATCTACAGATAAATAAATCACCCATGTCTCTTAGTACCAGATGAGTTGAAAGAGAAAGAAGCATGGCAAGACTACATCTCCTAGGCCTGACTTTATTCACTGGATCTAGCGGTCTGGGCAAGTCCCCCACCTCTCAGCATGACTCATGCGTGTCCGGTGGTGACTACAAAGCAGAAGTATGGAATGTCATACATTCCAGAGGAAGTGTTCTCAGGGATTGTTATCAGTGCTGACTTCTTGTTTACCAGTGAGGAAACAAACTAAAATCTCCAAGGTTGTGCCCATCTCAGAAAGTACCACGTGTCACTGGAGCGACAGTGCCTGTCCAGTTGACTATAGCTGTTTCCATGCTCTGCCCTACCTCCAACCTCACCTCCTTGAGTGAACAATCCTCTCCCCTACTTGGTTCCTATTTGAATTGTTCTTCAGTTACTGGCATGTATTTGAAATTCTAATCACTGTTTTGTTTCACTCTGTAATGCTTCTTCCTTTTCTAAGCCTTATTTTTATCATTTAAAGGTTCTGGTGGGGGACATTCCTATACTTAGTAACATAAAGGCCAGTACCTACTTTAGAATTATTGGAGGACAGTTTCAATTTTTCATTACTGGGAGAAAAGGACTTATAATATCTTTAGTGGGGAAAAAATTTAATGCTGAGAATATATGAAGTAATTTACTGATAAATTCTACTGAGATTTACTCTCAAAATAAATGTCTTAACAAAACCAATAAAGCACCTTAGGAGAAGCTTTTCTATTAATTTATCAAGACTCCATGGTTATCATTTTAAGATAGATTTAAGAATATGCCCAAAAAATGACTGTTAATAATGAACAGACCCCATTTGGAGCAGTGAGTGGTTCTGCTTAACTGAAAAAAATTACACAAGGTATGTCAGGCATAGCCTTTCTAAATGAAAGGTATTTATGAAGTGGTAACAGTAGATAACAAGAAATATGCTTTTCCCCCTTGAAAAAGCTAAAGGTGCTTATTATAAACACAAAGAGATTTTGTCTTTTGGGACAACAAACAGGTTTCTCCTTTCCTGTCAGAGTAATTATTTTCCTTTCTCTTGTATGTTGTTATTGTCTGAATAAGCTTACCATTTATTTGTAGCTGGGTTCAGGAGACACATGTATGTACACAAGGCAGGGTGCTGGCCATTCAGCAGGGAACATGCAGAGAAAGATGCAGGAAGGCTGTGTTGCTCTCGAACATCTTTCCCTTCTTACACCCTAATGGGCACCGTGAAGATGCATTCACACATCCCGCCTGGTAGGGCATCACCTCAAAGAGCTCGGGCTCCTGAGGACTGAGCAACAGCGAGGCCGAGCAACAGGTTCTGTTTGCCCTTTGTGGATGCACAGAGGCTTTGTTAAAAGATGAGCACCATTTCAAATATCCCGAGAATGCAGCTGTTGAGCTGTTTAGTTGTGTGTTCCAACATTTTTTCCTAAAAAAGCATGAAGGAGGTGGTACTGCTCCAGTGCTGTATGTAGTGTTTTTCCAACCCCAGGGACTGTACTTCCTGCTTCTCACTGTGCCTCAAGCCTGAATGGAAAGGAGACACACCTAAACCCTTCACACGTCAGTCACCACAAATTCCTTTCCCTAAGAGCAGATTACTCGATATCCTGAGAGGCCCCAGACTCAACTCTGAATCATACAAATGAGTTCTACAGGATTTGGGGGAAAGATCTCAGAAGTCAGGTTGCTGTTCCAAATGCCCTTTCTGAATTTTGCCAAAGGAATGATTCCACTTTATGTAAACTAGTGTGAGCGATTATTATTGGGATTGGCTCAATTGGTTGTCAGCTCTGTTCAACAATCTTTTATGGTACGTCCTCTTCGGGCTCGGCACAATGGCAGTGTGAGGTGGGAAAGGGAAAGAGATGCCTTCAGGAGATGAAAATCTATCATTTAAGGCAGGACAAGCTCATGAAGAGTATGCTAGCAGTAAAAAGAGAGTCAACCTCACTTTTATCATCAGCAACTCCTTAATGAAGAAGGCACACAGCTGTAGAGAGGAAATGGCTCTAACAATCATCGTGGCCACGCTGTCATGGTCTGTTACACAGCTGCTGGTTGGAGGAATTGGCCTTGCTCCCCAGGGTGGAGCTGTCACAAAATAGAATGGGAACTGTCTGGCTTTCAGCCCAAGAGAATCTGCATGGCAAGTTGCATTAACAACCAGGCATTTCCGGCAGTTCCCAACATTTCTGGGAATTTTCGCATCCAAAGGACTGAAAGCCCACTCCATTCTCTTGCTTCTTACTCATGCTTTCTTTGTATTACGGTAATTATGTTTTAAAAAATCCTGGGCTATGTTGTTTCGTGGAACAATTTAGAACTTATTGGTCAAACTCTGAAGCAAAGGTATATAAAAGGTAGTTAGAGATGTTTAGGGAATATTCAAAGCACGGTTTTGGGTCACTCATAATTGATCTTTCATATATATATATAAATACATAATGTACCCATCTTAACATATCAAAGCTAAACCAATATTAAAAACAACTGACTACAGACTCTATTGATACAATATATGATGCCCAAGTACACTTTTCATTGCTACTGCGTATCTAAAATCATTCATTTATTTATCCATCCATCAAGAGTGTATTGAGAACCTGACAACATACCAGCATCAAGCCCTGGAGGTCTTTTTAAGGCTGAGCCAATATAGCTATGGATACCATTCTAAAACTGATAGCATATTTTCATGTTTTATAGTCTTTCCACAGACTAGTTCAAAATGAACACTGCCTGAGAAGGGCTTTAAGATGACTGACTAGAGGCGCTGGACACCTGTTTCCCCAGCAAAGAAGAGCCAAAATAGCAAGTAGATTATCATACTTTGAATAGACATCTAAGAGAGAATGCTGGAATTCAGCAGAGAAGTGACAGAAAACACCTGAGATAGTGAAAGAGAGGGAGGCAAGGTAGACAGCCTGGCTGGAATCAGCTGGGAGTCCAGAGAGGGTCCCTAGTGAGAGGAAAGGGTAAGTGAGAGATTCCCAGTGGTCCCTGTTCCCACACTGACTCCCGAAATCCTTGTCATGAGAGTCTCTCAAACCCCAAGGACCCTGAAACTGGTATTCCCGGGGTCCGTGTGGCAGCATTGCTCCAGAGAGGGAGCCCACTTGGGTCCCATGTACCCACTTAGTCCTGGACAGATAGCCAGCCAGTTAGAGAGCCCATTTCCCACCAGACTGCATTGTGTCCTGGGACCCAGCAACCCCTGTATCTTCACATCCCTGGAGCCCCACTGACAGAGGGCTGCAGGGTGCAATGCAGGTTGGACCCAGTAGAGTGGCAGGGTCTCTAGCACTCTAGCCCACACATTGTCCTGCACACTGGGGACACAAAGGGAGCTGAAGCACGTTTTTCAGAGCATGAAATCTGACTTCCTGGGGCCACTGTTACTGACAGAAAACCCTGCTCCCATAGTAGAAGGGCTACCTCACACTAGCATGTGTCCTGAGGACAGGCTGCCACCATTGCCATAGCCATATGGGGCTTGGGAATTGCTCTGCCTTGTTCACCACAGCCTGGGCCCACGGGCCCCACAGAGGGCCTGAGAAAAGGCCTGCCTAGCCTGGCACCACCCCTGTCCTCCCCCAGTGCCCATGCACATTGCCTGGGGGCCTAGGGATTGCCCCTCCCCATTGGTTGACCCAGGTGCACATGCATGCTATCAGAGGGCCTAACAACAGGTCCAGAAAATCTGCTGCTGAAACCCAGGCATGCTGTCTGGAGGCTGGGGGATTGCCTCACCCTATCTACCACTGCTGGCATCTGGGCAATCCTCCCAGGACCTGAAGGTCTGCCCAACCTGCTACCACCACCACTGCTGACAATCTTCTGCATGTACTACCTGGAGGACTGGGGACTGGGCTGCCAAGCCCATTGCAGCCACTGCAATTATAAGTGAGTGCCCATGGGGAGCCTGAGGACTCATCCAGTCATCTGGCACACTGCTGCCATAACCAGCACCCAAGCAAGCTGCCTGGAGGCCTCAAAATCAGCCCATCTGGACTTGCTAAAACTGGCGCCCACATATGCCACCCTGGGACCCAAGAACAGGCATGCTTGGTCTGCCGCTGCCAACAGCAGGGCTTGAGGACCGGCCCACCTGACATCCTATCCCCAGGAAAACCTCAGCATAACCTCCACTAACAATTGAAGCCTGCACCACTGAGGAAATCACAGACACCACTGATGGTGTATAGCCAAAGAAATTCTGTGGAGACTACACCACTATATATGCCCAGAATAAAAGCAAAAGTGCCCCAACCAACCAACACCATAGATCTACCTACAGGAAAATGTCTTCCCCTATGAAAGCCAATCTAAGAAACTGGAGGAAGTGACTGTTACACCAGATGCACAGATATCAATGAAAGGACACAGAAATGCGAAAAAGCAAGGAAATATGACACTTCCAAAGGAACATAATAATTCTCCAGAAGCAGATTCCAATAAAAATTAAATTTATGAAGTGCCTGATAAAGAATTCAAAATAACAACATTAAGGAAGTTCCATGATATACAAGAGAACACAGAAAAACAATAAAAAGAAATTTAAAAAACAACTCAGGATATGAATGAGAAATGCACCAAGGAGATAGACATATAAAAAAGGACCAGAGAAATCCTGAAACTGAAGAATTCAATGAATGAAATAAAAAATACAATGAGAACTTCAGCAGGATACTAAATCAAGAAGAAGAATTTCAGAACTTTAAAAAGAAGAAAAAAAAAAGAAAGAAGAAAGTCAATGTGACCTATGGGACACCATAAAGCAACAAAATATTTGAATTTTGGGTGTTCAAAGGGTGAGAGAAGTTTAATGGCATAGAAAAACAATTTAACAAAATAATATCTTTAAACTTCCTAAGTCTAGAAAGAGTTTTAGAAACAGGAAGTTCAAAGATTCCCAAATAGATACAACCCCAAAAGATCTTTCCCCAGCATATTATAGTCAAACTGTCTGATATAGTTAGTCTTTGTGTCCCTACCCAGTTCTCATCGTGAATTATAATCCCCATAATCCCCAGGTGTCAAGGGAGAGACCAGGTGGAAGTAAATGGATCATGGGGACGGTTCCCCCCATGCTGTTCTCATGATAGTGAGTGAGTTCTCATGAGATCTGATAGTTTGATAAGTGTTTGGTAGTTCCTCCTGCATTCATTCTCCTTCCTGCTGCCTTGTGAAGAAGGTGCTGTGCTTCGCCTCTGCCTTCCACCGTGATTCTAAGTTTCCTGAGGCCTCCCTACCCTTGCAGAACTGTGAGCCAACTAAACCTCTTTCCTTTATAAATTACCCAGTCTTAGAGAGTTCTTTAAAGCAGTATGAAAATGGACTAATATAGTGCCAAAAGTCAAAGACAAATAATTCTACAAACAACAAGAGAAAAACATCTGATATGGTTTGGCTCTGTGTCCCCACCCAAATCTCATGTTGAATTATAATTCCCAATGTTGGGGGAGGGACCTGGAGGGAGATGATTGGTCATGGGGGCAGATTTCTCTCTTACTGTTCTCATGATAGTGATTTCTCACAAGATCTGATGGTTTAAAAGTGTGTGGCATTTCCCCCTTCACTCTCTTTTCCTCTTGCTCCACCATGTGAAGAAGGTGCTTCCTTACCCTTCCACCATGATTATAAGTTTCCTGAGGCCTCCCAGCCATGCCTCTTGTACAACCGGCAGAATTGTGAGTCAATTAAACCTCTTTTATTTATAAACTACCTACTCTCAGGTAGTTCTTTATTGTAATGTGAGAATGGCTTACTATAGCATCTAGACACAAAGAAATCCCCATCAGACTAATAGCACATTTCTAATCTGAAACTTTACAGTCCAGAAGAAAATGGGATGATATATTCAAAGTGCTGAAAGAAAAAAACTGCCAATTAAGGGTACTATATCCAGTAAAATTATCCTTCGTAAATGAAGGACAAATTAAGAGTTTCCCAAACAACCAAAAACTGAGGGAATTCATCACCAAGAGACCAGCCCTCCTAGAAATGCCTGAGGAAGTCCTTTCCTGGAAGTGAAAGAACAATACCTTCCATCATGAAAGCACACAAAAGTATAAAACTTACTGGCACAGCAAACACATGAATGAGGAAGAGAAAGGATTCAGATGTTACCGCTACAGAAAACCACCAAACCACAATGATAAATAGTAAGAGAGAAAGAAAAGAACAAAGGATATACAAAACATCCAGAAAGCCATTAAATAACAGGAATAAGTCCTCACATATCAATAATAACCTTGAATGTAAATGGCTTAAATTTTTAACTTAAAGATATAGAATGGCTGAGTGGATTAAAAAACTTGTGACCTATCCAAAGTAATGAGGGTTATTACAATTTTTTTTTAAACCCATGATCTAACTATATGCTGCCTTCACCTAGGTGAAGTGAAACTCACTTCACCTATAAAAAGACAAATATGGGCTGAAAGTAAAGGGACAGAAAAAATACTCCACACAAACAAACCAAGAGCAAGCAGGAGTAGATATATTTATATCAGATAAGACAGATTTTTAATGAAAAAAATAAAAAGACACAAAGAAGGTTAGTATGTAATGATAAATGGATCAGTTCAGCAAGAGGATATAACAGTTCTAAATATATATGCACCTAACACTGAAGCACCGAGATATAAAAAGCAAATGTTGGCTGGGTATGGTGGCTCACATCTGTAATTTCAGCCAGCACCTCAGCCAGGCTGAGGTGGGTGGATCACTTGAGTTCAGTAGTTCAAGACCAGCCTAGGCAACATGGTGAAACCCTGTCTCTACAAAAAATGCAAAAATTCGCTGGGCATGGTGGTGCATGCCTCAGTCTCAGTTGCTTGGAAAGCTGAGGTGGGAGGATGGCTTAAGCCTGGGAGGCAGAGGTTGCAGTGAGCCAAGATTGTATCACTGTACTCTAGCCTGGGTGACAAAGTGAGACCCTGTCTCAAAAATAACATAAAGTAACGTAACATAACGTAATGTAACACAACACAACCCAACACAACTCAATGTCATTAGATCTAAAGGGAGAGACAGACTCCAATACAATAATAGCTTTGAGACTTCAACACTCCACTCTCAGCAAAAGACAGAAAGTGAACAAAGAAACGTTAGATTTAAACTGCACTTTAGACCAAATGTACCAAACATCTGTGAAACATTTCATCCGACAGCTGCAGAATACACATTCTTCTCATCAGCATATGAAGAACATTCTTCAGGATAGATATTAGGCCCCAAACAGGTATCAACAAATATTAAAAAATCAAAATCATAGCAATTCTCTTATTGACCATAATGGAATGAAACAAGAAATCAGCAATAAGAGAAATGTTGAAAACTACAAATACATGGAAATTAAACAACATGCTCCTGAATGAATACAGGGTCAATGAAGAAATTAAGAAAGAAATAAAAAAAATTCCAGAAACAAGTGAAAATGGAAACACAACTTACCAAAAACTATGGGATACAGTAAAAGCATTGTTACAAGGGAAGTTTATACCAACAAATGCCAACATTAAAAAAGTAGAAAGATTTCAAAAACAACAACCTAACGTTGCACCTCAAGGAACTAGAAAAGCAAGAACTAAACACAAAACTAGTAGAAGGAAAGAAATAATAAAGATCAAAACAGAATTAAATGAAATAGAGAGTTAAAAAAATAATACAAAGGATCAATGAAACTAAAAGTTGTTTTTTTTTGAAAAAATAAAGAAAATTGATAAACTGCTAGACTAACCAAGAAGAAAAGAGAGTGGATCCAAATAAGAGGAGGGAATTCTTCCTAACTCATTTTTTGAGGCCAGGATTTACCCTGATACCAAAACTAGACAAAGACACAACAAAAAAAGAAAACTACAGGCCAATATCCCTGATGAACATAGACACAAAACTCCTCAACAAAATACTAGCAAACCAAATCCAACAGCATATCAAAAAGATATTACACCATGATCAAGTGGGATTTATCCCAAAGGCACAAGGATGTAAGGATGGTTCAACATACATAAATAAAAAAACATGATATACTGCATCAACAGAATGAAGGACAAAAACCATATGATCAGTAGATGGTGTGTATTCTCCAACTCAGCTCCAATTAAAATCCTTATTCTTGTTTCTTGTTTTATATCATCTTTCCCTTGTATTTTTAGTTATGTTATTTTGCTGTACTTTATGTATCTTTGTAAGCTGTTTTTGTGAGGTGAGGTGTGATTATACAATGTCAGTTCTTCTAAAACATGTTTTAAAATTATCACACTATTACAAATGCATCTTGTAAAAGATTCAAATATGAAAATTTAAAGCTCTATTGGACTTAATACACCTGCATACACTTGTCAAAACTCATTGAATTATCCATTTAAAATTGTAATTTTATTGTAAGGAAATTATGTCACAATAAAACTAATTTTTTTTTTTTTTTTTGGAGATGTATTCTCTATTCTCACTCTGTCGCCTAGGCTGGAGTGCAATGGCGCGATCTTGGCTCACTGCAACCTCCAGCTCCTGGGTTCAAGCGATTCTCCTGCCTCAGCCTCCCGAGTAGCTGGGACTACAGGCACACACCACCATGCCCAGCTAATTTTTGTATTTTAGTAGAGATGAGGTTTCACCATATTGGCCAGGCTGGTCTTGAACTCCTGACCTTGTGATCCACCTGCCTCGGCCGCCCAAAGTGCTGGGATTACACGCATGAGCCACCACGCCCGGCCAATAAAATTTTTTCAAAAAGTTCAAGTCCTCTTTCCTCCGTAGTCTATCCGTATTTCAGCATTTCAATAACTCTGAAAACCCTCCTAAAGTCTCCTGATACAATTTCCTTTAAAAGACACACTCACTCAGAGCTCAGCCTTCAATGAAGAGAAAAGAGCTGCCAGTCCACACTTTTGCGTTATCCTTCTGTGCAATCCACACCAGTCACCGAACTTCCAACTTTCATCAGCTTTGGTTGCTCTCCAGAGACCTTTCTCAAATTCTTTCTAACAAGCTTCAGGGATGGGACCGGACAAACTTCTTCCCCAAACAGAGATCTGGGTTTCCTTCCTCCTGCCACTATTCCTTCTTGTAGAATTTAGTATCATGTATTTAGTATCATACCACAGGACTTCTGAGCTGGCAAGGAAGGCAGACGTTTCTCTATGTCTGAGGGACTGTGTGCCTAATGAGAATGAACATAATAAAAACACTGCAGATACAAGATATTTTAACATACATATGTTATCAACAGAGAGAAAAGCACTATATGGAAAATGTGATAAATGAAAATCTTTCATTCTGTAGGCATTTCTTTCTAAAAAGACAGCATTTTAGAGAAAGGTTAGCATTTCATAAAACTTGTATTTCAGTAATCTAGGGGAGTTATGCCTGATTTTCCTTCATATGAGAGCTATTTCTCTAACGTGCCAGGTATTTTACTCAATACGATATTATTCTGAATGATTTTAGGTGACATTTTCTGTTCAAGGACATAACAATTTAGGAATAGATTTTCTCTCCCTGCCCTCATGTAGAAACTGATATCTGGTGAACTCCAGACAGAGCCAGTGTTCTCACAGTATATGGATTACCTGCATCAGAATCACGCCATGGTTCCCAGTCTTGCTGAATCAGAATTTCTTGCTGTGAGCCCCAGGAATGGGATGTACATTTTAAATGTGTACTATGTGTGATTCTTGGGTACATTAAAGTTTGAGGACCACTAACTTACACTATTCAAATTAATATGATCTGGCTGGGTGTGGTGGCTCATGCCTGTAATTCCAGCACTTTGGGAGGCTGAGGTGGGGGATCATTTGAGGTCAGGAGTTCAAGACCAGCCTGGCCAACATGGGGAAACCCCATCTCTACTAAAAAAAAAAAAAAAAAAAAAGAAATAAGAAAATTAGCTGGGCATGGTGGCACGTGCCTGTAATCCCAGCTACTCAGGAGGCTGAAGAAGAATTGCTTGAACCCGGGAGGCAGAGGTTGCAGTTAGCTAAGATTGTGCCATTGTACTCCAGCCTGGGCGACAGAGCAAGACTCTGTCTCAAAAAAAAAATATATATATATGTGTGTGTGTGTGTGTGTGTGTGTATATGTGTGTGTGTGTATATATATACGTGTATGTATGTGTGTGTATATATATATATATATGATCTTCACACCTAACAGGTATTGTTACTGCTATTGATAATATGACTGGTAGTAGCTGAACTTTATTGAGTTCTTATCGTTTGCCAGGGTGTGGATAAAAAAGAAATGAGTGGTTAGAAAACATACAAAAACTGTGATAGATTCAGCACTTTTCATTTAGCTCCTAAATTGTTTTCGGTTGTTGTTGTTTTTGGAACCCTATAACGGTGAGTCACCTCTGAGTATGTGGTCACAGGTTTAAACTTGGTCCCACTTCAGGACGAGATAAAGGGAATGGCTGTTGTAATCTATCTCCAAAGCTGCCTTGAACATTTGCAGACAGATAGTGTGGTGAGTAATATGGGGACCCAGCAGCAGCAACAGAACCATAATTGAGAAAATGAGATTTAGAAATATTCTTAAAGATTATTGGACAAATACAACATTTTGAAAGATGAAAACAGGGAAAAACAGTAAGTGATTAAGAGCAGGGTAATGGTAGTGGGATGGTTTTGCAGGAGGGTGGTAGCAAGTTTAATGTGTTTCTTTTGCATGTCAGTATTTCTAAGGATGATCCAAATTCTAGTATGGTGTCATGTAGTGGGGAAGTTTTCCCCAGAGGCTGCAGAATAATTCACGGTCAAAATGTCACTTCTAATTTAGTGTCTATGTTTCACCCTATGCTTTATTAACCTTCAGCCAAGCAATAGGATACTTATCAACACCTACGGCATTTAATACATGTGATTTCCACAGAGAAACAGTAACCTAAAACTCACAACCCTCCTCCTTTCAGCTCAACTGACATGTTTCCTAATCCCTTCAACACCAAAGGTACTGGTGTTGGCATGGCTGAGAGTATCACACAGGTCATGCTGTGATGTACGATCTCAGCCCATGAGACAGAAATCATCCTTTTTTTTTTTGGAGTCTTTTGCCAGATCAATTCAATCTGACACTGCTAGAGATGGAAGGCATGCAAATGTTTTTAAGGTGATTTTTTTGGTGGGCCTTGAGAGAGAGTAACACATGAAAATAAATGGAAAAGGATAAAGGACAGACTCCAGACCTGAGTGAGCACTGATTCCACTGCTGCCAATGGAAACTGAAATGGAAGCCAACCCCATTAGTGTCTTACAAGCTTAGGCATCAGATGCCTACCAGAGCTGCTGTCATATCTGAGTACTGCTCCATTCCCAAAATGTGAATCTAGGTCAGTGAAATCCAGCAATATTTGCCCACCAATTTTTGATGGTTTGTTACTTTGTGAATGAGGAGAGCTGAATTCATGGTGACAAGGAGAGTTTAAACTCTTTTCCAAAAAGTCTACGAAAGGCACGCCATTGTGGTAGTTATTTCTGAAGTCATTTTGTTCATCATTGTCCCCAGGGGCACAGATCAGGAATTCTGTAATTATCTGCCAAAGTGTTGATCTGGTCCCTTTTTCTCCCTCTAAAGTCCATCAGTCACGATGTTCTGTTACTTCTCTAAGTGGGCCTCACTTTCCACACTGCCCTTTCCACTTTCACAGCTACTTTCCTAGTACAGATCCTCCATTCATTTATTCATAGACTGTGCTGTGCAATGGCATCAGCTAGTTTTATTACTCCTAATCTTTATTCCTGTTACATCATTACAGGAACTGTTCCAGACAGATCTTTCTGAAAAAACACCTTCAGCTTCTACTCCTCTGCTAAAAAATATCTGTGTTGTTCCTCACAGCCCACAGATAAGAAAACCCCAGTTTCACTGGCCAAGATCATTTGAAGCAGCCCCAACTTGTATCTCTGACCTTATCTCTCTCTGTTTCCCTGCATACAGCCCCCATTCCAGCCATTGTCTCTTGATTGTACTGTAGACACTCCCCCAGATTGTTCTGTTTGTAATAACCACCACTCTTCTGTGCCAACTATGGCTTACGTTCATTTAGGTGAACTCAGACTTGGAGTCTTGCTTCTGGTTGATCACACCCTCTCCAGAACTCCTACCACCTTTCCTAGGACCCTGAACCATTTATTAGGCACTTATGTTGTGTTGCACGGTGACAGTTTTTATCTTTTAATGTTCTCTCTTGTTTCTCCAGCTAAATGGGAGCAGCCTTGAGGGCAGAGATCATTTCTCATCCGACTCAGTATCCCTGTGCTTGGGATAGTATCTTTCGTATATTAATAGTTGCTGCTCAGTAAATCTTACCACTGTGATGTCTTTTCAATTGCTGTTTTAAAAGTCTTTTTGCAGAAGAGACAGTAATAAGAGATTTTGAAAATCTTAGCTACTTTTCCTATTAGTTTTATGTATGAATTAGAAAATTATGTTTTTTAGATATCCAACTGAATAGTTATATATGTAACTGAAGCTTCTTCTAAGAAAATGGAATGAAGTTGGAATCTTTCTGTGGTTTTCCTCAAACAGGCATAAAAACATTGCTAAGCACAAACAGATACAAAGATGTTCCGGCTGGGCGCGGTGGCTCACGCCTGTAATCCCAGCTCTTTGGGAGGCCGAGGTGGGTGGATCACGAGATCAGGAGATTGAGACCATCCTGGCCAACATGGTGAAACCCTGTCTCTACTAAAAATACAAAAAATCAGCCGGGCGTGGTGGCAGGCGCCTCTAGTCCCAGCTAGTCAGGAGGCTGAGGCAGGAGAATGGCGTGAACCCGGGAGGTGGAGCTTGCAGTGAGCCGAGATTGCGCCACTGAACTCCATCCTGGGCGACAGAGCCAAAAAAAAAAACGCCAAAAAACAGATGTTCCATCACTTCCAGGCACTGAAAGGACAACATCACATTAATAGATTCTGCAGTGAGCCCACTCTAAAATAATCCTCACCGCTAGTGCTTTATAATTATATGGTTGCTACTTTTTGCCAAGTAGTTGTTCACTCTATCCTAGGTTTAAGACACAGTATTTCACCTTGACTGGCCATTATGAATTTCCAACGGGAAGAAACAACACTTTCAATTCCTAGTGAGGCTGATTCAACTTTGTTTTTTCAAGAAGAGAACGAGTATAGGAGATAGGGGTCGCACAGGGAGAGCTGGAGGCAAAGCCAGAATGCCAATCCATGAAATGGATTCTAAGTTCTCTGCTTTGTCCTCATGGGCATTTTGAACCTGTAGGCAATTACGCTTCTTTAGTAGAATCAACATATGATTATTTTAAAAAGTAAGGTATTCTCTAATATCAGTAATAGTGTGAAGTTTAACTTTTTTTTCCCCCTTTTTGGCTATATCCTCACACAGTAAGGTCAGGTCCTGTTGTTAGGTTTTTCTGTGTGTGTGTGTGTGTGTGTGTGTGTGTTGGGGGAGGAGGTATGGCAACATGAGTCAAATGCAAGCTTCCTGTTCTCAGAAAATGATAACATTAGTGATTTTGGTAACTTGGAATATTTTAATGAGGAATTTTAGCATGTCAAATAGATTAAATCATGGCATCCAAATTATTACCCAGTTAGGTATTATATTTCAAGTTTATACAATGTTGAATTCTGGGCAGGAAAAACCTAAGAAGTTTCTAGCTTTCTATGGCTTTAATTTGAATATTTTCTTTACTTTTACTGATAATGTAATCGGGATATGTTATTTTGCACCTATATGACAAAAAAGTTGGCTTCTTCAGGTGCACATTATTCGGGATTCTAAGCTAGGTACTTTTGGAAGTTGCAGGTATCCTTGAAAGCAGTGGCTCTCAACTTGGCCTGTGCATTAGAATCACCTGTGGAGCTTTTAAAAAAATGCAGATGCCTGGGTTCCATACCAGACTCAGAACATGAGCATTTTCTGAGATAAACCCAGGGTAGAGTGTTTTCAGAAAGCTACTCAGATGACTTTAAACCACTCTCTCACTAGGAACCACTAATTTAAGGTCACTTACAGACTTGTTCTTTCAGAAGCTAGAGTCTTGGATTGAAAGGCCCCTTATGAGGCTATGTGGCCAACCATCCAACAGATGATTACCCCTATAATATCCTATAGAGTCAGTTTAATACTTTTTGATGGTCTGGTATATAGTGGACAGGATGAACAGCACTTTTAAATATAATTTCTTCCTTTTCCCCTTTGACATTTTCTTGAAAGCCCAAAAGAAAAAAAAAAAAAAAGCACATTATTCCCTTTCTCCTACTTGGCCAAGTTTGCCTTCTTCCTGCCTTGGGACTAATGCTAAAATTCAGCATGGCTGTTTTGGTGTCATAGCTTCAAATTATTTATTGGCTTATTATGCCAAAACATTTTATTTTGGCCACCCTAGCCTTGTTGGCATACAGCTCTGGGAATATTGTCAGATGAGGCCACTGCTGCCAGGAAAGGGAGCATAAACAGTTGTTACAAATTCAGAGGCTATTTGGTTTTGTGTTTTAATTTCTTAATACACGCATGGCAGATTTAAAAAAATCATTGTTTTGTGGAGCTGGTGAATACAACAGCCAGATAATAAGACAAAATTAAACCTACAATGGGATTGTCAGTATGCCTTTCATAGCAGAGATCCAAAGTGGAAAATCTTGTGGCTACATACTATAATTCCCTGTGACAACAATAACTAAAAATGCGAAGTCTTTATTTTTCCATTTCAATCACCCTGCTGATATGAGTTAGTTCTCATTCTGTCTTTTGGGTTTTGCTAGTTGTCATTAAAGGAAATTCCAGGCAATAAAAAACATACAAAATCCAAACACATTAAGGGTTTTCCATCTTCATTTTATATGCATCTATAAAATAACATGGACATTTTTGGACATAAAAGCAATGCTGCAGCTGAGTCAAAACAAGAGGAAATACAGTCTGAGTGATCTCTATTGTACAGTTAGTCATTCAAAAGAAAACCAGGCTGTGTGCTATGCAATTTAAATGAGGTACAAAGCAGCTCTTGTTTTCATTCAAGGAATCTTACAAACTCAGTTAGTTAGTTATTTCAGGAAGTAGATAAGAAACCTAAAAGACATTTCCATTGAGATGCATTGTGAGGATTTTAATTTAAAATTACAAGTCTATTGAAAAACCACATACTGTATTTAAGCTCCATTTACATGACAAAGGCACAAAAAATGGAGTGGTGATCTCATAATTATTTTCTTACCACGTCCTTGTAGTATTTTTATTAAAAGTATTTTTAGGTAATAATTTATTGTGATACAAAAGAACAGAATTACTAATTTTAAAAAAGTCCACCAAAGAAAACTATAGCTATATCCCATAAACATATACAAATGTAATATATGAAAAAAATGAAAACAAAAACAAGACAAAACAACAAAAAACTCCTCTCCCACGGGGTTAGGAAGGTGAGGATGCTCCTCCTGCTGCCCGGCCAGCAGATGGCACAGTCCCCCAGTTGGTCAGTGCTGCAGTCCCTCCCAGGTGGGGTCAGCAGCTTCCTCCTCTGAACAGCTTCAGGAAAGTTTTAGCAAAAGGTTACCACCTGCCCTGACTTCCCTCCCTTCTTTCCCTTCATCCTTCCTCCCCTCCCTCCCTTCATCTTTCCTTCCTTCTTTAAGAAAATTTTTTTTTTCTCCAATTGACTGGAAGAGTGAATGCTACCAAGGAGGTCAAGTTAAAAATCATTACTGAGAATTACTGTGAGTCCCTCCTGAGGGCAGATATTACAATCTATCCTCTTGTGAAGATAGCATGTAATTAATCCAGGTTTTTGGAAAACAAGGCAATTTTGGGGATGGATCCAGAAAAAGAACAAGGTGAGATGTGGTATAGATTTACTCTTTCTTATGTCTTTTCCCCTTAATTAAAAAAAATTAAAAACAGAGTAGTCTATGGAAAAGACAGGCATCATGTAGATGGTAAAGCAGGGGGTTAGGAGTTAGGCACACTTAGTTATTGGAGAATTATTTCTGTAAGTCAATCATAGCCTACTTCCAACAATGTAACATATATATTTTTCCTAAACTTTAAAAAATTAAAGTATAACATACAAAATGTAATATGTAAAGTATAACACACAAAGTGGCCCTCTGGACCATGACTGCCTCCCTTCTTCTTAAAATATTATTCTGACAGCTAACAGTAGAGAGTAGTAGCTTTGCCTCTTGTTTAACTATGTGCATAAAAGACTAGAATATGTATTCTTTGGGGGTTGGCTTCTTTTGTTCAAATTATGTTTTTGAGCAGCATTTCCAGCTTTGGAATAACTGGAGTTCTTAGAGAAGGCAAACATTCCTTCTGGAAGAGTACAAACAGGTCTAATGCCTATGAATTAATTTGTCTTACATTGTTTTTTTTTACATGTAGAGGGGTATGAAGGTGATGATGCAAAGTCGGGAGAAAAACTGTAGAAAATGCAGGTTGCTCTAAAAACTAATTTGGCCTAAATAATAGTATTTCTAGGACCAGATTTGCTGTTAGATATCTAGCATTTGTTCAAACCAACCTAACTTCTAGTAACTTTGCCATATGGATGGTAAAATGCAGTAATAATGTCTTCCTTTCTTCTTTCCCGAGATTGGTACCCTGTATTAAATGTGTTCTGGAGGCCAGCCGAGGTGGCTTACGCCTATAATCCCAGCACTTTGGGAGGCCGAGGCAGGCAGATCACTTGAGGTCAGGAGTTCGAGACCAGCCTGGGCAACATGGTGAAACCCCATCTCTACTAAAAATACAAAAATTAGCTGGGCGTGGTGCCTGTAATCCTAGTTACTCAGGAGGCTGAGGCAGGAGAATCTCTTGAACCTGGGAGGTGGAGACTGCAGTGAGCCAAGATCAAGCCACTGCTCTCCAGCCTAGGCAACAGAGTAAGAATCCATCTTAAATGAATGAATGAATGAATGAGTGAACAAATGAATGAATGAATGAATGAGTGAACGAATGAATGAATGTGTTCTGGGCTTTTTAGCTGAGAATTGCTAAACTCTTCCTAGATGGATGATTTCATTTAAATATACAATGCACACACTATTAAATCTACTATAATCTCGACTGGCAAGATGATTATCTCCGTAAGAATCTACTTCATTAACCAAGAGTAGATTGCAACCCATTACAAAGTATTTCAATTGCAATAAAACTACCCAGAAACCCTTGGGGCTCTCAGCTTTACCTAAATATGTAAGAAGTAGATTCTGAAGGAACCAAGTACTCAAAGAGCAGTGACAGAGGTGAGAAGTAATCAAGCTTTCAGTGTGTAGCACAGGAAGGCACAGTTCACCTCTGTTTAAGTAATATGTCCTTTAAAGAGATGCTCAAGTGGCCAGGGACTTCTCTACAGAGGAAAGAAGGTTTACAAGGGAAAAAATAAGTATCTGGTACCAAACTCACACCTTTCCTGAGACTGCTCAGATCCTGGATACCAATAAAAAATGGAAAGTCAGGAGGTAGGTGGAGAGACACGGAAGGAGCAGACAAGCTCAGCTAGAATCAATCTATGGCAAAATACTTAGAAAAGGTTTTCTAAATAAAAAAGAAGATTCAGTATGGAGTGGGGTGGGCAACTGAGGCCAGGGGAATCAGGGTCCAGGAAACTTGTTTCTGGAACTGTAAGATCCCACTCAAAATGATTATTTCATCAGGTCTCAGTATTTTGAACTGTAAAACGGGAAAAACACAACCAATCACACTTTTATCACTTGTGATATATTTGTATCTATTCATCTGTCTTCCTGCCTGTCTATAATAACATGGAGTATTTATATTTCTATGCTAGTAGTTAGCAATTAATAATTGCCCCCTTATTAATTTTATTGATGGTTGTAATATAGAAACCAAACTGCTCTCAAATAAATAAAGCAGCTGAGTTCATCCAAACCTGAGTTTCACCAACCCATTTCCAACCTGTGACTATTTCCTTAGGCAGAGCTCATTATTCTCCAGATCAGTTTGTCCTCTTATTTTCACTACAAGGTAACAGGACATTTTTGATGCTAGAAACATGGCAGGTGGGCAGTCACCAAATCCACAGGCTTGTGGTTTAGGCAGTACATTTGCTGATGGAAAATGCAATCTCCAACGAATGCCTTTCTAGCTACTGAGGATTATTTATAGGTTCTGACAAGTAGAAAAGGAACATCATTATTAACACTAACTTGAATGAACTCTACAGGGAGGAGGACTATAAAGTCTTCATAGGATGCCCTTAAGATATGTGGTCTGAGAGAATCTGACCATGGGAAGGGAAAGATGAAGAGAGAAATAGGAGTGAGTTGCCAAGCCATGCAATAGGACTTAGGGCTTGGGTTTTTTGTTTTTTTTCCCCTAGGTCATCAGTGGTCCTCTTTTCTGACTGCAGGATCTTCCTTTTCCAATGTTGGTCCAACATCTCTGAAACAATGCAGGGCTTTCTCCTCAAAGACCTGCTGGGACCCAGATTGCCCCCTCACGGTGATAATCTTGTCTTCCTCACTGTTAAGTTCCTACTTCCTCAGACCTCACCTGCCCCTTCCACTTGTACCTCTAGAAACCCACTAGAAACTCCTTTATGAGTTGAGTTGGTTTGCTCACATCTCATGAATGTGCTTTGCTCAGTCTTTGCTTATGCCATGTCCCCACCTGTAATTTTCTCTCATTGAATTCTACCCTGTCAAATGCCATCCATCCCCCAAGACTCACATCTAGTCTCATTTTCTCTACAAAGCTTTCTCTGAATATCTAGGCCTCAGGGAGCTCCTCCTTTTCCTCTGAACTTTGAAGAGCAGTTAGGGCCCGTATCATATAACGTAGTGCTAATTAGTCATATTTGACTACCTTTTATTTTGTTACGTGTTAGTCTCGCTAGACTATTTGAGTTAGAGACCTACTGAGGTAGGGACCAAACGATTTGAGTTAGGGACCTAGTCTACCCAGAATGGCAGAAGGGGCCACTTTTTCTAGTTGGTCCACCCAGAAGGAGTTCTTTCTGCTAATTCACACAAATGCAAGGTATAGATCAGCTTAAACCCTCTCATCTTATAATCGATCTCAGACATATGCAGACCAGCCTTGCTACCACGGATAGATACCACAGTCCCTAAGGAGAAAAATCATCTTCCTAGACCTCCTGAGTGACACCATTTATCAAATGTTTTCTTTCAAGACACTAGCTTTTTTTATATACAGGATGTTGACATGAACTTCCAGATGGAGCAGAACAAAAGACATTCTCTAAAGTAAACGAACAAAAGCCACCACGATAAAAAAATCAAATTCTGAGACAGACTGTTCAGCAACAATTAATAAAAGCCTTAGAAACAGAATCAAAGATACAGTTTGGGAAGAGGCGGAAGAAAGGCCAGGTGAGCTAGCTGAAAGAGTGGCAGATAATACAGACGGGAAATTTAGCTCAAGGCAATGATTGCTTCCCAGCCAAACAACCATGCTTGGCACTGAGGTAGAAGAGAAAAAACCTGAAAGAGCCTCAGGGCTCACAGATTTGCTGTCTAAAAGGAACTTCCGGCTTTGGCCCTTTAATAAGTCATGCATGCTGGTATGCAGGACCAGCTGAGAGGAAGGGGCTGCAGTCCTGACCACCATTTAGTATTAGCACTATGACCTGGGGGAAGTCACTTCATCTAGTTTTCTCATCTGCAAAATGGAGATAATACCACCTCCCTCATTCATTTATTCATCCCTTCATCAGATATTTATGAAGGGCCCACTGTGGGCCAAGTGCAAAGGAGCATAATGATGAGCAAAACAGACACAGTCTTTATCCTTATTGGGTGTCTATATCATCTCACGGAGTTGAAGTTACAGAGAAGGAAAGGGAAAGCACTGCACTGTAACAGAAGGTCATCTTCTTTATCAATGACTTCCACTCTTGATTTAGCTGTGTGACCTGGGCAAGTCTAATTTTCTTCTGGCAAGTCTACTATCTATAAAATGAGGAAATTTCCGGTCTTAAAATGTTATTATTCCAAATGCAAATGAAGAAATTAAGCTTTTTAGGTACTTCTGAATCATGGCTTTCTAAAAGATTATTATGAAATAGTCCAGATGCAACGAAAGGATGAGAATAATATAACAAACCCTGTGTACCAACTCTCCAACTTAAGTGAGAAAACATTACAAGGAGCTCTATCTGGTGGCATGCCCTCTTTTCCTCTGAGGGATAATGGTGATGAGTTTGGTGTTTATTATTTTGAATCATGACCTTTTTTAGGAAATCTGGTATGTAACTAAAAACAGTTCACCAGTGAAGAATTCTTCCTACACTTAGGTGTTCCTGGCTTCTAATGAATGTGAGGTCACAATAGTGCACATCACAGAAGCTCAAATACCTGCCTGTTCTCTCTCTGCCAACCCTGCTTGTTACTCCCCCTGCAGAGAGAATGTGAAAAACCCTGTGGCAGGCACCCCCACTGCATTTAGAAGGAGCACAGTTTTGTATTTACCTTAAGGGCCTTCTGTGCAGATTCACTAGACCCAATTGCGATCAGGTTAGGCCCAGCCATGCTGCAGAAACTCTTCAAATGCAAGCCATCTGCCACCGGCACTGTGGAGACTGCATAGTCCTACATGGACAATAGAAAAACAAGCAGTTTAGTATTGCAGAATAATTCTAAAACTGATTTAAAACTTCCCTGAACTACACCTACTCCTTGAAGGCTGTCAGGGATCTTGAATATTTGGAAGAAAAACTGGGACCCACAGGTTTGGATATTGCTAGTTAAAAGAAGGGAGCGGAGTCACCAGATGTGTGACTGCTGCAACATCTTTGCTGGCTGTTTGATCTATGGAGTGGGCTACTCTGGGAGGGTGTATCTGAATATCCTGTGTAAACAGTAGCTCAGCTGGAGACTCACATCCTCATGGGGAATGGAGCATCTTGAGAGTTATATCCCTTCCTATGCAGTACAGAGAGCCAATCTATTAATAATAAAGGGACCTTAAGAAGATGTATGTGCAACACCTAGCACGGTTTCCAGCACACAGAAGGCACTCAAGCACAGGGGCCCCCTGATTCCAATCTAAAAAAATCTGTATTTCATAACAGTCCACTGGGTTTCCAGATTTTTTTTTTTTTTGAGACAGGGCCTTGCCATGTTGCCCAGGCTGGTTTGGAACTCCTGGGCTCACGCAATCCTCCTGTCTTGGCCTCCCAAAGTGCTGGGATTACAGGCGTGAGCCATCACACCTGGCCTTCCAGATTTTTTTTTAAGTTGTTGATTATTCCAGGAACATCTGTCAGGTGGCTGTATAATTATACACTGGAAGAAGACAGAAGATGCCCATGCTAACTTTGTTGTTCTTGTGGTAGCCCAATGAAGCCGAATTATTGAGGAATTTGAATTTTATAGCTTATAAAACTTCTAGTAAATGTACAAATATTACGAATTATTGTACAAAGCCAGTGAAGCATAAACACCATTACTCATGATATTGATTCAATGGGTCTATGATTATTTAGTAATTACTTTGTGCCAGGCATAAACTACCTTTTACCTACCTTAAAAGTATCAGCCAAGATTTCAGCACCTCGTTGATTCGTCCTTTTGGAAAGGCCCACAAAAAATTCTCTGCCTATAATAGATGTCATGGAACATAGTGAGCGGGTGGCACCAGGGACTGTACATCATTTCTTTTATCTATAAATAATGACTTTAAAGCATCACATAGTTTTCTCTTACCACAGAGGACAGCTTCACTAAAGAGATGACAAAAAATGATTTCAAACTACTGCCCTTAAGAATAAACTTTTTCAAATTCATAAGGGCAGAAAGTAGGATGGTGGTTTCTAGGAGCCATGGGGAAGGGTAAATAGGGAGTTATGGTTTAATGGATAGGAAGTTTCAGTTTGGGAAGATGAAAAAGTTCTGGAGATGCGTGGTGGTGATGGTTGCCTAACACTGTGAATGTTCATGCCTCTGAACTGTACATTTAAAAATGGTTAAAATGGTAAATTTTATGTTATGTATATTTTACCACAATAAGGAATGAAATTTTTATTTAGGCAATAATACAATTAAACACATTGGTAATCTCTGATCAGAAATTAAGTAATAGCAATGACAATTTAACAGTACAACAGTTCCTCAAATAACATCATTTTGCTCAACTTTGATCAGGAAAAAGAAAAAATCGATTCTGGGCTGGGGCCATCGTCTGCATGGAGTTTGTACATTCTCTCTAGGCCTGCATGGGTTTCCTCCCACATCCCAGAGCTGTGCACAGCAGGTGAATTTTCATGTTTACAGGGTCCCAGTCTGAGCAAGTGTGGGTGTGTGGGTGTGCCGTGATGGGACGGTGTCCTGTCCAGGGCGAGTTGCCACCTTGCACCCTGAGCTTCCAGTATAGCCTCTAGCCACCCTCGATGACCCTGAACTGGAAGAAGTGGGTTAGAAAATGAATGGATACAAATGATTGTAATAAAGTATCCAATAATCATACAAATGTACAACAATAAACAATGTTGTAGGATAGTGCTCAATGAGCCCACCATATTTGTGATTGTTTTGAGTTGTGTGGTGGGAGGAGGGGCTCCTTACAATTTTAGTTTGGCAAACATTTATTCCCTGATCTAACCCACCACCACCACAACTGCTGTCACTCACTAATTGACCAAAAATTGGGCAATTATCTTGTTTTTATTAATTTAAAAAATGTGCATATGGCTGACATTTATTTCAATGTTTAATATTATAAGTGGTTTGGGTCTTGATTTAGAAGCTGGGTGATATTTTTGTGACTAGAAATATGCCAGAGGAACTTAACTCTTGTTTATATTAGCCTATGGTAAAAATGGTTTTGTTATATCTCACTTCGCTTAAAAGTCACAGTTTCCACGAACCTATCAACATTGTTAAGTGAGAATTTACTATACTACCTTTTTTTTTTTCACTAAAAGAACAATACTAGACATTGTTGATAAATTCGGATTCTTTTCTTATAAAATGATCATGTGAGGCCTGAGGAAACACTCTGGGGAAAAGTGCTGACTGGTCTTCAGGTCTGACCTCTAAGAGCCCTGTCTTTGAAACTATACATCCATATGGTTGAAATCAAAACATCAAAAGATACCTATGTACTAAATACAACATTTCTGCAGGACGAAACTGCCTTTTTATTTGACTTTTCTGAAATTCAGCAGTTTTTCTACTCAGAAGCCAAAGCACTAGATAAAATGGTCTCTTAGTTATAGGCAAATAATTATAGTATGGAGTTAGGCAATATATAAATGTGGGAATTCTCATCTTCCCTTTATTTACGGAAATCCCACATAATATGTGGAAAAGATAGTCAAAGAGAAATTAGTATCTTTTTGCCTCAGAGTATTATGGTAAAGTATAAGAAGAGTAGCCATGCAGAAGGAATTGCTTGATAGATTTTATAAACATTATAACTTTAATCTTCATAATGTCCTTATAAAGGGGCAAATGACATAGGTCAGGTGATGTTATGACAATATCCAAGGGCTTATGTTGTTGGCAGACACAGGAATCTTTTGGGCACACTGACAGTTTTTTGGGTAATGGTATGATTGTGTTGACCCTTAAGAAAACTCACTATATAAAGATCAAAATTTAACTCAGGGAGAGGTATTTTACTTGATTATTAAATGCTTACAATGAAAAATGTCAGTTCCTTAATTCTTTCAAGATAAAGTAGGTTTTATTATAAATTAATTTATTTGTTATAACTTTTTTAAGAAATCTTTTAAGAAAAAAAATACTCCGAAGGCAAAAAAAAAAAAAAAAAAAAAAAAAAAAAAAAAGATACTGTTTTCTTCCTCTGAAATATTTTCCCACCACATTTTCATGTGGGATATTCTTTTCCTTTCCAAGAAACAAAGGGAGGATGAAAATTTCCACATTTATGTATATAACAAATTTTTAGGGTGGAATGCATACCATTTCCATTTTAAAAGACTAAGGTGTTCAAAGGCTAAGATGTGATGGGAAAGTACAAAGAGAAGGATGCTGCTTATCTCTTCAAAGTAAGTTGGACCTCTGTCTCTGGGAGTATGTTGGATGAGATCTCCTAAATAATCTTCCTGATGGAAACAACTAAAATACTGAATGGACATCTAAATTAGTTTTGATGTCTTTTGTGTCATTTTCTTCTATGCCAATTCACATTTTTGTTTTTCCCCTTCCTGTCTCTGTCATTTATAGGAGAAACCAGGCCATTTTCCTACTGACTATCCTACATTCTTGCTTTGACTGGTTGCTTCCTCTTATAAATTAGCATTTAAATTTTTCCCTTATCCTTTGTATTTTCAGTAAGCAGGCATTAATTAGATGCTCATTCATATATCTTTTAACAGGGCTACTGTGGGTTCAAGTGGCATCAGCCTGATTCCCTCAGTATAAAGTTTCCTGTCAAGCTTTCACATAACAGTTTTAATATCATTTGTTGATCATCACACAGATCCATTATTTTTACTAGGAATCTGCATTTACTGGCTGCAACTCTAAAAAGAAAATCTCTCCTCAAGTATTTGGTCTACTTGAAATAAAATTCATAAAGGAAAGAAAAGCTAAATGCTTGAGTCTTTCTTTTACATATAAATTATTAGAGTAATGAGTTAGTGTTCTAGCAACTTGCAATAATGACCAATAAGTTTTTTTTAAAAAACATCATTACCTTTGAATGCATCAAAGATGAAATCACAGTAGAAATTAGAAAACATTTAAAAAAACTAAATAACAAAAATATCCATATCAAAATAAGAAGGAGTCTGCTAAAGTAGTACTTGGAGGCCAAGTTACATAGCCTTAAAAGCTTACATTAGAGAAGATGAAAGGCTAAAATTAATGAGATAAAATTCCAACTTGAGATGTAGAAAAAAAGATAATAGAATAAAAAGAAAGAAATGTGAAGGAAGGAAATATAGAAACAGAAAAGAAACATTCAAGAGAAAGAGTTCAACCAAGCCAATAGATGGTCCTTTGAAGAGATTAATAAAATTAGCAAACCTTCTGGCAAAGAAAGAAAGAAGGCATAGATTAACATTACCAATGAAAAGATAATATAGCTATAGTTGTGAAGCTTAAAAAGATATTAGAAAATATAAATAACTTTATACCCAACATTTTGAAAAATTAAAATAGATAAAATCTTAGAAAATGGAATTCATCCAAACTGACTCAGGAAAATCTAAATTGTCACATAATCATTAATTGACTAAATCAGTTTAAAATTTCTCCATAAAGAAGGCACAAGAGCCTGTTTCCAAAGTTTAAGGAATACATAATTCAAATAGTACTGATTCCAGAGAATAGAAAAAGAGGAAATATTCCTTAATACGTTCTATGAGGCTAACATAACTCTTTTACCAAAACCAGACAAAGATAACAAGAAATATAAATTATAGGCCACAAAAAATTTAATACTGTGTTAAAAAGAGAATAAATCATGATCAAATTTGATTTAATGCTGGGATTGCAAGACTGGTCAAATATCAGAAAATGAATTAATGAAATTAACCACATCAACAGATTCAAGAAGAAAATCATATAATCATTTCAGTGATGCAAAAAAGAGTTTACTCTATCACCTGAAATTCATTTCCAGGTGTTTACTTTAGAGAAACTCTTGTATATGTTCCCAGGAGACACACAAGAATGTACATAGAAACACTGAAGATAATCGACAAAAACTGGAAAACATCCAAAAACACATCAGCAGTAAAATTACTCATACATTATGGTGTATTCTTATCACAGGGAACTACACAACATTGAAAATGAACTATAGCAGCACACATCAACTTAGATCAAAAGTAGAAAAATCACCTAAGAGTTCATATAATGTGACTCTAATAAAGGTATCTTGTAGCTTTATAAAACTACAAGACAAAACTAAAACAGCATACACTTTAGGAATACATGCATGGAGGCAAAACTCAAAGAACAACAAAGCAATAATTAACACAAAATTCAAGACAGTGGTTACTTGAGACTGGGGAGAGGCTGGTTGTCACTGGGGACCCCACAGGGTCGTCTATGGTCCTGGCAATGTTCTATTTCTTAAGTCAGGAGGTGGACACCCAGGTGTTTATTTTATTATTGATCTTTAAACTATACATAAACATTTTATAACTCTTTTTAAATGTATTCTGTATTTCACAAAAATAAATAAAAGTAGAGGTAAGTAGCTGTCTTTTTAAGAGAAATGGGATTGAAACAATTTTTGCCAGTAGCTGCTTGCTTGACTGACAGATTTCCCAGCAGGAATAGGATTTGGAAAGCAGCTTTCCTTCTGTCCATTTCCTGATTAATTATTAATGAGGCTTTGAATTACAGAGGAAAGAGGACACAGAGCACATAGAAAATGTTACAGACCTTATTTCTTATCTAACTCTTCCTAATCCAAAAATTGAGTGTTAATGGTTGCACAACATTATGAATGTAATTAATGCCACTTGAATTGTACACTTAATAATGGTTAAAATGGCAAATGTTATGTATGTTTAACCACAATAAAATAAAAGAGATGAAGAAAAGTGAGAAAGAGAAAATAGAAGGCAGGACCACACATTAGGTGTGAATGGGGTGCCAAGGACATAAAGATATCCCAACATCATCTCAGTTTTGAACAAAGTAACTATTAACACATTAAGTATTGAATACAACAAATAAAAGTCTACAGGTAGTATCAAAGGCAAGCCTAAATGCTTAGTACCTACTTTGAAGATAGGTCAGAACTACTAGGCTTGAGATGCTAGGGAAAGACCTTTGACCAAAAGAAGAGATTCCTAGTGTAAGCTGCACTTTCACACTGAGGAGATTTTAGGGGGTCTTTTTGGCTCAGCTGCTAAAATAACTAAATGGCTGTGAACACAGTTTGGTTAAGCCATATTTCAAATGTTAACAGTACCTGCTTACAACAAGTTATTCACTGCATGGCTATGTTCTGATAAAAAAGAGTTACATTGTAAGGAAGTGTGATTTACACATCTAACTTTTCACAAAAGCCTATTTTGTTAGAGAAACAGGCTGTTGTTCTGTACTGTCAAAAAGAATGAAAGTGCCATCAATAGGAGACACAAAGAATATTCTAAGGGGAACTTACTAGGCAGATTCAAAGAATGCCTGAGTCTGCTTGACACACCCAGAGCTAAGAATGCAGCGTAGGCCTTCTTGACTCCTTGTTCTGTGTTCTCAGGGTTCAATGGGCATGCAAACCAAACCCCAGAGATGGATCACTGCATGTGACAGTGGCAGCACAGGTGCAGTACACAACTCCAGGGCATACTATTCATACAATCCCTAACAAGAATGGCGCCCCCAGAGCTGGCAACGTGGTGGCCTCACCCATAGCTACAGTATGTGACACTTAGCAAAGAACTACTTAAATGTCACAGGATAAACACTCCTTCTTCAGGAACATTAATTATGTCCAAAGGTAAGTAATGCAAAACATTATTTTGATATTAAAACAAAAATGGCTATATCTTGGCTATATGTATATGAGAGATTCAATATAAAATTCACATCAGCCAAAATAGTAGACTTGGAAGTAGCTTCATGCTTTCAGTGGGTCACTTGGGGCTATATTCCTAAGTCCCTGAGGACCAGCCTTTGCTGTCAGGGCTATACTGGTGAAATGTATTCTCTGACATGTCTGGGAAAATAAGCTCTCACTATAAATTAAAATTACTATTGATTATCTTGCTCATCAGTATAACCAGAATGAATTTGGGGACCTGGATTTTACACATGATTTTATACAACACTAATTATATGATAAATGAGTTGAAAAGGTTAAATGCTAAAATTACTATTTCTTTAGTAGCCACATTACACATTGTAAAAACTGATTCCAGTTAGATCAATAATAATATTAGCTGTTCATATTTTGTTGAGTTCTGCTATTATTCATCTGGCATTAAGCCAAGTCAATCTGCATAGAAATTATTTAAATCCACCTTGCCATCTGGAAAGAAAATTGTAAATGACACTAATCTTGAATTAAGAATCCTTTAAATACAAACCAGATATACAGTAACACAATGGAAAACTTATAAATTCATGTTATAGAAGAATAAAGTAGAAGCAAGATACACAGTGGTGATGTACATACCAATAATGTTCTTGTAAAAATATGCAAATGTATACATACGAAGTACTAAAAAGACATATATACTAAATACTAAAGTGATTATATTTGAATAGAAGGTCTTTTTTTCTTATTGTGTTTTTCTGTATTTTCTAATTTCCCTCCATTTAGCATCTATTACTTTGGTAATTAAAACTACTATAATAGGCCGGGCACGGTGGCTCATGCCAGTAATCCTAGTATTTTGGGAGGCAGAGGTGGGCGGGTCACCTGAGGTCAGGAGTTTGAGACCAGCCTGGCCAACATGGTAAAATCCCATCTCTACTGAAATACAAAAATTAGATGGGCATGGTGGCACACACCTGTAATCCCAACTACTCAGGAGGCTGAGGCAGGAGAATCGCTTGAACCCAGGAGGCAGAGGTTGCAGCAAGCCAAGATGGTGCCACTGCACTGCAGCCTAGGTGACAGTGAGACTCTTGTCTCAAAAACAAACAAACAAAAAAACACACAAAAAACTATAATAAAATAAGTAAATACAAACCAAGTATTAAAAATATGCTTGGATAGAAAAAATAAATACAACTATACCTGTGAATAAAACATCTCCACCATCTAAAGTTGCATTTTCATCTTTCATCTCTACTATATTGAGCTGAAGTTTTTCTAATGCTTCTTTCATCATGTCAACCTGTTGAAAATAAAATGATTCAGATTAATATACTATAATTTCCTAACAAGAAAAAACCATCCAAAACATCTGAATACTAAATCATGCTCTCATGTGCACACACCCACACACATCCACACTCATATACATCCATCCTTGTGAATATATAGTGTATGACCAGTCATGATCATTTGTAAGAGAATAAATGATCTCTTAGAAATTGCTTATTTTGTTCCCTTCTAGTGTAAGATTGAGTCAATATAGTGTCATTTTTTTTTTTTCTGTAGAAAGGCTGAGTAGTTACAATACTGTTGGAAGCTGACTAGTTAAGACACTGTTGGAGTACAACCAGTTAATGCACCATTGGAGGCTGACCAGTTTGGCCACTGTTGGAGGTTGACAAGTTAGGGCAATTTTTAGAGGCTGACTAGTTAGGATATTGCTGGAGTCTGACCAGTTAGCACACTATTGGAGGCTAACCAGTTAGGGCACTGTTGGAGGCTGACTAGTTAGGGCATTTGTTGGAGGCTGACTAGTTAGGAGACTGTTGTAGTCTGACCAGTTAGCACACTATTGGAGGCTGACTAGTTAGGGCACATGAGTCAAGGAAAGTGGGAGGCAAAGCACCCAATTCTCCTACCCTTGCCAGGAAATGAAAGATTCCATTTTAAATCTTATGTAAGTCATTTAGTCAGAATTGTACACACACAGTATAATACATGGAAGGAATATCAATAACTCGTAACTTGAAATCTCAACCCATAGGACAATCATTGTTTCCTATTCAAATATTTTCTAAAATGTCAAAACATCCATTGCTTCTCTGTAAATCGAAACTGTGTTAGTTATAGTCAAACAGTTAATATGATTACCCATCTTTTAAAACCTAGTTCCTTAGAGGTGACTAACAAGTTCAACAATTACAATCAAACCAATGAATATCTGAAAATAAATTTCAGGAATTTCTATGATTCCAGGGCATGTCTAAAGCACAGAGATATTCTGGATTGAATTAAGGACCACTTCTATTGAGGCTGACTTTAATATACGAAATGAATGTGAAACATAACAAATTGAAGCTCACAATTTAATTCAAGTCCTTCCAGCAGCTCAACAAAACAATTTCAGTATTTTCAAAGGTCTGCAAAACCTTTAGGATAGTAAAGACATACGTTGAGATGACTTGAATAGGGGCTAAGGGAACAAGAGATCACATCACACTGGGCAAAGCAGGTAGTTCTGCCAAAATACAGCATGCTGAGTACACAGTGTGAATTGTTAGTGAAGAGTTTAAGAGACAAAAATAGAGCAGAGCTACTTCTAAAGTAATAAAAATATGGAAATACTTTGACAACAAGCCTGACATTCATGCATTCAAAAAACATTTAAAGAGGATACAAAGTAAAATAAATATATCATCTCATCCTTGTCCTGGAACTCATGTAAAAATTCCACAAACCGGAGTGACTCAGAACAATAAAAAATATTTCCATGGACAAAATGGTCTTAATGTTGTAGTAAATACATTCAGTGACCTTTTTTTTAACAGCAGAATAGGTTTTCCTATGTAATAGGAAGTGGAACTGTTGCTACAGCATAAAATAAGGAGCAAACACAATATTTACCATGACTTGTTGGGCTACTGTGAACCCAGGAAAACACAACTGTTTCCTTTTAACATCTCTGCTGTCTTTGTCCATGGAAAATTCACTGAGCTTAGGGAGAGATCATGAGAACAGATGTACAGTTACTTTTTGTTTCTATTACTAATGCTACTGCTTCTATTATAACTTAACATTTCAAAGATTACAAGGAGTTGAGCAGTAACATAAATTTTGGTTTGAAAAGTTTCTATGTAACTATGCAACATCTCAACTCAGGAACTGTATTTAATTCTCAAAAGTTAGAGGAGAACAGAAGTAGGGATATATACCAGTTTCAGAAACATTACATCTCTTTAAACGTCCTATGTCTTTGAAAATTAAAGTTTTAGAGGATAAAATGTATGTGGTTTTCTTTTCTTCTCTTTTTTTGTTAAATTAAAACAGCTGCACTGACATTAAAAAACAAAAAAACAAAAACTAGCTTTTGTGCATGGGCAGTACTTAAAAAAATTCAATCACATCTATACAAACAGTCATCAGGATAGGTCCATACCACACATGTTGATGATACTACATTACTTTCAGAGTTAAGCACATGGACAAGTTTTTAAAAGATTGTAAACATCAAGTAAACAGTTTTGAGAACTGTAGGGCCATACGGCATCAAATCGGCAATGCTAACCCCAGGGAGATTTCTGGGGAAGAAATGAGAAGCTGAACTCGGCAGGCTGTCCATTGGGAACCACACACTCTTGGCACTGAGGTTCCGTTGAAGCAGACAAATTCAGCTGCAAACAGGCTTGACACATGGGTCCACAGCAAGCCAGCTATTCAGGCAGTTAGAACACTAAATATAACTATAGAAGTGGGAGTTTTTGCAGGAAAATTTCCAAACCATGGGCCTTCAAGAAACTGCCCATTCTGTGGTTACATGGCCATGGTTAATGTTGACTTAATTAACTTCCAAGAGGAAAAAAAATGACCAAATAACACACCCACCTTTCATTGAGACACTAACCCTGCAGTGTGGAACTTAGCATTACTCAGAGAAACCATCAGGACAAACAGGATTAACTCCAACGGCTGAGTTGAATGGGTCATTTTAGCCCACAAAATTAGAAATAAAAAGGGCAAATTAGAAAAACAATCTTACTTAATTCAAGCCTTAGGGTATAAAGTATATACAGTAATTTTCATTCTTTACTCAAAAAATTTATGACCTTTCTTCCCTCCCTTTTCATGCTACATGCACTTTGATTTCATCTTAAAATAATGTTATACTCGCATTTTTTGCCCCATTTTTCTCCTCCTACTATTTATCACAGCTTAGATTTCTTCTCTGGCCACAGCTGCTTCAGATCACCTCTGCTGCTTCCAGTTCTGCTACTTATTAGCCAGTGTCCTCCGGTTGTTTAATATTCTGAGCCTCGGTTTTCTCATCTTTAAAGTGGGTATTTATTCATTATAGTATCAACTTTTTAGGCTCCTTCTGGTCATTAAGTACATAAAAGTCACACAGTATTTGCTGAATAAATATTTCTTTTATGAATAACAGCTTGTGTATACACAGTGACAGATACTTGTACTGTAAAATTGGTGCACAAGAAAAAAGCTGTTGTTCTTACATTTGGACATGTTTCTTGTGTTTTATCCCTCCATGACAGATCCCATCTGCTTTCCTGTGAATTAAAATTACAGATTTTTTTTTTTTTTTTTTTTTGCAAAGCCAGTATACAGTTAGAGCACATACATTGAGGATACATTTAAATTTAAATTTAAATAATCCAATTCTGATTTCCTTCCAGCTCCTGGAAACTGTCGAGACATATGGCAAATTTCTTGTGTGACCTCTGCTTTGAAATAGCCCTCGGAAAGTACTACATAAGGTGGGAAGTGGGCCTGTCTGGTAAGATGTTCCACAGGACTCAAAAGAGCATCAGCTAAAATGATACGGAATGATCATGGGCACTGAGAATATCACCATTCTGAAGGGCCCAATCAGTCTAAAGAATTCTTTCTCTTTCTCAATGCCTGGTCTCCTTCCTTACCTTTCCCTTTGCTACGCTCTTCTTTCCTTCTTTTATGGCTCTCATTTCCATCCTATCATGTTTTCATCATCATCCTGTCTTCTCTTTTCACTCCCTTTAGACCCTCATGGTGAGTGGCAAGAACCAGGGATTAGAATAAAGTCCTTATCACTTATTAGCAATGTGACTTGGATAAATTCACTTCTCCGAGTCTGTTTCTTGACTTGCAAATGGGAATAGTGCTTTCTTTCTAACAGGGATGATGTGAGTAACAAATAAGATAATACATGTAAAACACCTAGCTCAGTGCCTGGCATATTGTGCTCAAAACTAGTAGTTGATGATATTATTATTTTGCCCCAGATTAACTCAGTCCTTTGTTTGGATTTTGGCTACCTTTCAAAAACAAGTAAAAGATAAAAAATACAATTTTCTGTATTAAATAAAACATCTTTTAAGTTCAGTTTTCCTTTTGTTCTTGCAAAATCTCCCTCAAACCTAAAATACTAAAAAAACTCCCCAAAACCCCAAAACTCTCCCTAATATAAAACAAAACAAAAATAAAGCCTTATATAGTTTTACTAGGAAGCTATATTCATAACTTGTTATAGCACTGTTAGTTTAATACTGTTTATTTCAGGGCAATATTTTCCAGGTGACCCTTTCCAAAATTGACTTTTGCTGTTTATTTTCAATAATGCCCCTTTTGAATGTTTCACATCTTTGTTCTAAATGTTGTGAATGTATTTGTGGGGCCTGGTGAACAGTTCTGAGCTGTGGCTCCTTAAAGAATATGCACCAATCTGTTAGCCAAGCTGCTTTCCTTCAGCTGTTTCTGCTGCCAGATACTATGAAATAAACGTGGCCCTCAAAGTTGGCCTGTTTGTGGTTGACATGTCTCAGTCACCCACAGTTCTGCCATGTGCTGGAAGCTGTGCTATCACCACTATCACCACTATGTTTTCAATGCCTGCTTAAGTTTTCCTGGTTTCTTTGTAACTCATCACATTACAGGAGCTTTAAAATTATAGAATCATCCTATCCCTACACTTGTCTGGCTCCAGAGAGTTGAACGGCAGCAACATAGCTTTGTTGGTAGTGAGATAGTTTCATTTCCCAATTTTTTGCTGATTTTGTTTTGCCTTTTAATGTTGAGTGTGACATGTAGATAATGCTGAGGAAGCTGCTCAAGAAGCTGTTGTCTTGGCACATCAAGGCACAGATGGCTTGGAGCTTGCTGATGCATCAAAGTTACTATATTGTCCAAGGTCATATTCAAAAGGCCACATTTTATTTCTTTATGCTACTTTAATCTTCTTTGTTAATCAGCACATCTTTGGTCACTGTGGCCACTTGCTAGTACACTTGGCTGATTTTATGACATTGCTTAATGTTGTATCACACTTTCACATATATTTTTTCATGTGAATAACATCTCGGTTCAATAAACATTTGGTGGATGTCAACTGTTTTTTTTTTTTTTTTTTTTTTTTTTCAAATCAGGCTACAATTCTTTTTTTTAAGCCACAGTGAAATGACTCTAGTGGGACAGATACACCTTCTGAATATATAGTGACAATAAAATGGAATATTTGTTGTGATGCTCACAATAACTCCAAAAAGTAGAAAGGGTAGATATTAATATACCCATTTTATATCTGATTAAACTGAGGCTAAGGGAGGTTAACTGACTTGCCGAGTTAAGCCTCCGGAGCCCATCCTCATTTTCACTTCACTGTGTGATTATGATTCTGCTGAGGTCTTACCATAGAGTGCAGCCCACATCAGAATTGGAGCCCATGACTTCTGCCTTCCAATTCTGTACATTTAAGTCCACTGGGTATTACAAGATCCTGTGCCAAGGTGACTTTGTATTCCATGATCTCTTCATATCAGAGATAAATGCAATTTCTGTATATGAGGGCCTTAGGATGTTAAGTTATAGAATGATTAAAAACACTAAGTAATATGAACAGAATATATAAACCACACCAACCTGTTTCACCAAGAAAAACCTGCATATTCATTACTACCCTTCGATTTGGAGATGCCTTAGATTTGGTCAGTGGTTCGTTCCTAAATTTTCCATATGTGTTGATTACTTCCCTTCCCTTCCCTTCCCTTCCCTTCCCTTCCCTTCCCTTCCCTTCCCTTCTTCCCTTCCTTTCTTCCCTTCTTTTCCTTTCCTTTCTTTTCTTTTCTTTTTTGAGACAGAGTTTCACTCTTTTTGCCCAGGCTGGAGTGCAATGGCACGATCTCAGCTCACTGCAACCTTCACCTCCCAGGTTCAAGTGATTCTCCTGCCTCAGCCTCCCAAATAGCTTGGATTACAGGCTTGTGCCACCACGTCCAGCCAATTTTGTATTTTTAGTAGAGATGGGGTTTTGCCATGTTGGCCAGGCCGGTCTCAAACTCTTGACCTTAGGTGTTCTGCCTGTTTCAGCCTCCCGAAGTGCTGGGATTACAGACATGAGCCACCACTCCTGGCTGTATGCGTCGACTACTAAAACTAGCCAAAACTACCAAAAAAAAAAAGGATCGAACAGATGTTTAATATACTCAATGATCCAGTCTTAAAAATTTGTAAATAAAAACATATTGGAATCTTCTTCTATATTCTAATTTTAGGACAAAGTTCTCAGGAGAAATTCAGTTAGCAATGATAACAGCAAACATTTGTATAGTCTTCCTTTGTGCCAGGCACTCTGCTATGAACTCATATTAACCTTATTTAACTTTTACAACCTGATGAAGCAAGTACAAGAATTATTTGTTTTACAGATGAGAAAACTGGGGCAGAGTAAGTAAATTTGATCAAAGTCTCATAGTGAGTAAGCAGAGAGCTGAGATTTCAACTAGCTTTGCTCTGAAGTTTGTGTTATTCTTTCCTACACAATATTGTTACTAACAAAAAAATTTAGGTATCTACAATGAAATTGAATGACTGTGAGGAGCTACTGTTCTCTCCAAAACAGATTTTGTTCACTATTATTTATTTATTGAACAAAAATGTGGACTCAGACATTCTGGAGAAATGGAAGGATAGAGGCTACAAATTGCAGCAGTTTGAACTTGCATTTGGTTTCTAAAGAGTCTAAATTTTGCCTTTCTAAGCATACATAAACTAAGGCTAATAAATTTTGGGAGCCACTACTTTCTCATCAGAGTATGAGGAGGAGTTATTTGTGTAAAAATCTATAGATAGTCAACAGTGTATTTTAAATAGTGAGGTTACCAAAGCATAAGGATATGCAGACACACTCCAAACCAAGACATTATATACACTCCAAACAAATGCAATGAATTTAGAGAGATGAGAAGGGTTTCTGCCACACTAGGAGGTATGATAGGTGGAATTCTAAAATGGTGCCCATGATTGCTGCCCCCGATGTACATGTCCTGTATAAATCTCTCCCCCTTCGAGTTTGAGTAGGACCTGAAAATATGATGAAGATATCATTTCTGTGATTGGTTACTTTACATAGCACAAGTAAAGAAATTTTGCAGATGTAAAGTATCTACTCAGATGACTTGAGTTAATCAAAGGGAGATTACCCTGGGTGGGCTTGACCTAAGGAGAACCCTTAGAAGTGGGTTTAAAGGCTAGAGACAAAGAAGTCAGAGAGATGTTCTGATCTTCTGTTTTGAAGAATGTAAACATCCATGTTGTGAATTGCCTGAAGAGGGCCTACAGGGTGGCCTCTGGGAACTGAGAGCAATTCTCGGCTGATAGCTGGTAAAAACAAACAACCAACAAATCAACTGGGAGCCTTAGTCCTACAAAAATGGTCAACAGAACTGGAAATTATTTAATCATGACAATCTTTAAAAGTTATCAAAGTCAAATAAATATTAACCTTGTGATTATTCAGAGAACTCATGATTTTATCAAATGGTCAACATGTGTTAAGGTTTAAAACCACTCAGCTCATTTTCCCTCTTATTGAACTTTTTGTTTATAATAACTTTTACATGAATAAGATCTCTTGAAACATTTCCCACAAACTGTTACATATCCATTTCATTTTTTCCCATTGATTTCTTGGATTTCCAAACATATGGGTTTATTTCTAGTGGAAACTGCTAAAAATTAACCAGGATATTTAGCATTTTGGTTTCCATATTGGTAAACGGAGGGAACAAAGCTTAAAAATGAGGTCATTTCCAGCTCTAGACTTCTAAGAGCTGCAGCCCCAGAAAAAATTTTGGAATTTATAAATGTTACTCTAACTGTAATCCTATTTCCCTTCCATAGAATTTACTGAAAATACCCCAGATGGTTACTCATGATTAAAGTATTCTGGTGTTTAACAAATCCAATCAGAGGCAAGAGGTTGGATATATGAATGCAGACAAGATAGGGCAAACCCAAAAGTGGATTAAAAAAACTCCAGAAAGATGGGAGTCCTCAGAGGCAAACAGAAGATTCCACTGCAGTAGGTAACAAAGAGTGTGAGTGTCAACTCAACACTAACTTATGATACTTATATTTTATTTTTTTGGAGGAACCCATCACACAGTTTCTCTAAGACTGCTAATTACTTGCCAGTAGTGAGATAATTATATGACACAGAGAATCTACAATGCTTTTCCTGTAAGACAGATGTCAGGCTCTGCTTATTTACCAACCTCTGTGTATTTTCTTATTTATATTCACATGCAGTATAGTAGATTTCATCAACTTTGGGTTCATTCCGTAAGTTGGACTGAGCTGTTAAACCCAATCCTAGAGCCCTGGAGTTCTTGATATATGAGATTTTTCATTTCCCTAGCCAATATGAGTTGAGTTTTCTGTTAGCTGCATCTAAAAATAACTCATTTATTCCCATGATCGATCTTAACCTGAGAGAGAAGGATCTAACAAGCTCCAGGCCGATGAGACACAGGGTCAAATCATTCTTTCTGCTTTGTCCTACTCCTGACCATATGCCTGGGTGCTGCTTTGGTTCTTTTCCCTGGAGTCCTATTCTAGTAACCTATCCCATTCCCCTCCTATGAGTAGGGTCCTGCTATGCGCTCTGAGGATTTGAGCAGATGGGCTTCCCCAGGTGATCCCTGTTATCTTTATCTCCTCAACACACAATCAGTATCAACAAGGTCTGAGGAACTAACCTCTTAACCACTCATAACACTTACTATCATTAATAATAAGTATAATTTATTAAGCTCTTTCTAAGTGCCAAGCATTGTGCTAAGTGATTTTGCATGGATTATGTCATTTAATTATCACTATATTCCTTAAGGTACCTCCCAGTCTACATCAGTCAAGGCAGTTCTGTCTCTTATGCCAGGGACTAGTGCAAGTGACCCAATATTGGCCACTGAGGGGGTGTCTGTTGAGAGGTTCCTGGAGCCATTGAAAGAAACATAATTCCTCTTCTTCCCTTGGACATTGTTCTGTATAGATGTTGTACCTGGAACTGGTGAGAACACATCCATCACCAAATATTGCAGGGCAGAGACAGGGAAACAATTTGAGTCTTTGATGACATTTTGAGCTGCTAAATCCAACCCTAGAGCCCTGGAGTTCTTAAGATATGAGATTTTTCATTTTATTAACCAATTTGAGTTTTCTGTTAGCTGCAGCTAAAAGTAACTCATTTATGTATACAACAAAATTGACAAGTAGTATCCAAAGAGTCAGTAATAACAGGCCACTTTACAAAACTCATTAAATTCTGATATAGAAACAACTATTAATGGAGGATTTTTTCTTTTTATAGGAATGCACCATGCCATTTATAACCACTTACAACACTAAGAACATCCTACCTATAGAAGACAGTAGATTGTCAAGCTAAAAGCATCCCAGGATTATGTTAGTTTATAAAGCACAACTGTTGCAGCTCTGTATATCAGAGATGGAATTAATGTTTCAACACTCTTCATCTCTGAACCAGTGCTCAGATCCAAAGGGCATATAGCATCTAGGAAGATTAGACAGAAATGTGAAAGGCAAACCCACAGAGCCAGGAGAAATAAAAAGCACTCTGGACAAAACTGGAAAAGATCCCTTTCATTATCTGGAGAGGATACATTGAGAAAGTTCCAGAGGTTCAAAGGTCCCTCCATAAAGATGTCACTACAAGACAGTTTCCCGGAAGAAGGCTGGAAGTGACATTTAGCTTTCTAAATGAAAAACAAGGCAGGAGCTCTGCTGGTCTTGTCAGCTCTCTTGATATATAATGTACTAATTCAAGCTGTCCAATTCCTTGTTGACGATAATGACACAATACATGTATTGAGTACTTAAAAGCCACTGACATTCTGTCTGCAGGGGGCAAATAAAAATATGATTTATCACCAAATACCAAATGAAAATAAGTGTCAGCTGCCAAAGGACCTGCAAAATTTAGTAGGCTAAAAACCAGGGAACTGACAAGTTTATAAAATTTTAAACTAATTTTCCTGAATGCTGAGAAGCATAAAAATTTGCTGTGCACATCATCCAAAATAAGCACCAGAAATAGTACTCGAAGTGTCCATAATTTTCTGTGAATTCAGAGGAGTCGCATGCTGCCAGACACAAACAGATTAATGTATGGGAAATATTTTGTATGTTCAGTATACAATTAATACATTGTAAGCATTAAGCTGCCCTAAAAGCCTTCTAGCATATCCCTGCTCCCAGCCCAAATGCAGGTCCTGGCTGGGTCAGATTCCTTCTGTGTGCCCCCAAGCCTCCCAGGGGATTCTTTTTTTTTTTTTTTTTTTTTTTGAGACAGGGTCTCACTCTGTCCTCCCTTGACCTCCCTGGCTCAAGCAATCCTCCCACCTCAGCCTCCTGAGTAGCTGGGACTACAGGTGTGTGCCCAATGGCCATTTTTTTTTTTTTTTTTTTTGGAGAGATGAGGTCTCCTTATGCCGCCCAGGCTGGGGGCATTCTATCAACAAGTTCTGGCCCCTAGCTGACTCTCTGTATATGTTTACTGAATGAACAGCTGAACAACTTTGTAAGTCAGACAGAATTTCTGGAAATGTTATAAACAAGTATAAGGCAAAAAAATCCACCTTGTTTAGACAAGGCATAGCCACAGCAAGAGCCATACAACCTGTGTGACCTCTTTTAAACAACTCTTATGACATTTCAAGGGTGGGCAGATTCATCTTTATTTCTAAAAACCTGCAGATGAGAAAACTACCATTGGCCTATTTGTCCCAATAATCACTAACCACCACTCATCTCCAATAATTCTATTCATTTGCTTAGTCATTCAACAAACATTTATTCAACATTTTCAATATACTTGGCACTATTCTAGGTTCCGAGAATACATCAGTGAAGACAGAAGAGCCCTGTGTATATTCTGGTGAGGATATGGAGAGATAGGCAATAAATAATAAACATTAAAAATATTAGTGGTAAGTGCTATGCAGTTATTTAATTTAGGAGATGTGACATAAAATGGCTAGGGTAGTTACTGTAGTTTGGAAGGTCAGGAACAGCTTTTCTGAAAGTGTGTCATTTGTGCTGATATCTGAGTGACCAAAAAGACCAACTCTGTTATCCACAGAAAGAATGTTCCAACAAGAGCCAGTGCAAAGGCTCTAAGGTAGGAACAAGCTTAACGTGTTCAAGGAACAGGAAGACAGCTAGCACGGTGCTAAAATGAAGAGGGCAAGTGTTATGGGCTATGTGTCTCCTCAAGATTCATATGTTGAAAACTCCCAGGACTTAAGAATGTGAATGCCTTTAGAGATAGGGTATTTAGAGAGATAATAAGGCTAAAATGAGGTCATTAGGATGAGCCCTAATCCATTATGACTGGTGTCCTTATAAGAAGAGCAGACTAGGATAGAGATACATAGATGAAAGGCCATGTGAAGACACAGGTGGCCATCTGCAAGCCAGGCAGAAGCCTCAGAAGAAACCAACCCTTCCAATACCTTGATCTCAGACTGCTAGCCTCCAGCGTTGTGAGAAAATATATCTCTGTTATTTAAGCTGTCCAGTTAGTTATACTAGCAAACTAGTACGGCATGTCACCAGATAAAGCTGGGGTTGAGGATGGGGTTAGCTCATGCCGGACTTGGTAGACTTGCAAAAAGAATTGGAATTTTAAGTATTATTGGAAGTCACTGGAGAGTTTGCAGGAAGGGAGTGATATAATTTATGAATTCTAGATAGCTGCATCGTAGAAAATGGATTGGAAGGCACAAATGGAAACAGGGAACTTAGTTAAAAAGCAATTGCAGTAGTCCAAGTGAAAAACAATGGTGGTCAGCACAAGTGTGGTGAGAGTGGAGACAAATAAAGTGCTGAATTTGGAATGTGTTTTGGAGGGTTGACAGAAGTTGGTGGACTGGATGTGGGGGTGAAGGAAAGGAAGGGCCCAGAGTGACTTAGATTTTTGTCTTGAGCAATTGAGTGGACAGGTGTACTGATTTCTAATATGAAAAATTCTGGGGAGAGAAGCAAGGTTGTAGGGAAAAAATTCAAGAACTGTGTGGCCATGTTGAGTTTGAAATAACTTCTAGGTATTCAAATGGAGAGATCAAGGGGAGTAGTCAGAACCAGAAATAAAAATTGGGAGTCAATGATACAAAAAGGTACTTAAATCTAAGAGACATTAGAAGAGCTAACTCAAACCATGATCTGCAGGAAGTGATGTGAGGAAACTTGCCTTGTCCATTAATATTAACAATACTATTCTAACAAAAAGACTCCAGGAGACATTTCTCATTCATTACTGTTGCAAAGTTTGGTAGCTGTTTGCAGCAATGGATGCAAAAATCCCCCTTTGGCAGGAAGAGCTACTTAATGTACATTCATTATGATTGCACCAATACCATCTAGATAAAGGTCCGGAAACAAATGAATGGATTGTAATGAACTTTCCAGAGGTAACAGGTAGTAAGGTCATCAAGTGCTACTTCTTGCCACTTACCTATACATTTTCCTGTTAAATTCAGTTTTGTAGATGCTATATAAAATACAGCAGTAAAGCTGGGCACAGTGGCACATGCCTGAAGCCTCACTACTTGGGAGGCTGAGGTGGGGGGATCCTTTGAGGCCAGCAGTTTGAGGCTGCAGTGCACTATGTTCACACCTGTGAATAGCCACTGCACTCCAGCCTGGGCAACATAGTAATACTGTGTCTCAAACAACAACAAAAAACAACCATACCGGTAGCATAAGATTTTATTCTTTCAGAAATCATCAATTTTGAAATTATGATCACTTGAATTGGAGACAAGGTGAAGTGCATTAAGCAAATCAATAGTGTAGGCAAGGCTATATAGCAAGAACAACTTTCAAACACATTTCAGATCAGTCAGTCCAAAATACATTCACACTATATAGCACCATAGGACTAAATGAATGTTGCTGTGCTAATTAAAACACATTTGTATTCACTTATTCAAGTAGGTCCCCTAAAGATCTGAACTGAGAAACACTTCATTAGTATACGCTCAATGATTGCTGCATGAGTAAGGCTGCATTTCTTTTAAAAATATTGTATTTGCTAATTTTTCACCAATTGTGGAGCTTTCTCAACAACTGGTGCAAGTTGGTGCTTTTTTTGACTGTTCTACCTTGCCCCAGGTTTAACATGATATGCAAGATGGTTTTTGGAACACTAGGATGATTTCTGGGGGGGAACTTTGGTGCTTATTTTTTTCCTTCCTAGTCCTCAGCTTTTTTGTGTGTTATTAAAGGCTTCATTAGAGATGGTTGTGAAAGGCTCTAGTCAGGATGAGCAGAGTGCATAGTAATTAATTCTGAGAAGCTGCCTTCTGATTCCAGGCTGAAGCATGGCAAATGATTTTGTAAATATTCACCCTTTGTCATATGTTCATACATTTGCTTCTCTTGGAACTTGTTTAAAATATGTTAGTGAAAAAACACCAGCTGAGTATTTGGATGCTTATAAGTATTAAACAAAGGCTCATTTCCAACCATAGTTGTACAAAATGGCTAGTTTCAAGAAATTGTCCTTGGTTATGATAATTGTCCATGTTCTAACACCGTGTTAAAAAATAGTGAAGAATTTTTCTTCACTGTTATCAAATCTGGGCATCCTCAGCTGGAAAAGACCGGAACAGTTCAACAGTATTTTCCCAATAGAAACATTCCAGTCAATATTCTACCAAGGAAAACTAATTATCATCTAGCTAATGAGTTTTGCCTTTCCCAAATTACTTTGAAAATATGGTAAGCCATATTTTCTTGCCATTATAGTTTTGCCATTATAGTTTTTTTCTCCTTTTTAAAAAAATGTTGGTTTTACTTCTAATTTATCAGTAAATATTAACTAATTTTTAAGTAAAACACTCATTGGAGGAATAACCATTAGGAATATAACACAGAAGGTACTTCATATCTGGTTTTGAGTAATACTCAAAGTACAATAACCTTAACACCATCTAGATTCTCTTCCTATGAGGCAGAGCATAATGAAATTAGATTCTCATAAATGTCACTGCCCCCTATTTATTGTCTTTTTCCTTGAACCAAGGCAGAGCTGGCTAGGATCCATTGTCTCTCAAGCAGATTTATTATAGATCGGGTGCATTCCATTTCAGAACAGGAATGTGCTTGTTATGAAATGTACAAAGCTTATAGTCGAACAAAGCACACAATCTGTTGGCAAAATACCACTTAGTTTAATAGTGGGTATAGTCTGTAAAATTTTCTGAAGTATCTTAACTAAATTTAATATTACATAAGTTGATATTCAAATCTTGAAATAAGTCCCTAGTGAACACAGTTCTGTTTATGCTATCAAAACTAAATTCATTTCAGTATTATGCAAATATATAACTGAAGTATTTCTTATTGACATGATATAGTTAGCTAGATTTTTCTTGTTGCTTCACTTTCTCCTGGATAGTACCACATGAACTTTGAAAACTAGATTAACTCAGGTCTTCAGGGCATAATGTAACATACTTTAGTGCTCAATGTCATTTAGTATCTGTGCAGTGAACTAAAGAGTATCTGATATTGTTTGGCTCTGTATTCCTAACCCAATCTCATCTCAAATTGTAATCCCCATGTCCCACGTATCAAGGGAGGGACCTGTACAATCCCCAAGCATTGACGGAGGGAGGTTATTGGATCATGGGGGCAGTTTTCCCCATGCTGTTCTTATGACGATGAGTGAGTTCTCACAAGATCTAATGGTTTTGTAAGTGTTTGACAGTTCCTCCTTCACACACTCTCTTTCCTGTTACCTTGTGAAGAAGGTACTTGCTTCTCCTTTGCCTTCTGCCATGATTTCAAATTGCCTGAGACCTCCCCAGCCATGCAGAACTGTGAGTCAAACCTCTTTCCTGTATAAATTACCCAGTCTGCGGTAGTATCTTTATAGCAGTGTGAAAAAAGACTAATATGGTATCCTTATAAATACCCAGGGAGAAACTAAGAGACAGCTCTAAGAACAAAAAGAATGTGGGCAAATTTAGCAGTTAAAAGACACAAAAAACTAAGATTACAACCATTTGTTTTTAAAGTATGCCTGTTAAGTATACCTCTTTAGTTAAGTCTAAAAGGAAATGTGCAAAAATGGAAAGAGCTGTGGTTGGTTGGCGGAAAATGGTTGATGTGACACTGGTGGAAGAAGTTAAGAGATACTTGGGACCCCAAAGCCTAAATATTAAAACTTCATCCACTGCCTACAACTCCAGTAACCATTGCTCATTCTGGTTCTCAAGGCAGGGGACACAGCTCGTCAATGCATACTTTCCATTACTCTAAACATCCAAATACTAACGTGACTCTGGATATGGGAGACTGGACCACTGGAAGCTGCATTACCGGAGTCTTTTTTGCTTGGGTTATCCACCCCGGTTCACCTGTGGTCTACTCCATCCAGGCTCTCACTGAGTCCCCATACTTCCCCGGACTCTTATTTTAGACTGAACTTGAAACAGCCCCAGACCAACTTTTTCTCCTACACGACCTATTTCTAGTCCATGTAAACACTTGCATATCCTTTGTTCACAAACTCTGGCAGTGCAGCTATGACCAACACAGTAGCACTTTCTTGGCTTCCTACCTAACCTGTTAGTCACCAGCTGCTAATCCTCTATATCTCCCAGACACCTATCCTTGGTGTTTTCAAACTGCAAAAATATATTTAATCTCTCTGAGGGGTTTATTTAAAGCCCACTCTCTCTGGACTTGAAGTGAAAAAGGTAACACATCCCATCCCACATATTTAATGTAGAGAAATTAGAAAGTATAGATAAGTCAAAACCATTAAAAATGTTTGTAATCCCAACACCTATGCATAGATAACACTTACTGTTAATAATCATCTATCACACAAACTTCAACACATTCCTATTAAGTATTTTTTTTTTTTTTTTTTTTTTTTGAGACGGAGTCTCACTCTGTCACCCAAGCTGGAGTGCTGTGGCCGGATCTCAGCTCACTGCAAGCTCCGCCTCCCGGGCTCACGCCATTCTCCTGCCTCAGCCTCCCGAGTAGCTGGGACTACAGGCGCCGCCACCTCGCCCGGCTAGTTTTTTGTAGTTTTAGTAGAGACGGGGTTTCACCGTGTTAGCCAGGATGGTCTCGATCTCCTGACCTTGTGATCCGCCCGTCTCGGCCTCCCAAAGTGCTGGGATTACAGGCTTGAGCCACCGCGCCCGGCCCTATTAAGTATTTTTATGAGAATTTTTTTTGCTCATACTATTATAAAATTATCCTATAAGCACAAATATAGTTAAATAAAGCACAGGACACTAAATTTAAATTCATACTATTGAAATTGAGATTGCTTTAAATTAGATTTTCTGAAAAAAAGTTATCTTCTGAAAACAGTCTTTTGTTGTTAGGTAACTGCAAATAAAATAAGTAAAGCTCCTCGTATTGAATGTTAGAGTACTTCAAGACTGAACCCAAAGCAGACATACAGACTTTTATGGTGGTAATAGAATTTGAGAACTTTATTAAAAAATTAAATATTTAAAGAAATACTCCAGGATCAATTAGGATAGGTGTTAAAATTTGAGGACAAAAAGCAATTCACAGAGTGTTTCACAATTTATAGAGTGTTTCTTCTCTAAATATGCGTGAATCAACCAGAGATAGAACAAAATAAAATATTTAGCTGCCAAAAGAAATTGTTCTGAGACATCAGCACAGGTTTTCTTCTGTGATGATACCAAGTTTTTAGGTCTTGTAGCAAATGTTGAGAAAGTAACCTTACAACTGCAAAGTAATCATTGGATGTTGCACAGAGAGAGGTCCCTCTGTTCTCTGTGGATATACAGAGCACACCCAGAATGCACCTGGTCAACTTGAGCCCTCATTATCTTGAAGACACCTGATATTCCATAAGACTAGATGAGGCTGCCAGCTCCTTGTCCACACTGACTACATGCCATGTACCTCATTTTATAACTAAAAAGGATTTAAAATTCATGAAGCTTGTTGAAAGCTCAACTGTCACATTCTACTCATTCCAAAGTGTATGGGAAAAAGAGGAGAACAGACATTTCAACTGAAGCCATTATTGTGCTTGAATAGCCATATTCCATTAAATTGCTAATAAACCTTCTAGACGATGTTGATCACATCAACCATACAGTTGCATTCCTTTCCTTTATACCAACTTGCCCAGTTTCATTCTATGCAGTATTACTCTTTCTGTGCCCTTTATTCCAAGGTTGCCCAGAATTCAAAGCTCTTATTCAGTAAGTTTGTAATCCAGTTTAGTATGCTATTAACAGAATTCTTTAGAGGAGATCATGGAAAAGAAACTCAAACTTATTTTGGGTCAATGACCAACCTTAAGGGAAAGACATATTAAACCAGTTTAAAGAAAAGGTCAGGATCCATGAGGTATTAAGGAAAAAGGGGAAGAAAAAACATTCATTTCCACAATTTTCCAACATTCCTTAAAAATAAAAACAAGCCCAAGCATGGAATGGCAAGGCCCTGGTGCCCCTGTACTAATGGTGGTGGACAATACTGCTATTCATGGGAAGTGAGAAAGCAAAGGTTTTTCCTCAACACCGGGGAAGTTTTGGCTTCCCTTACCTTCATTTATTCTGGGGTTCAAATTAGAACCTTATAAATCTTACGTTTGCCTCTAAGAGCTAATAGTAACACAATGGCTTAAATGCTTTAAAGTTTGCTTTTTAATAGCATAACTAGTTAACTGCCTCTATTGTAAATGGCTTATTAAGCCACTCCTATTAGGGTGTTAACTACTGAAAATATGTAAAGCTGAATAGATACCGTATGGAATTAGGCATTTAAAAATAACTAGTGCACTATTTACACTACCTGCCTGATGAGCAGTTTATCCCCCATTTAGATATTAACTGAAAATATGTAATGGAAAAAAAATAAAGTTAAGGAAACAGATGTGTTAACCTTAAAGTTCTTTCATCAAACAGCAAAGTTATTATAATTTTTAAATTCTATATCCATCTTAGAGCCTTAGAAGAAAGTCTAGGTCTCTCCAAATTCAGGGTGCCAAATGCTTGCCTCTATCCAGGCAGTTTTCCAGTGAGCAGAGTTGGAAAAGCTTTTCTTTTCACAGGGTAACTGGTTTGGAATAAGCTGCCTGTGTATCCAGAATGGTTTTTTTTTTTTTTTTTTTTTTTTTTTTAGCAAAATCAAGCTGGACAAAAGTGAAATTCACTCCCTGGATTACCTTATGATGATGAAAATATTTGTGTCTATTTTCTTAGAGTTTCCAAGATTAGGCAAAATAAAAAAAAATTTTTTCCTGCAGCTTCCCTGCTGAAATACCTTAGTGAGAATGCATAAAAACCAACTCTAAATGATGCACAAAGCAACTGAGAGTAAGTAAATGTTAAAGCAACAATAATATGATTCGACACAAATGAGTAATAGCCCCAATATAAAAAGCTGCAAAATTACAGTAATTTTACAACCCATCTGAAATAGCAAAACACATTGTTACTTTACCAAATACTAACTGATCACCTAATGTATGTCAAAGCTACATGCAGGTATCTGTGTGGTAAATTTCTGGACTGGGGAATTAAATGAAAAGAAACTAGCACAGGATATTTAGTTCACAGAATCATGAAAGGTAAAACTCACAAGAGATGTTTGTGGTCATACAGCTCAGGTGACCAATTCCCACCAGGTTGGCATGACTCTCCCCTGGCAGAGGCAGAAGCAGGATTAGAACCCAAGTCCCCTTGTTTACAGTTTAACAAGATTCCTGATGAACTAAAAATGGTTTTGATATGAAAAGGCAATGTTAAGACTACGAATAGAAAGTTGTTTCTACTTTTAAAGTTTTAGAATCATTAATACATTATTAATTATATATACATATATATTTAAATTGTCTTCTAGACGCCAAGCACAAATTACCAGATTTCATTTAAAGTTTTCATATTGGCTGGAATTTCATCATTTCATGGCATCAAACGAGGAACCATCTGCCATCTAACCAAACCCAAAGGCCACAGAATAAATGTGGCTTGCACTGAAAAACAAGAGTGAGGACCATGGTCCTCCGTGATATTAGGCAGGCAGGTACATTTTTAGAGGTTTCTATACAATTCAAAGTTAATGGTCTAGGTGTTTTCAATTGGTATTGATAAGGAAAATGTAAAATCAAAGCGACTTACAATGTCTGCCAGACTTTCCTTCACAGATTGTTTCAGGAAGCAAAACATCTTCCTTTTCCTTCTCCCCTCATCCCCCCACCCCCATACAAGTTGACACACACACACACATATTCAGTAAAACTTTTGAGTAATCCATTTGATGACTGAAGATTTGGCTTCCCAACTAAATTGATAACCTCTCTTCCTCTTCATTAATATTTGAAGGCTGCCCACCTAAAGAATTGGAAAATATATAGTACAAACTGTAACACAATTTTTGTATTTGATCTCTAATTTCTGACAGCTGAACACTTGGCAAATGTGTATATAACATGAGCATAAAACGTGTCATATGAGTAAAGTTTTCAGCATGAATATGAGGTAATAAAGTAATTAGACTAATTTTTATACATGACTTATTGGACTTCATTCCTTATTTCAATCATATTTTGCATACTGCCATTTTATGAAGGACATAAGTAAAAGACTATTCTGTTCAATGCAAATGGTATCAAATTTTGAAAACCAAAAAGGGCTAAAAGAAGTTAATGAGGGTAAATGGAATCACCCCTATTAAAGGTAAAGTGATAGAGAGCAGGTGTAAGCTATTATGAGGAGGCCATTTTGTATCTCCTCCTCCTCATAGTTTCTCCCTAAATATGCCAAAATGAAAATCTCAGCTTTGGTTATGTGCTTAGCATGTCTTCATTAATAAAAATTTCTAGTAATGTAATGGAAAGAGGATTGTACTCTGCTATAGACGGCAGAAAAAGTAATAGTAAATGAGTACCCTCTCTATGGAACCTGGGATTTTTTATTTTTTATTGTTTTTTTGAGACAGGGTCTTGCTTTGCCACCCAGGCTGGAGTGCAAAGGCACAATCACAGCACACTGCAGCCTTGACCTCTGGGATTCAAGAGATCCTCCCATCTCAGCCTCTCTAGTAGCTGGGACCACAGCATGTGCCATCACATCCAGGTAATTTTTGTATTTTTTTGTAGAGACAGGTTTTCACCATGTTGCCCAGGCTGGTCTCAAACTTCTGAATTCAAGTGATGTACCCACCTTGGCCTCCCAATGGGCTGAGATTATAGAAATGAGCCACCATGGCTGGCCCTCTGGGATTCTTTTTAACAAGTGGAAATCCTAGCAAACGAAATGCCCTATTCTATCCTTGCAAATGAAGTAAGCATCCAGACAGGTGTTTTGTGACATCACTAAGCAAGTATAACAGGAAAAGGCACTGTACATTTATATGAAACCCTACAGAAAATGTATAGTGACAGGTAGAGATAATGAGGCACAGCTAAAATTCTAAATTAAAATATTTCTGAAGGCAAATTTCAAAAGCTTTTACCTTTACCATTTCTAAATTTCCTAATGTGCTTTAAATGCAAAATATGTCTTAGGTCAGGCACATAGATACTAAAATAGAACTTAATCTATTGCTCCATTATAAGTGAATACATTATTTCCATTATGGTTTATTTGTAGCAAGTTTTGTTTTTAACCTCAAGGGAATCATATAATATTAAGGGATGTAAGTAGCCTTATAGAGAATTATCCAGTCCCTTGTTTTCACAGATGAACAAACTGAGGCCCAATTGAACCTCTTGTTCAAAGCCACCAGCTAGTTATATTTCAGAGCTGTGTCTTCTGTCTCCCAGGGCAGGGAGCAGTGCTCTTTCCATCACATCCACAGCATCAGACTTCCACTAACTGGCTGCAATAGCTATAGTCAATAATGGTGCCCTACTATGCTCTCTTCCTGGATGACCTAATATTTAAGCTTCTTAACAAATCTATGAATTACATAATATTTGAACCACTATTCTACAGAAGGGAAACTGAGGTACTGAACACTTATGTAACTTGTGAGTCAGCCTCCAGAACCACACCACACACCCACTCTTCACCATTATACTACTGTTCACTGTTCTCTTCTTTTCCAAGGCATTTGTTGACCCTATGTATTCACTGTACTCTAAACTGAAATTTATTTCCCAAACCTGCTGGCATCCTTACTTTCCAACTCAGTTAATGTCATCACTGCTCTCTTTAATCACCAACCTTGGAATCTTAGGTCATCTTTGACTCCTTCTGAGTTCCTCACACTCTTCCATGTTTCTACCACTGGAAAGGCTCTTGAACCCATGTACTCTGCAATTTCCTAACAAAAGGCCTCATTTCCTGTTGCCTGAATGACTGCAAAGCCTCCTAGCTCATCTCCTTCTAACAGCTGTCCCTTCTCAAATTCGTAACACACACTGGGGCCACAGTAATTCTGCCAAAACAAGAGAGCTCATTGGTTTAAAAACCCAAGCTTACCTAACATTCTCGGTTACATCTTTCTTTTAAGCATATGAAGTTTTCTTTTTCTTTCTCAATCTTTTCCTTGAAGCCTTATACAATTGTGTGAAGTTGGTATTATTTTCCCTATTTAACAGATGATGAACCAGACCCTATGACATTAAGTAATGTTTAGTAGAGAATTTAAAAACTTATAAATTCTGTTATGTAAAAATGTAACTTCATTTTCTTATAACTAGATAATCCGGGTAAACACAGACAAGTCCAGTAATTTCTCAATTATTTCAAATTCCAACTCAGTTAAATTCAGGTCCATCCCCTCCTCTCCACTGCTTTCTTCCTAGGTGACATTCACAATGAGTATTTACCCAGCATTTTGTGCTGGCATCTTCCAGGATGTACAATCATCCCAACATAGTCTCAGATTCTTGGTCTCTGGCACTGGCGTAGCTGAAATGGTGACACTCCCACTAGCCTCTGGTTACATGATCCATGCTGCCTTCTGTAGTCACATATTATTTGTGATAACAAACAAGGTAAGGATTGGTAAGGATCAGAGGTAATGCAGGTATAACATGTAGAAAAGTGACTAGCACAAGGCCTGTTATTTACAATTCTGAAAGCCCACAAAGTTCTGAAAACCAAGCGTTTTTTTGTTTTTTTTTTTTTTTTTTTTAATTTAGTGCCTGAACTACTTTGGTAGCAAAACCTGACTACATATAAAAGTTTTACAGACTTTATCTCATCTAGAATGAACAGTCATAGGTTTTGCTGCACATATATTAATGTGGTTGATTAAAGGGTGCTATCTTAGACTCATCTGGGTGTGTGATGAAATATGGTTGACATACTCATTTACTTTCAAAATATAAAACATTATACATTTTGAAACACATCTGGCGCTCTGGGTTTCAGAGAAGAAACTATAGACCTGAAAGATATATTCTGGCCGAGCATGGTGGCTCATGCCTGTAATCCCAGCACTTTGGGAGGCCAAGACAGGTGGATTACCTGAGGTCAGGAGTTCAGGACCAGCCTGGCCAACATGGTGAAACCTCGTCTCTACTAAAAGAGTACAAAAATTAGCTGGGCGTGGTGGTGGGCGCCTGTAATCCCAGCTACTCAGTGAGACAGGAGAACTGCTTGAACCTGGGAGGTGGAGGTTGTAAGTGAGCCGAGATCACTGTACTCCAGCCTGGGTGACAAGAGCAAAACTCCGTCTCAAAAAAAAAAAAAAAAAAAATACATTCTATCGATACAGAATTCTAGGTTGGCAGGTGTTTTTGTTTTTGTTTTTTTGGCACTTATAAAGATTGTCATTACAATGTTTTCAGCCTGCATTGTTTCTCTTCTTTATTTCAATAGTTTTGGGGGAACAGGTGATTTTTGGTTATATGAATAAGTTCTTCAGTGGTTATTTCTGAGATTTTGGTGCACCTGTCACTGAGAAGTATACACGGTACCCAATGTGTAGTCTTTTATCCTTCATCCCCTTCCCACCCTTCCCCCAGAGTCCCCAAGTCCATTATATCATTCTTATGCCTTTATGCCTGCATTGTTTTGTAATGGGAATTCTGCTGTCATCCTAGTCTTTGTTCCCTTATACACAATGAGTATTTTTCCTCTGACTGCTTTTCAGATTATCTCTTCACCACTGGTTTTCAGTTACAGGCATACCTTGTTTTATTGTACTTTGCTTAATTGTGATTTGCAGACATGGTTTTTTTTTTTTTTTTTTTTTTTACAAATTGAAGGTTTGTGGCAAACCTGCATCAAGCAAGTCTATTGATACCATTCTTTCAACAGCATGTGCTTGCTTGTATCTCTGTGTCACATTTTGGTTAATTCCTGCAGTATTTCAAACTTACTATGTCCACATAAGACAGCAAACTTAATCAATAAATGTTGTTGTGTTCTGACTACTCCATTGACTGGTTTGTTTCCCTGTCACTCCCTCTCCTGGGGGTCTACGTACTCCTGGACACAGCAATACTGAAATTAGGCCAATTATATCCTACCATGGCCTCCAAGTGTTCAAGTGAAAGGAGGAATTGTATGTTTCTCACTTTAAATCAGAAGTTAGAAATTATGAAGCTTAGTGAGGAAGGTATGTTAAAAGCTAAGACAGGCCCAAAGCTAGGCCTCTCATGCCAGTTAGCCAAGTTGTGATTGTAAAGGAAGTTGTTGAAGGAAATTAAAAGTGCCACTCTAGTGAACACATGACTAATAAGAAAGTAAAACAGCCTTATTGATGATATGCAGAAAGTTTCAGTGGTCTGGAAAGAAGATCAAACCAACCCCAATATTCTCTTAAGCCAAAGCCTAATCCAGAGCAAGGCCCCAACTCTCTTTAATTCTATGAGATCTGAGACGAGTTGAGGTGAGGAAGCTGCAGCATTTTAAAGGTAGCAGAGGTTGGCTTATGAGGCTTAAGGAAGGAAGCCATCTCTACAACATAAAAGTACAAGGTGAAGTAGCAAGTGCTGATGTAGAAGCTGCAACAAGTTATTCAGAAGATCTATTATAGCTAACACACAGCACTGTATGTTATGAATATGGTTGATGAAGATGGTTATACTAAATGAAGGTTTTCAAAGTAAATCCAATAACCTTATATTGGAAGAAAATGTCATCTCAGACTTTCCTAGCTATTAAGGGGAAGTCAATCCTAGCTTCAAAGCTTCAAAACACAGGCTGACTCTCTTGTTAGAGGTTAATGGAGCTGGTTACCTTAAGTTAAAGCCAATGCTCACTTACCATTCTGAAAATCCTTGGGCCCTTAAGAATAATGCTAAATTGACTCTGACTGTGCTTTACAAATGGAACAACAAAACTTGCATAACAGCACATCTGTTTACAGCATGGTTTGCTGAGTATTTTAAGCCCACTGTTGAGACCTACTGCTCAGAAAAAAAGACCGCTTTCAAAACATTACTGCTGATTGACAATGCACCTGGTCACCCAAGAGTTCTGATATAAATGTTCAAGGGGATTAATGTTGTTTTTATGCCTGCTGACACAAGATTCATTCTACCACCCATAAATCAAGGAGTAATTTCAACTTTCAAGTCTTATTATTGAAGAAATACATTTCACAGGGCTATTGCTGCCAAAAACAGTGATTCCTCTGATGAATTTGGGCAAAATAAGTTGAAAACCTTTTGGAAAGGATTCATCATTCTAGATGCCATTAAGAACATTTGTGATTCATGGGAGGAGGTCAAAGTATCAACATTAACAGAAGTTTGGAAGAAGTTGATTCCAACTTTGAATGGTTTAAGAATTCAGTAGAGAAAGTAACTGCAGACATGGTAGAAATAGCAAGAGAACTAGAATTAGAAGTGCAGCCTGAAGATGTGATTAAATTGCTGCAATCTCATGATAAAACTTGAATGGATGAGGAGTTGCTTCTTATGGATGGGCAAAGAAGTGGTTTCTCAAGATGGAAACTGCTCCTGGTGAAGATGCTGTGAAACATTGTTGAAGTGACAATAAAATATTTAGAACAGTCCAAAAACTTAGTTGATTGATACAGCAATGGTAGTTTGAGAGGACTACAATTTTGAAAGAAGATCTACTGTGAGTAAAATGCTATCAAACAGCATTGCATGTTACAGAGAAAAGTTTCATGAAAGGAAGAGTCAATCAAAATAGCAAACTTCACTGTTGTCTTATTTTTAAAAATTGCCACAGTCACCTCAACCTTCAGCAACCACAACCCTGATAGGTTGGCAGTCATTGATGTTGAGGCAAGACCCTCCCCAAGAAAAAGATTATGACTTGCTAAAGGCTCAGATGATTGTCAGCATTTTTTAGCTATAAAATATTATTTAACTGAGATACATATATATTTTTCAGACATAATGCCATTCCACAATTAATAGACTACATTAAAATGTAAACATAACTTTTATTTGGACTGGGAAGCAAAAAAAATTGTGACTCCCTTTATTGCAGTATTTGCTTTTATTGTAATAATCTGAATGGAACCTGTACTATCTTTGAGGCATGCCTGTATTTGATTATGATGCATAAAGTTTCTGGTATTAAGTAGTGATTTCCCCTCAATGCTAAAGCAAGGCTCTTCTGAGGCTCTACTCAAAGCCCTGTGTATTGTGAGATCTCTCTTTTCTGACTTTTGGGAATATAATGTCATTTCTGCATGAGTTCTGGGAATTGTCTGGCCTATTTTCTGGTGGTTCTTTCTCTAGCTTTGGGTAGTTCCTCTTATGCACGCACAGACAAATAAATACCTAGCCAAAGACTCAAGTACTGGAATGCTGTATTTGAGCAGCCCCTCATTTCCAGTACTCTGCCCTGCAAATTCTACCATTTTAGTTCTCCCAAACTCTGATTTTCGTCCCCTCAATTTGATAAGACCAGTAGGTTCTGTTCTGCATCCCCTCCTCCACCTCTGTGGCCTGAAAACTGCCTCCAGACAATAAGCTGGGAAAATTGTAATCTCATCATTGGTTTCCCTTCCCTCAGCGATCAGTCCTACACTTCCTGTGTGCACTGTCTGCAAAGTTGTTTCACATAGTTGGTCCAGTTTTCTAATTACTTACAGCAAAAGGGAAATTCCTGTAGCAGTTAATCTTTCATGATGGAAGTCAAAGGTTCAAGACTATACACCTAAACATTGTTACTTTTCCTTCCTGACCACCTCTGTGACAACATTATATAATGTCCCATAACTCAAATGACTCTTTTTCCTCATTTAAACAATGAGGAACAACATTTCTCCCCTTAACAAATAAACAGAAGGGAGGTCTAGAAATTACTTCTCTATGAACAAATTTAGTGATTCCTGATGATCTTGGTGATGCTGTCATGAAAGGAAGCAGACAGTGAGTGTGATAAAACTTCTTCAGGATTTATTTACATGTTACTTAAAATGCAAAGCTCTGATACAACTTTAACTCTAATGGACCTTGGAAGCTAATTAAGGAGACCATTTGTAACTGTATAGCAGTCTGTCTCTGGACTGTATTTGGAAGATAAGTCTGTATCAAACTGGTTAATAAGCAAATTTAACCATTACATTACAATTAACAGAATCTCAGAAGTACAAGTAATAATCACTGCTGATTCTTTTCCTCTTCTCCTCTACAATATCTATTTAAGCCTCTGAATAAGACAGACTTGGTCTGCCAGAGTACCTCTGCTGAAGAACTCAAAGCCACTGGCACAGAGTAAAAGCAGTTAGAAACACAGAACCATAGCCATAGCCAGGGAGCTTTTCTAACTTGAATCAAAAACAAATTCAGAATGGCTTGAAGAAAAACAATCCACTGAAGGCTGGTGAAAAAGACCAGGATCATCTCAGAAATAAATAAAGCATTAGTAAAATACATACTAAATTATAGCTTACTAACTGTATTCTTTAACAATGTGCTTTTAAGAGAGCAACCTCATTTTAACATAGTTCAAAAGCATAAAGTTGGAAAATGTGCAACATTTTCCTCAAATAATTTTGCCACTGGGAAACCCATAAGTTTGGACCACAGGGCCTTAACCAAGGCGTAACTTCTTATCTGATGCGAGTTTACTCTGCAGTTAGAGCAGCCTGGCAGGAAGATGGTATAGGAGAGCAGTTGAGCTCATAGATATTGGAGCAAATGAGGCCTGATTTTGAATATAGGATCTATCACTTACTTACTAGTTGTGTGACCTTGGGCTATTACTCAACGTCTTAGTGCATTTGCATTGTTATAAAGGAATACCTGAGGCTGGGTAATTTATAAAGAAAAGATATGTATTTGGCTCAAGGTTCTACAGGTTGTACAAGAAGAATGGTGCCAGCATTTGCATCTGGGAAGGGCCTCAGATCACTTCTACTCATGATGGAAACCAATGGGAGCAGGTATGAGCAGAGATCATATGGTGAGAGAGATGAAGGAGGAGAGAGAGGGAAGGAAGATGCCAGGCTCTTTTTAACAAGCAGCTCTTGCAGAAACTAATAGAGTGAGAACTCACTCATTACCAGGAGGATGGCACCAAACATGAGGGGTCCACCCCCATGACCCAAACACTTCCCAATAGGCCCACCTCTTAACATTGGGAATAAAATTTCAACATGATATCCAAAGTATATAATCCTTTCCCTGGTTCCCCAAATCTCATGTCCTTTTCATATTGCAAAATACAATCATTCTATCCCAACAGTCACCTAAAATTTTAGCTTGTTCCAGCATCAACTCAGAAGTCCAAAGTCCAAAGTCTCATCTGAGACTCGGGGGAAGTTACTTACAGCTGGGAGCCTGTAACATCAAGGACAAATTATTTATTTCCAAGATACAATGTTTGTACAGGCACTGGGTAAACAGTCCAATTCCAAAAGGGAGGAATTGGACAAAAGAATGGGGTAACAAGCCCATGCAAGTCCAAAACCCAGTAGGGCAGACGTTAAACCTTCAAGCTCCAAAACAATCCTTGACTCTATGTCCCACGTCCAGAGCACACCGGTGCAAGAGGTGGGCTCCTAAGACCTTAGGCAGTGCTGTCCCCACAGTTTTGCTGGACAGCACACATGGTTAATCTCATGAGTTGGAGTCCAATGCCTGCAGCTCTTCCAAGCTGAGGGTACATGCTGCTGGTGGGTCTACAATTCTGGGATCTCGAGGATGGCAGCCCCATTCCCACAGCTTCATTAAGCAATACCCCAGTGGGTACTCTGTGTAGGGGACTTTTACCCTATATTTCCCCTCCACACAGCCCTAGTAGAGGTTCTCTGTGGGGGCTCCACCCTGCAGCAAGCTTCTGCCCGGGCACTCAAGCTTTCTGATATATCCTCTGAAATCTAGGTGGAAGCTGCCAAGCCTCCATCACTCTTGCATTCTGCATGCCTGAAGACTTAACACCAAGTGGAAACTACCAAGGCTTATTAAGGCTTATGCCCTGCAGACAGACAACCTGGAGGGAGCTAAAAGCAGCAGGGATTGGGGGGTAGTGTCCTGAGGTGGTGTAGGGCAGTGGTGCCCTGGGCCATTCCCCCAAAACCACTCTGGCCTCCTAGGTCTCTGGGTTTGTAATGGGAAAGCTGATCTCGAAGGTTTTTGAAACACCTTCAGGATCTTTTTCCCATTGTCTTGAATTAGCACCTGGCTCCCTTTTATCCATATTAATCTCTCTAGCAAGCAATAGATCAGCCACATCCTTGGATTTCACCTAAAACTGCTCTTTCCTTCTCCTACTACATGGGCAGGCTGAGAACTTTCAAAAATTTTCTGCTCTGTTTCCCTTTTAAATATAAATTCCAACTTAAGCTCATTCCTTTGCTCCCATATCTGATTATAGGCTGCTAGAAGCAGCTACACCACTTCTTGAGTGCTTTGCTGCTTAGACATTTCTTCTACCAGATAACCTTCATCGTCATCACTATTAAATCCAGCCTTCCACAATCCCCAGGACATGGACACAATGGAGCCAAGATCTTTGCTAAGGCATAACAAAAGTGACCTTTGTTCCAGTTCCCAGTAAGTTCCTCACTTCCATTTGAGACCCTGTCAGCTGGGCCTTCACTATCTATATTTCTATCAGGAATCTGGTCACAACCAATTAGCTAGTTTCTAAGAAGTTCCCAACTTTCCCTTGTCTTTTTGTCTTTTGAGGCCTCCAAACTCTGTCCATTATCCAGTTCTAAGGCTGCTTCCCCATTTTCAGGTATTTTTATTGCAATGCTGCACTCCTCAGTACCAATTTTCTGCCTGTGGTGCTATAAAGGATACCTGAGGCTGGGTAATTTACAAAGAAAAAAGGTTTATTTGGCTCACAGTTCTGCAGGCTGTACAAGAAGCATTGCACCAGCATCTACTTCTCATGAGGGCCTCAGGTTGCTTCCACTCATGGCAGAAGGGAAAGAGAAGTCATTGTGTGCAGACATCACATGGTGAGAGAGAGGGAGCAAGGGTTGGGGAGGTGCCAAGTTCTTTTTAACAATCAGTTCCAGGGGAACTAATAGAGTGAGAACTCACTTATTAACTCTGAGGATGGCACCAAGCCTTTCATGAAAGATCTGCCCCCATGACTCAAACACCTCCCACTAGGCTTCATCTCCAACACTGGGATTCAAATTTCAACATAAGATTTGGAGACACAAACATCCAAACTATATCACTCAACTTCTACAACTTTTGGTTCCTTGTCTGTAAATTGGAGACCATGACCGTGACTATCTCATAGGGTTGATATGATGATCAAATGAAACAATACATGTAAAAAGCCTTAATGAAAAGCCTGACACAAAGTGATCCCTCAATCTTAGTTATTTACCATTACTACTATTGTTAAGAAAAAATAAACTTTCTCTTGAACACCAGTCTTAGAAATACAATATAAATAGACAGTAACTGTCATTAAACTATGAGATTACAGAAATAATGTGAATGAAAAGTCATTATATAAAATAATTATAAGCCTTGTTCACAGTGACCCATGAAAAATGCAATTGGAATCATAAAGGGAAACAACACACTAAATTTGTCTCATTTTTCTGAGTTCCATTTCTAAATGTGTTGTCCAGAATCATTAGAATACTTAATAAAGTGTAAAATGACATGTTACATGAAAAAAATCATAAAAATGTCATTATAACAACCCAGAGCCATCTCCTCTTTGGCTTATCTGGATGTGGCACCCAGTAAATCCTAGTAGATAGTAATACTCTAGGACAACCTCTGAAAAATGTCAAAAAGGAGAAAGTGTCACCTTCACTGTGCTCCTGATGACGCTATTTCTGTCTACTTTCAGTGTGGAGTATTTGGCGTCCTGACTGACAGTCTGTTTAAAGTTCCACTGGCCCAGGATTCACTTAAAGGAATTCAAATAGACGACCCCCCAGAGGCTATGTAGCAAAATGATTACATTCACAGGTTTTGAAATTAAATAACTTGGTTCAAATCCTTTTTCTGATAGTTGCTAGTTGATTGGGAAAGATACTATACTCTGAGCCTCAGTTTCCTCACCCATAAAATGATCATTAACAGTTGTTTTTAGGCCAGGTGTGGTGGCTCACACCTGTAATCCCAGCACTTTGGGAGGCTGAGGCAGGAGGATACCTTGAGCCCAAGAGTTCAAGACCAGCCTGGACAACAGGGTGAGACCCTGTCTCTACTAAAAATGAAAATCAAATGCACTCCAGCCTGGGCAATAGAGTGAGACCCTGTCTCAAAACAAAACAAGACAATACAAACAAACAAAAACAAACTGGAAAACATCAAAATAAAAGTTGTTTTTTTATCTCAAAGGGTTGTTGTGATGAATAAAATGATGTTTATAAAGCTTTTAGCATGGTGATCTACTCAGTAAATGTTCAATAAATATTATTTACTAACTATTAAATTTTAGTCTGGGAGTCTGGACAATCCCATACAAAAGTCTCAGAATACCAACTCTGTGCTACTTCCAGCACTGCTGAGTTATCCATTCACTGAACAGATGTGTGTTGAGTGGCTAATGCTGTCTCAGACCCTGTGCTCAATGCTTTACTTACTTAGTTGAAATCCTCTCATCATGATGGGCTTCGTGAGAGATTATGAGCTCTGTGAGGCTAGAGTCTCTACTCTGATGTTGATGGCTATATAACCATGTAATGTATGGGCCCTGACACAGTGCCTAACAAACAGGAGATGCTAACAAGTTTTAAGGAATGAATCAATGAGCAAGGGATGAATGACTATGACACAAGGAAGAGTAACTCCTTGACCTCAGGGAACTCATGTTCTAGCTGAAGATGGAATTAGCCCCCTAAAAGACAATGGAAGCAAAAAGTGTTAGGGAGGGAATTTCGGAGAGTGGGATCACCATTAGAAAATATCAACAATTTCTGTTACAGTTACGCTAATATAATTCAGTGATAAGAGCAAAAGAATGTGTAATCAAAGTTGATGATTCTAGAAGACCTCTTCTAACAAAACCAGAAGCATCCTTTTACTACTTATCACAGGAAAAGAAACTCTAGTCATTTTTATATCTGAAGTCAAAAGACAGAAAGGAATATGTGGTCACATATCCTTCTATGTTAAGTCAAGCCCAGTCCTGCCTCACTGTCCTCACCCTATTTGCTGGTGGTTAGGGGTGTCAGTCACCACCTCCCACCTCTTCTCTACCTTATGGCTAATTAGGAAGAGACACATGACAAACAGGGATCATATATCAGCTTTATCTGGGGTCCCTTGGTAATGGCCAAATTGGAGAACTGGCAAGGTCTCCTACCTTCTAGTTAGAACTGAACACAGCCTGATCTGCAAGTAGAGTGAATCTGATTTAAAACCCAACTGCACCATCCTTTACTCCACCCACCTGTCCCAAGAGATTCTATAGGGCATGTGGGGATTATAGAAACTACAAGATGAGATTTGGGTAGGGACATAGCCAAACCATGTCACCTACTGACCTCCAGGAAAGGGGAGTGGGGAAGGACTGGAGATTAGACTCCATAAAAACTTCTGAACAACAAAATTTGATAAGCTTTGGGGTTGGTGAACACATGGATGTGCTGGGATGATAATGTACCCAAAGAGGGCATGGAGGTGCCACCCCCACCCCCATACCACAGTGCCAACTTTTAAGATAATTGATGGTAGTCACAGTAAGTGGTTGTTACTGCAGGGGCCTCTTTATTCTCTTCTTCAGCACTGAGATCTTAGAGCCAAAGCCATCCTAGCTCTGAGAGACCCAAAATCCAATATAAAAATGGGATCCTTAATTTCTAAACATCTAACAACTCTGCCTTCCAGTATGCCTGCCTTTTTCACGTATAGAATTATGGCTCAGGAAGCTGCAAATATCAACTCTTACTACAGATAATATAGAATTACAATGGCTACCATATAGAATGTTCCAGATGAACAAGACCATTCATGTAAGTGTACCTGAATCTCAAATTTCTATAATTAGGCAAAGAGAATGGGATTGTTATTCTAATTGACATTCAGAAGCCTCAAGCAGACAAAAGGATTCTAAAATTGCTTTTTAAAAAAATTCATTGTAAAGAGCTAATAAAAGTTAAAAATGCGAGATATCGTCATACCAAGGACAGTAACATTGACATGACTTATTCTGCTCCCCTCTGTCTTTGCCTGAATAGTCAGTCTACTAACTCTGTCTTAAATGCCTTCCTTTTCTGAAAACACAGTTAAATGGTTTCCTTATAAGAAAAAAACTACCCCCAAATTCAGGAAATAATCCCTGAGTGACTGATACTCTTTGGACAAAAACAGAGCCAAGGGTCATAGTTTGAAAATTTCCTAAACCTACAGAAGACCTCCAGATATTTTCTGAAGAGAAGCCAGGTGTAGTGGCACATGCCTATAACCCCAGTTACTTGGGAGACTGAGGTGGGAGGATCATTTCAGCCCAGGAGTTTGAGGCTGCAGTGAGTTATGATCATGTCACTGCACTCCAGCCTGGGCAACAGAGTGAGACTCCATCCCTAAATAAATAAATAAATAAATAAATAAATAAATAAATAAATAAAAATTTAGGAAAAATTTAGGGTCTTCATTGAAACTTATAACCCCAGAACATCTGATCTCAACCAACTAATACACATATTGGTGAGAATTAGAGAAGTCACAAAATGGGTGAAAGAGGCAGAATGGTATTACCTGACAAGCCCCACCTGGTCCATTATGGAAAGCAGGGAAAAAATGCAAATAACTTTTTGAAAGCCATTACCAAAGTATTTCAGTTGGATGGCAAAAAACAACCTAGGCTGACCTTTGGGCCTGCTCTGGGGCACTTCTTTAATAAATGACTGAAAAAACAGTTTCCAAAAAACTGTTGTTACTGGTGCAAGCAACTAGGACATTGGAAAAGAGACTGCTTCAAATATTTCCAGGGAAAACATTATAAACAGGCTGTCTACCNAATAAATAAATAAAATTTAGGAAAATTTAGGGTCTTCATTGAAACTTATAACCCCAGAACATCTGATCTCAACCAACTAATACACATATTGGTGAGAATTAGAGAAGTCACAAAATGGGTGAAAGAGGCAGAATGGTATTACCTGACAAGCCCCACCTGGTCCATTATGGAAAGCAGGGAAAAAATGCAAATAACTTTTGAAAGCCATTACCAAAGTATTTCAGTTGGATGGCAAAAAACAACCTAGGCTGACCTTTGGGCCTGCTCTGGGGCACTTCTTTAATAAATGACTGAAAAAACAGTTTCCAAAAAACTGTTGTTACTGGTGCAAGCAACTAGGACATTGGAAAAGAGACTGCTTCAAATATTTCCAGGGAAAACATTATAAACAGGCTGTCTACCCTCTGATAATCTCCATGTTGACCACCAGGATTGACAGGCTTTTGGGGGAAGCTCCAGTTGTTATCCTGTAGGTAGACACCACAACTGTGATTTCTACTTTATCTATTTATTTTTAAAATTTTTAAAAATTTCAATAGGTTTTGGGGAACAGGTGGTGTTTGGTTACAAGAATAAGTTCTTTAGTGGTGATTTCTGAGATTCTACTTTAACTCCATTTTGTTTTGTTTTGGCTTAAGCAACAAAAATGGATTGTCTCAGTTCTGTAGGCTAGTGACTTGAAATCAAGGTATCTGCAGGGTTGGTTCCTTGCTAAGGCTATGAGGAAAGCATCTGTGCTAGGCCTTGCTCCTTGGCTTATAGATAGCTGTCTTCATATTCACAATGTATTATCTTGGTATGCATGTCTCTATGTCCAAATTTCCTCTTCTTATAAAGCCACAGTCATACTGAATGAGGGCCTACTCTAATTACCTCATTTTAATTTGATTACCACTCTAAAGACTCTATCTCCAGGTAAGATCACATTCTGAGGTACTAGGGGTTAGGACTTCAACATATGAATTCTGAGAAGGCATCAATTCAACTCATAACATAAGTGCTGCTGAGCTCTTGTTAGAAAATGAACCCTTGGGCCAGGTACGGTGGCTCACATCTGTAATCCCAGCACTTTGGGAGGCTGAGGTGGGCGGATCACGAGGTCAGGAGTTCAAGATCAGTCTGGCCAACATAGTGAAACCCCGTCTCTACTAAAAATACAAAACTTAGCTGGGCATGGTGGCATGTGCCTGTAATCCCAGCTACTCGGGAGGCTGAGGCAGAAGAATTGCTTGAACTAGGGAGTCGGAGATTGTAGTGAGTGGAGATTGTGCCACTGCACTCCAGCCTGGCAACGGAGCAAAATTCTGTCTAAAAAAAAAAAAAGAAAAAAGAAAGAAAATGAACCCCTGACCCATGGATGTCTTGTGACTCTCAGGCCTGACATTCCCATTTTGAGGTGGGTCAACTACGACACAACTACAAGGAAAGGGTCCATTTGCTGGCCAAATGAAAATAATGTGTTTGAGGGTATGGCTGGCCTGACCCTAGTGACTTCTCAGTTTTGCATGAAGTAGCAGCTATCCTTTTGGGGAATACATTATCTCCCACTCTGCCACCTAAAACAAATCCACGGGCTCAACAAGGTCCTCGATTCACAGAGATTCCCTTCAATGCCTGGACCTGGTTTACCTCTGGTTCAGCTAAGCTGAAAACTGATGGTGCTAATAGTCCTACTGCTGCTGTTTGACCTCAGCACCAGCTTTATAAAGCCTGGTTATTGGTATCAGTGGGCAGAACCCAAAGCAGTTCTCAGAGCCCTTGTCAAGCAGGCTAAGGGGCCGGGTTATTGGGATGGACAATTCCCAATGAACCTTGAATATCCTTAGCTTCTTGTCGGGTCAAGAATGCAAGGCCTTGATTACTCTTTACTCAGGTCATTTCTCTGGGTTGTGTTTCAGTGAACATCTTGAGAAATGAAGTAAAGTAGCTTCCATCTCCTCCTCCATCCCTTCCTCATGGCTCACTATAAAAGCAGTAAGTTCCCTAAACCCAATGTTCCTCAAATGTGACACAAATCCACTGAGTACACAACACCCATTTAAACCCATGCCTGTCTTTGTCACCTTCATGAGTTTTGGGAGGATGTGGGGAATTGACACCAACATGACACTCATGCTGCTTGCTGTGCTGTGAATAATAAAGTCCTCTGTCTCTGATGTAGGTGTTACCAGTCTTCTGTAACAAGCTAAACTGTTGGCTTGCCAGTGGAGTAAAATCTCAGACCCTTCACAGATCCTGACTTCATGGGGACTGATACAAGAATAAAAGTCCTGTAGTTTCCAAAGGTCTTTGACAAGGACACTCTAAGTATCTGACATACTTGACTGATTCCTAGTATTTGGTCTCTCCTAGGTCATTTTGCTCTATAACAATAATTCACTTGCCTATTCTTTTGTTTTATTCCCTCAGACAAAATACTTATTTTGCACAAGACAATCCTTAATAGCAATAACAACATCAATAACTAATACTTACAGCATTGTTCTATACACTATATATCATCTTTACTTCTTAAAATATCCATCTGAAGGAGATATTATTACCCTCTAGTGTACAGATCAGGAGACTGAGGCATAAGTCATACAGTTTAAGCCCCACTTTTATAAAAGTGGGGACAACCTCTCACTCAAAATAAAAAAGAAAATTTCAGTTGTGAGGAATATCAAATCCAGTTCTATCCATGAGTCCAGGCAAAGGAAATGCCTTCTTTGTCCTATTCATTAGAGGGCTCTACACTGAAGTCAGTGATTCCATTAAGAAACAATCTAAAATGACTACCTATTGTACAAAATTGGTCTCCAAAATACAACTTTCTAACATTTAGCTGGCTATTTAAAAACTCTTCGTAAAATAAATTTACATCTATAAAGAAAATCTCCATTTCTAAGGGCATCTCTTTCTCTGCACCTAAAACCACTAGAAAATTTTACAGTGAGAAGGACATTGGCTTAAAGTTTACACAACAAACCTTAACTGTGTTTAGAGCACTTTTCCTGCCCATCTTGTCTTATAGGGTCTTACTCTTTGCCCTTGTCTCAGCAAATAATGGTGTTTAGATCTAAGTTGTGTGCTTTGGGATGTAAATTTTCTATATCATCTCACCTAAGAGTCATGTGTTTGGAAGTGCAAACTTAGGGTTACCTAGCTAACAATAATTTAAAAATATTTAACAATAATTTAACGATAAATTTTTATTTGTATTTATTTTACTTTATATATTTAACAAAAAATTAACAATAATTTAAAACAACAGAATAGGTAATCAGGAGATTGACAGTCTAAAGAAGAAAGAGAAACTATTGAAAAACTGGCAAACAGAGAATCTTATAAAAGCTCTAAGATCTGCTTCTGTGTGTCTGTGTGTCTACATGTGTTATAGGTATGTGATATTTTGCTATCAAAATATATGAAAAAGCTTTAATTAATTGGCTTAAAGAAAAAGTAAGCTACAAAATATAATATTTTATCAGAAAAACTGCACTAACTGCTATGGTTTGCTGTGGTTTGTCCACACCAAAATTCGTGTTGAAATTTAATTGCCAATGTAACAGTGTGGGAAGGTAAAGCCTTTAAGAGATGATTAGGTCAATCACATAGATTAATATCTTTCTCCTGAGACTGGGTTAATTCTGCAAGACCGGATTAGTTCTCAAAGGAGAACAGGTTGTTATAAGGTGAGGTCACACCTGTGTTTTATCCCCTTTCCATGCCTGCTTTCCCTTCTGTTTCTCCACCATGTTATGATGCAACACGAGACACACACCAAAAACTGACCAGATGGGCTGCCCCATCTTGGACTTCCAGCCTCTAGAATCATGAGCTAAATAAACAACTTTTCTTTACAAATTACCAAGTCTTTGGTATTCTGTTACAGCAAAAGAAAACAGGCTAAGAGACTACCTCAAATACCTTTCAGTTCATGTGACAGGTAAATCTTTGGTAAGTAAGACTAGTTCAATAAAACAGCTGTGTCTTCTGACCAGCAAAATAAACTTGTATTTAACTTTAGGGCTCTTGCTCAGGTAGCAACTAACATCGGCATACTGTAAAAATGGTTAACAAGGAAATAACTTGAGATAATGGCTAGCTTTGTTTAACGACCAATTCAAGCATAACTGTCAAGAACAAGTAAATTAGGTGAAAGTAAATCAGTTAAAGGTTTTAAATAAATTCTTCCTAGTTTTGAAAATCTTCAAGTAACATAATCTTAAAGTCATATGATTAAGTAATAAATATTCATGAAATGTCAGTTATTTCCAGGTAAGTTAGAGTACTGACACATTAATTGCTAAACATGATTAAAGTATAGATACTTTGTTACCTTGTGTTGTCATAAAATGTTGGTATATAATAGCTCAAAATTGCTTACTTCCCAGGTTTCACTAGAAATTAAGGTTACTAAAAGTTAAAAATTCTAATTAATATATGTAATTATATATGCAAAGTATACCAAGAGAAAGTAAAATATGTTTGGGTGAGAAAATTTATAAAAGTCATGAGAATATGTTTTGTAGAAAAGAGTAATTTCAGCTAATTCAAAGGTTAAAGGCTTTTCACAATATAGATTTATGAAGAAAATGGAAACAAGGCAGGAAGGAACTATTATGAAAAAGAGATACAAAAAAGTTCTAAGTCTGAGAATATATTTTTGGTAACGAAAGTTGAAAGGAGACTAATTTTGTGTGGTCAGAAAGATAAGGGAAAAAGAAAAGTACATTTTTGCCCTAAGGTAGAATGAGTGGTTGTTTCAATACAAAAAAGAAGAGACTGGGCGCAGTGGCTCATGCCTGTAATCCCAGCACTTTGGGAGGCCAAGGCGGGTAGATCACCTGAGGTTGGGAGTTCAAGACCGGCCTGACAAATGTGGAGAAATCCTGTCTCTACTAAAAATACAAAATTAGCTGGGTGTGGTGGCGCATGCCTGTAATCCTAGCTACTCAGGAGGCTGAGGCAGAAGAATCGCTTGAATCTGGGAGGCAGAGGTTGCGATGAGCTGAGATCACGCCATTGCACTCCAGCCTCGGCAACAAGAGCGAGACTCCATCTCAAAAAAAAAAAAAAAGAAAAGAAAAAGTAGAATGCATGGGACAAAACTGAAGGTTTGAGCAAGCTGCAGGAGGTCTTCGCAAGGTTTAGATTTATGGAAGATGAATCTAATGAAAGGAATTTTGAGTGTGATCAAGTTGGCTAAAATTAAGAAAGAATTATGTTTAGGTTTTTCTAAAAATTAAGTTTTATTTTTAAAACAAGGTTTTCTTGAGGTACTGATCTTATTAAAAAATTGCGAGACTTTTTAGATATGTGGCCTAGAAAAGAAAGATTCTGTATTTTGTCAAAATAATTTTTGTGCTTCATGTTTTCGTTCTTAGGTCATTAATTACTTAGGAAAACTGAGTCTTCTCTTTATTATAAGAGTTAAGATTTTCTACAGCTATGTAACTTCTTTTGAAGTATTTCAATTATCACTGTGGTTAAATGAGTATTATTTTCACAGTGACCTGTAATCCTATTTTTGATCAAGTGTTTGAATCTTTTTGACAAACTTTCCAAAATGAAATTCTAAGTCCCCTTGTCTTAGTCCCTTTGGAGCTGATATAAAGGAATACCTAAAGCTGGAAAATTTATGAAGAAAATGTAAAGGTAAACTGAGGCTGGATCCGAACGGGGAACGAAGACACAAGGCAAATGGCAGTGAGAATAGCCTTTTATTAGGGCTTGCGGGCGAGGTTCCTCGGTCCAAAGGCTGAGGAAGGAGGGTAGGGGCTTCTTATAGCCTGAGAGGTAGGGAAGCTGGTTGTGCAAACAGGGCCTGGGGGGGTCTTGAAACTACTAGGGCAGGAGTTGAGTAAGGGTCATGAGGAAGGGGTCTTTGGAAACTGTCAACCGAAACTGCTGTTTACAAACTTGTGGAATGCAGGTGAGCTCCAGGTCATGGGGGAGTGTGGTTGCCCAGCCGGAACCCCTGACGCATGTAAGTCTGCAGGTGTGTACAAGGGTGAAGGGAGTCTTTAACAAAAGGCCTGCTACGCCGGGTAACGCTGCGATGCTGGGTCTAGATTCCTGCCTAACGGAAAAGAGGTTTACCTGACTCACAATTTTGCTGGCTGGAAGACTGGGCATCTGGCAAAAGCCACAGGAAGCTTCCACTCACGGCAGAAAGCAAAAGGGAGTCACAGTACAGAGATCACATGGCCACAGAGGGAGCAAGAGAGGAGTGGGGAGGTGACAGGCTCTTTTAAACAACCAGCTCTCACAGGAACTAATAGTTTCCATTAACTCACTCGTCACAAAGAAGACACCAAGCCATTCATGAGGGATCCACCCCCATGACCCAAACACCTCCCATTAAAACACCTCCAACATTGGGGATCAAATTTCAACATGAGATTTGGGAGACAAACATCCAAACCACAGCCACCTGGAAGTCCAAAAGAGAGATATTAAACCAAATAAGTTTATTTGATATGTTAAATTATATGGGAAATATTGTCAATAAGAAATAACGTTTAACCTTCTTTTCCTTACATTTGTATAGATATGTTATTAAAATATTTATTCAGGCCAGGCGTGGTAGCTCACACCTGCAATTCCTGCACTTTGGGAGGCTGAAGTGGGCAGACTGCTTGAGTCCAGGAGTTCAAGACCACCCTGGGCAACATGGTAAAACCCTACTGCTACAAGAAATACAAAGAGCAGCCAGGCATGGTGGCACACAGGTGTAGTCCTAGCTACTCAGGAGGCTGAGAGGTGGGAGGATCGCCTGAGCTCAGGAGGCAGAGGCTGCAGTGTGCCATGATCACATCACTGTACTCCAGGCTGGGTGACAGTGTGAGACCCGGCCTAAAAAAAAAAAAAAAAGGTTTCAAAATTGCATTAAATTTCTAGAAATCAATCATCATTTTGGTTATTATGATAAAATGTTGTATGCCACAGAAATAACACAATTTCTTTGTCAGTTATGGACTCTCATCAAGTTTTTAATGATGGCTATTTTAAGTCTTACTGTCCTCAGTTAATTGCTTTATTCTGATGCTGTTCTGAAAGCTTTTTGCAACAACCATAATCTTCAAAGAAGTTCATGGAAAGAATGGAAAAAATTCTGACAAGTACAGGTTTGTGATAACTTTGAGATAGCACTGGATTGGGTAAGAATTTGTAGAACTCTAAGAAAGAAACTGATAGATTAGTGAAACTGTTAACTAAGATCAAACAGAGCAGGGATTAATTACATTAGACTGAAAACTGATGAGGAAAATTATGTGTTTTATAGCTTTTAACACACTGCTGGTTCTCTTAATGTTTTATTTTCCAGATTTAAGAAACGATTTTTTAAAGCTGTCTCTAACTCACAACAGTTTGGTAGAGTACACTTTCATCAACAAAGATTGAAACATTCCATCTTTCTCCTTAATATGATTATTTTCATAAGCTCAAAAAGAATTTGCTCACTGTATTACATGATACAACTGGAAACACTGGTTTAATTACCAAGGCTTTGACTGAAATGTAGTATTTTTGAGAATTAATAGAATGCCTGGTTTCAAGGATTCCCAGTGTGATACAGTTTGGATGTTTATCCCTTCTAAATCTCATGCTGAAATCTGATCCCCAGTGTGGAAGGTGGGGCCTGGTGGGAGGCCTCTCTCACTATGTGACTCCACTGACTCCCCTAGCCTCCCACCATAAATAAAAGCTTTCTGAGGACCTCACCAGAAGTTGAGGAGATGCTGGTACCATGCTTCTTATACAGCCTGCAAAGCTGTAAGCCAAATAAACCTCTTTTTTTTCATAAATTACCCAGTGTCATATATTCCTTTAAAGGAATGTAAAATGGACTAACACACAGCATTACAGTGAGTAAAAAGTTATCACTTCCTGGCAGGCTTAGGAACCTCAAGATACTAGAAAACCATGGACAAAGTCTGATGTTGGCCTTGGTTTAGCTTCCTAGTGATGAGAGGTTTTTTTAAAAGTCTAATCTGAGTTTCCTTGTCAAAATTTCTAGCAAAGCAAATTTAAAAGAACTGTGTGGTTATTTTGCTGTACTTATATAAAATAATCAGGTGAAGTTTAATGAGACGAAACTTATTTTGCAAACAAATTAGTCTTACTCCGATTATCTTTGGTAGAAATGGGGGTGACTATAGAGAGAAAAGTTATGTTGCAAAAGAAAAACTATGGTACACCTTTTAGTAGACTGTAGCCTTATTTATTTTTCCCTAGATTGGACTGGATCCTGAATTCTTTTAGTGCCCTCCAGTATCTAGCTTCAAAGAGCAAAAGTGCTAAACTGGACAACTTGATATAAATTTCAAGGGACAAGTCTCATATGTGATGTGTTTGCCATACAGAGAGTTCACCAGAATATCTAATGCCACAACCAGGGACATTCAAACTGCAAACCAGGATGAGAATTTGCTAACTGCATGCCATGGACAGCTTTTAACAAGACCATCAGATGAAGACTTCTTATAATATTCTTACCCCTCTTAATTTTTCCTTGCTTATGCCTACTTCTTTCACTTGGCAGAATAAGGCTATGGTTGAAGTTTCACAGTCCTTAGTTTTTGTGGGTAATCTGACAGCATGTTGAATCTGTTACGTCAAATCTGAATCTTTCAAAAACCTGAGATCCTTTAGTCCACCTAGTGGGTAACTTCAGCAACATCGCTAATGCAACTGTTTGTTCAAATTGTACTAGTGATCTCTTTTACAGAGTTAGTACTCTCTGCTTTAGTGTAACCCATTCCTGGAATGCTAGGTGATAGAATTGCTACCAACTGACTGAACAGGTAGAAATCTGTGCAATTGCTAATACTGCTTGCCACCCATAGATATAATGAGTATCTGGCCTGGCTCATTCTTTGATCTATTTAATTTCAGTTGGTTTAGTTTAGGGGGATCCTAGATAAAGAAGCATACTCCAAACTCCTGGCATTATCCTTCTGATAGTCATAATAGTAGCTTCTCTGGTACATGACATCCTCTCAAAAAGTTTTAAAAGTTTGTATGCAGTCATTCATCAAACACCGAAGAGTCTCTTTTCTGCTGGAATGACAAAAACTCAAAGAAATACATGATGATGAGTACACCATAACCTATGAATGACTTGTAGAGACCAGAAACCCAACATGATGATAAGAGTAGCACTAATGCCCTTAGTTTTGGTCACGCACTCACCTAGATGAAAGCGTGACTGAAAGGGGAAAATTGTTAAATAAAAAATATAGGAGGCCATTGTTTTGAACTAAGCTCTTGCACTAGGCCCCACAGCTCCAGGATTAGGCCCCAACAGACTTGAATAAAAATCAAAATGGAGTTATCCATGCTGAAGTTCCACATCACCAAACTGAAACTAAGTTGTTATATGACCTTCCAAGAAAGCAGGAGAGATAGCAGCCAATTTCCCAAATAGGCCAGTATCAATCTTCAATCAGTAGGATAATAATTCCCTCTGTTTTAATCCTTAAAAGTAATCTGATGCTAACCAATCTTTCTATTTTTCTGCCTCCCTGTCCCTGCCTTTCAAGGAAAGTAACTTTGAAATAATCAATCTGTTTTTTGTTCTTCATTTTTGCTTTCCTTAGCCCTGTCTATAAAACCAACCCCTTCTGTTCAACTCACTAGCAAATTTATTGTATTTTATGGCATAAAATGTTGCCCGATTCTAGAACTGCAATAAAGCCAGCCGTGCTCTTTAAAACTAAATCGATTGCAATTTTGTTCTTGAAATGCCCAAGTGGACTCAAATATTTTTTTCTTTGGAGAATCTTGGCCTTGTTTTGCTGTATCCCAGCCAATTGTTGAGCAAAAAAACCTTGAGCTCACCAGCGTTATTTATCAAAAACAATCAGGGAGGACTGCCTGAAGGCCACACAGTCTACTCTTGCAGAAATTCTTTTCTTTTTTCTTTTTTCTTTTTTTGAGACAAAGTCTCTATCTGTTGCCCAGGCTGGAGTACAGTGGTGTAATCTCGACTCACTGCAACCTCCACCTCCTGGATTCAAGCTATTCTCCTGCCTCAATCTCCCAAGTAGCTGGGATTACAGGTGTGTGCCACCATGCCTTGCTTTTTTATGTTGTTGTTTTTTGTATTTTTAGTAGAGAGAGGATTTTGTCATGTTGGCCAAGCTGGTCTCAACCTCCTGACCTCAGGTGATCTGCCTACCTGGGCTTCCCAAAGTGCTGGGATTATGATGTGAGCCACCATGCCTGGCCTACTCTTGCAGAAATTCTAAAATGTACATCTGATTTAGAGAGTTTACTTTCTATACTATTGAATTAACTGAACTGTACCTACTGGTAAAAATGTGGTAGATGATGCTATTTATATCATTATACACCATCCACATGTGATCCCTAGGAAGAAATTTTTCTCTGGGCTTAGTAGCAATCACATTTTAACTTCTCAGAAACCGACCTGCCTGTATCTTTAGGTCCTCATAGACTAAAATACCTACCAGGTTCACTTCTTTATGCCGTTGGTTAGAAAACTTTCAGTGGAATTTGTGACCCATCTATAACAGTGTGTAGATCGTATATTGTGGTCCTGGCTCCACCTAATGGTAATCATTTTATCTTATTCCTGTACCCATCTTTTGATTGGTTCTACCTTTATTGTATATATCCTTCTAAGCTGCCTTCTATCCCTTCTGCAGTACAATGGTACATAAATGAAAACCATAAAATGTAAGCAGAGAGATATGATCCATGCCCACAATGTGATTGCCTTCTTCAAAGACATCATAGGCAAATGTCCAGGGTTTCTAAAGCTTTATATAATACCAGAACATTGGGCTAAAGAGTGAACACTTTTGAGTACAGCAGACTAACACCATCTCTCATCATTAAAAGATGATCTTGGTGCTGCTTAAATGTAGCTTTCATAATACACTGTGTTGACACAGTCTAGCAATAAAATTACAGAAATTGATCCTTTTCTCCAAGAGGTTACACCTCTAAAATGAAGAGGGTGCCTACTGTGAAAACATTCATGAAAAGTGAAATCTTTCATTATTGGTATCTTCTTTTTACCTGGATTTATTCACTTCCTGGGAGCAGTAGAGAATGACTAACTACATCAGATAAAGATAGTCTAAATAGCACATACAGAATAGAATAGCGTGGTTTATATTTACTTTTAGGAAAAAGAATTGTAATGAGGATGAAATATAATTTTACCTTGAATTTTAAGAGAAGCAGCTTTTCTTTTTTCTTTTCTTTTTTTTTTTTTTGAGAGAGGGTTTCACTCTATTGCCCGTGCTGGAGTACAGTCGCATGATGAAGGTTCACTGTCACCTTGATCTCCTGGACCCAAGCAATCCTCCCATCTCAGCCTCCCAAGTAGCTGGGACCACAGGCACACACTACCATGCCCAGCTAATTTTTAACAATTTTTTTGTAGAGATGGGGTTTCATTCACCATGTTGTCCAGGCTGGTCTCAAACTCCTGGGCTCAAGTGATCCACCCACCTCGGCCTCCCAATGTGCTGGGATTACAGGCATGAGTCACTGCATCTGACCAAGAAGCAGCTTTTGAGCTCTTTTAAAATTCCTATTATTGAACTGTAGAATCAGATTTTCAGTTATACATCATTTTGTTTTAAAAAGAAGCACATTTACTATCTTACTTGAAAGAAAACATTTTCAAAACTATTTTGCATCTAGTTCCTTTTTAATGTGTTCTGAAGGCGAAGTATTTTACTTTTATTTTAATTAATTTTTTTAGAGACAGGGTCTTGCTATGTTACCCAGGCAGTGCTGCAATCACAGCTCACTACAGCCTCAAACTCTCGGGCTCAAGCAATCCTCCTGCCTCAGCCCCTCAAATGGCTAAGACTACAGGTACACAACCATCACCCCTAGGTAATACTTTTAATTTTTTTTGGTAGAGACAGGGTCTGACTATGTTGCCCAGGCTTATCTTGAATTCTTAGCCTCAAGTGTTCCTCCTGCCTTGGCCTCTCAAAGTGCTGGGATTACAGGTGTGAGCCACTGTGCCCAGACCTGAAATTATGGTCTTTTTAAAAATCTGCCCCTGATTTCTTTCTTCTAGCCAGGGTCTAAGCATGAATGCTTTACTTCAAGCAGAGTCTTTCAACTATAGCAAACAAGACTACTTGTCAAACTATTTTTATAGACAAAATATTTTCAAAATATTTTCAGTACAAATTAATTTACCATGCTGTTTTATCTCAGATTTGATATTTTCTTCAGAAATGTATAATTTCAGTTATAAATACTAAGATATAAAATGCTTTGTGTATTTTCTGGTAAACATAGCTGAACTAAGACTACATTTCTAGAAAACACAATTAATAAAATCTTCTGTCAATTCTCATTTTTTGCTCCAAAATATTAGTTTAACTTCAACAGATACCTGTTTTCTTAAGAATGCTGGGTATGTACCCGTGGAGGAGTGTCTGTTCCAAGTGATAAGAAGGGATCAGTGTGTGTTGGCTGTGGACTGGGACTGTCCCTTAGGGCCTGCTAATGTTCGATCTGGTGAGTAACAATCTCAAGTTTGAGGAAAATTTTCCCTTGGATATGTAAACTCCTAGATTTACCATATATATACACATATATATACACAGACACACACACACATGCACGTACACATGTACACATATACATATATGTGTGTGTATATACATGCATGTAAAGTAAAACAGAATAGTTATATCCAAAAAAAAAAAAAAATCTGAAAAGAATCATTCAAAACGTGCGAGACACATTGTACTTAAAATGTACTTTAAGGCCTGTTTCTGTAAGAGTTGCCTAAACATCCCTAGGCTCTACTCTTCAGGAATCTTATTTCCAGGCACAGTGTCCTGGAGCATTTGCAATTTTTCAATTGGAACTCTCAGCACTTTACTTTAAAAATAGTCTAAAGTCAGAAACTGAAATACTGATCTATTTGTCAACCCCCAAGTTGCTCCTTAGTCAATATAATGTTGAATATTTCTGAATAAAGGATTCTTAAGGCTGGCTGCGGTTCAGGCAAGTCCTAAACTTATTAAAGGTAAAATAAGTTATTCACAAAAAAATATATATATATAGTCTATTCTCAGCTGGAGAAAGATCTATTTTCCCCCAAAACGGAATTATGTATTAAATCTGTTCAAATTTTATTTTGGACCACTAATCTGTAATTTAACATAGTTGTTAAAATAAATGGATGTTTTAGTCTATTTTATGTCAAGTTGTTTACTAGAAAAAATAATTCAATGGGTAGAATATTTAAAATAGTTTTCCCTGTGTGCTTACTTACAAATGGATACATGTTGTACTCTTGGCAAAATTTACCTGTTACATTTTAACAATGTAATTGCTGACAATAAAACATTAGCACAGAACAATTTCTATATCTTAAACCATAACTATATTCCTCCTGCCACTTTTAGTAGGATCATGAATATTTCTATAACTAGTTTTAACAAGTTTCTAAAATATTTTAAGCCCATACGAAAGAAAAAAAAAGACTTATGGAATTTTTCTTTAAGAACTACATATTATATTTCACAAATAAAGCTAAACAGAAAAATGCAGATCAACATCACAATTACCAAGTATTGAGCATTTAATGACCTCCATTTCTAGAATCCACTTCTTAAGAGGATGCCACCAGTTCATATTGACCCATTATACATGAAACTTCTGCCTGTAGGATTGCAGCTGACAAAGCCTGAAAGACCACATTTTAGAAGGTACTGCTAAGCTTCATTTGTCCTTACCATAGCCGACTGCCATCAAATTGCCATCCAGGACTGCTTTTGGGAAGCAGTTCCTCCGCAATCTTTTCAACAGATTCCCTGTTTTAACATCCACCTGTGTTACTGAAGAACAGTCTGACCCGGATTGAGCCATAGAGCAAATAATAACACTAACTGCAGCTCCAGACAGAAAAAAAAATAGGAGTTCATTTTCCAGACTCTTGTGGGAATACAGAGCATGTCTGCTGAAACTGAATCCAAGAGTTCAATGATATTGTAGACTCAAGTATTTCTTTATATTCCACGTAATAGCTTTTCCGTTCTTGGTGTTTTATAACACACTTCTGAGCCATGATTCAGAAAGTGAGTGAAATTCTCTGTCTCTCTCTCTCTCTCTCTCTCTCAAGTTATATAAAAATTACAATTGCAAGGTGAAGCTCTAACAGAAAGCCACAGGAGTTGCTCTATGTACTGTTCTCACTGACCCCCATCACTGCAACTTAAGTCAGTTCATGTGGACTTTCTTTGAGGAAACGCCACTTCTTTAGGCATTAAATCTAAACTTCTTTCCTTTGGGTTTTGTTTTGCTTCATTTTTGCCATACTCTACAATCTGCCCTAGAAAGCTTGAGTATTACATCTTCATTCTGTCATTTTCAACCCTGTTTTCTCTCTTGACAAGGATAGACATGTTATTTTGCTGATATCACTGTTGAGTTGTACGAGGCCTTCTCTCTTTAGGCAGGGGCCACCAGAGTAATCAGTTTTATGTAGCTGCCACTTCATACTACTGTATCCTAAGAGCAGACATGCTAGCAATTCTCTTTAGTTTAACTCAATAAATAGGCCACATGGGTCTATTTATTAGCTGATATTAGCCTCCAACATCTAATATAACAAATATTACCTAAAAGAAATAGGATTTAAACTATATCTAAGATTACAGAGGGAAATAGTCAAGCACCTGAGGAAAAGATCTTGTTTTCCTTGCTATTAAAAAACTTTCTGTAAAACACTATACTTGGTTCTATAGAGGGCGTGCATCATCAGGTTGTGAGTACAGACATGGAGATGGTTCCTTTAAATAAACACAGGTGTCAGGAAGCTTAAGCATGTAAATGGAGGTCACACCTTATTTTTTCTGTAAGCTTAAAGTCTTAAAAAGTCATGTTCTGGATCAACAGCAGCAGGGGCGTACCAAGGCATGGTCCATTCCCTGCTCCGCATTTGGCTGGGAAAGGCTTTGTCCTTGGCTGGATCTAAAAAATGCCCAAAAAAAAAAAAAAAAAAAAAAAAAGCCCTGCTTTATAGCAGTGAAGAGTAAACTAGAGATAGCATGTTGGAATACAAGTCTTGAGAGAAGGTGGAGTCCTTTATGAAAAAGAGAGCGCCTCAGAGAGAGAGGGGAGACAAGAACCCAAGAATCACAAATGTTTTGTTTCTCTGCAAGAAAGAAGGCCAAGGTGCAAGACTATCCCCTGTCCTCTTATTCTAAGCTGCCCTCATGTAATGAATCCTCTCAGTCACTCACTCAAATACATCTCTTTTGAAATTAGAAGTAAAACCAAACACTTATGTTGCCAACTTAAAATAAAGAGGTTTCGCTGTATTTAAGAGCATGTGGATATTAGCCTCCAACAGTTTTAAAGAAGCTAAGAACTGAAATTTATCCAGGACCCACTACGTGCCAGGACTACCTACCATGTTTCCTCATTTGAATTCCATAACCACCCATGGTGGTGTGCATTGTTATGTTTATTTTATAAATGTGGAAGTTGGAGCCCAAAGATGAGGAGTAATTTGTTCAAGGCAACACTATCTAGAACATGGAGCAACCAGGCCTGTCCAATTCCAAAAGCCACGTTATATCTGAAAAGCTTCTTTTAGAATATTTGAGACAGTCCTCATAGAGATTTATGAAATAGAATTTTATCTTGAGAAACTAAGAAATACAGAAGAGAAGCTCTCCTCATCATTACCTCTGGATCCAATAAACTTAAAAATATTTTTTTAAGATACATTATACTTGATTTTTTTTCTCTTTTTAAATTTGTAGTCCAAATTATCCCCGTCCTCTCAGCAAAATGAAATAGTAATCTCTATGATAAATTATGAGATTCTCTATAATGTGAAATCATCACTAAGTCCTAAGTCCAAAGACAAAATAAATAAAACAACTATTATGTTTTAAAACTTGAAATACTCAAGAAGGATACATATAGAACACAGTATACTTTTTTTAAAAATTTAATTTTTTAGTTAACAAAAATTGTGTTGTCTTTGGCATACAGCATTATGCTTTGAAACCTAGTGATAGCATTGCGAATGCTGAATTCAAGGCATATGGCTTACCTTATAAACTATCATTTATTTGTGGTGAGAACATGTAAAAATCTACTCCTTCAGTTTTTAAGTATATGATGCACTGGTTATTAACATATTAGAGGAAAAGAAACCATACTATAAACAATTCATTAAAGAGCAAGGCTGAAAAAATTACATTCCTTTTATTTCATGGTAGTTTTGAATTTAATATATTTTTAAAAACTATTGTATTAAAGCTTTAAAATACAATGGCTAAATTACAAGCGGTCTTTATGACTCAAAGAGAAACAAGGAAAATTAGAGTACATTTAACAAAATTTAAAGAAAACGTCTTTCATTGGAAATATATAAGAACAAAAACACATTATATTTCTTTAAGAGAGTTTAGACCTTCCTCCTTGAGTTTTGTTTTCATGTGTCCACTTTTAAATGTTTCCATTTCCTCCACACACATATTTCTGAAGAGTTATGAGCAGGAAGTTTTCTCACGTATTTTCCCAAGTAGAAAGTCCTCCAGCTGCTCATAGACTTTCCCATCGCCCCAGTATTAAAATTCTGGGTAAAATTTTAATTACTAATTTAGGAAAGATGAGATATTTAAAATTTAATACAGTTTGCCCTTTTTACAGACTATGTAGAATAAAGCCTTAGTATGCTTGAAAAACCTCTTAGCAACTGAGAGCGGAGCTGGCCAACAATGGATGATTCATTGATTTAGCTTGAGTGTGCAGGAATGTCTGCCAAAAGGTCTGAATAAACTCACATTGCTAGACACTATGGTAAAATGTACCCTGACCTCTTTTAAAACTCTATCAGAGCGGAAAGTTAAACTTGCAGCTTTCCAGCAATTCACTGGCATCTGGAAACACACTTGAATTATAATATCTTGCTTTTATAACAATCGATAGATTATTATTTTCACCTAATTAGACAATGGCTGCTACTAATCGGAGGTTTCTAAGGGGACACCACCGTGTTTTAAGCCCTAAAATAATGGTTTCCTATTCAATTTAAATCTGAAAGGAGGCTTTTTGAAATCCAAAACTGAAACAACTAATTGTTGGTTTTTGGTAATATTGACCCAAGGGTTATGAAACATTACCCTAAACAATAATTTGTGCATTTAAAATTGGTAAACATTATGTAACAGATACCCTGTGTCTCTAAGTTTATGCATATATGTAAAGATTATACCAGGACATCCTATCTTATATTTACATAAAATTCAAAAGAGCTCGGATCTTTTGGTTACATCTGTCATTTGTCTCCTCAACATCCTTTTTAGGGGTAAGTATTATTTCTCCTGCTTTAGAACTGGAAGACCATGCATGTGGAATTTTAAATTGTTGGCTTGCATTCATAGGTATTCAAATCAAGGGCAGGCCTGCGTTTACAAATGGATATTCTATTTCAAAATTGAGTATTAGATACATTGCAGTACTTTATCACTCACTTCAGCAGCTATAATAAAAATAATCCATGAAACCAAATCTTTGTTTCCCAGTGGTAAACAAAGATATACTTCTTCCAAATTTCTTTTGCCCTTCACAAATGTAAGCCTAGAGCAAGGAATGTTCTGCCTTGAAAGAGCTGTACTTTTGTCTGATTTACTTCTTCTTCCTCATCTTGCCCCTTACCTTTTTCTCCTCCCTCTTCTTCTTCTTCTTCTTTTTTAATCTTTTTGTGGCAAAATATTCAGGATTAACTGAACAATTCCCTGCTCCACCCCAGAGGTAACCATGTTTATCAATTTGAAGTACACCTTTTCATATTGTTTTCTGGGGCATTTCCATGATTAAATGAATATATAAAATATATCATTTTGATTTACACATTTTCCCGGTTTAATATATTATCACATATTGTTCCATAACTTACTTTACAAAAAAAGTACTTCTTGGAAATCTTTTCATACCTGTACATTTGAATCCATTTCATTTTTAAAACTGCTAAAAAGTATGTCACAGTTTTAGCTTACTTTGTGAAATGGGGCAAGTTATATCCATCCACTAAAAAATAGCTATTCTTCCAGCATAACCTAAATGGTCATATGGAACAAAACAGCATATGGAAAAGTACAAATGGGTGAAGAAATTTAGTCTATTTTTTTAACTTACTTCACTCTTGACAATTATATGTATCCAATAGCACCAGAGGCAATGAGTGGGCTTGTTACATTGGACAGCAAAATCCAAATAGTAAGATGAACATGATGGGGATCTTGCCAGAAAGGGGCCTTGTCACTTGGAGCAGAGGAGTAGAGAGTTTTATGGGTCAAAGTTGAATAGAACACATATGGTTCCTGCCCTCATGGGGGTAACAGTCTAACTCTTAAAGACCTTCCAACTTTACCCTCCTCTCCATTCCCACTGATAGTCTAGATCAAACTTGTCCAACCCACAACCCGCATGCCACATGCCGCCCAGGATGGCTTTGAATGCAGTCCAACACAAATTCATAAACTTTCTTAAAACATTGGCCGGGCGCGGTGGCTCAAGCCTGTAATCCCAGCACTTTGGGAGGCCGAGACGGGCGGATCACGAGGTCAGGAGATCGAGACCATCCTGGC
>NW_016803692.1:3852807-3858439 GCF_001698545.2 Rhinopithecus bieti | reverse complement strand
AAAAAAAAAAAAAAAACAAACAACAAAAAAAAAACATTATGAGATTTGTTTGATGATTTTTTTTTTTAGCTCACCAGCTATTGTTAGTGTTGGTGCATTATATGTGTGGCCCAAGACAATTTTTCTTCTTCCACTGTGGCCCAGGGAAGCCAAAAGATTGGACACCCTTGGTTTAGACTTTCCACATTTCTGGTGTGAACTATTGCAGGAACCCCTAAGTGGTTTTCTTGAGTCCAGTGTTTTGAACAGCAGAGATATTCCCAAAGAGAAAGATCTGATCATGTCACTGCCCAGATGAAATACTTTTGTTATTTTCCCTTAAACGACAATACAGGACAGAGCGTAATCATCTTAACCTGACATGCACAGTCTAACTTCCCAATTTTTCTGCTGTTACTTTAAGTTCTAGTCACATCAAACTTTCTACTGGTCTGTGGAGATTCTATGTCACATTTCTAAGCTTTTTCACATACTGCCTAAAATGTCCTTTACCTTTTTCCACCTGGATCTCCTGCTTGTTGCACTAGACCAGCTTCAACATTGCCTCTTTGGTGAAGGGCTACCTGACTTCCACAGCAGGGATTTACTTCTTCTATGCTCCCAGAGCAGGTTGCATTCACCTCTATAATAGCATTTCATGCTGTTTCAGCATTATTTGTAATGCATATATGTTTTCAACTTTATTTATAAGAAATTGTACATATTAGTTAAAAATCAACTGTAAAGCACATATGCTAAAGTTTTTGTCGAATCTTAAGTTATCAGTCATAACTCACTGCTATACTAGTCCTTAGCCCTACTTGAGTTGTTGGACTGCAAGTTAATTGGGAAGATCCAAAGCCAATTGTAATTGCAACAATTCTCCTTATGTATATACCAACAGAGATTATGAAATTATAGATTAGCTGAGCACAGTGGCTCAGGCCTGTAATCCCAGCACTTTGGGAGGCCGAGGCAGGCGGATCACCTGAGTTCAAGAGTTTGAGACCAGCCTGACCAACATGGAGAAACCCTATCTCAACTAAAAATACAAAATTAGCTGGGCATGGTGGCATATACCTGTAATCCCAGCTACTTGGGAGGCTGAGGCAGAAGAATCGTTTGAACCTGGGAGGTGGAGGTTGTGGTGAGCCAAGATGGCACCATTACACTCCAGCCTGCAATAAGAGTGAAGCTCCGCCTAAAAAAAAAAAAAAAAAAAAAAAAAAAAAAAAAAAAAAAAAAAAAAAAAAAAAAATGAGATTAACATTGAGTATGCTGGGGTTCAGGTACTGAGTATAATTGAGTTTAAAACACATAATTTAAATAAATGTTTAAAGATGACTTTGTAGTAGTTGGCTTGACCTAGTCCTAAGAATATTTTGATTCTTAATTTTACTTAAGTTTGTCTCATAAATAATTAAGTCTTTGCTTCCCTGCTAGAATGCCAAAGTATACAAGACAATGAGAAATATCCCCTTGCTTCTGGTGGAATGACCTTGGGGAATATGAACCTATAAGAAGCAGGCAATCTGATGACAGGTGTGGGAAGGAGGGAGGGAGACAGTATAAAAAGGTAGAGTCAACCATCAAAGAGGCCATAGGCTGTTGTAGATAGCATTGTTCATCCATGGTGCTGAGATGATGTCTTGAGACCCAACTCTACCCAAGCATATTCTTCACAGGTCCACTGACTGAGTGTCTTGGCAGGGATCCAGACCAGCCATCCTAGTCTAGCCCACAAGTTATCACAGCATCACAAAAAACACTGTAGTGTATATGAAAACATTTAACCACTGTCAACCATGAAACAGACCAATAACAGCTGACAGAGAGGCAGGAGTTAATAAATAGCAATAAATTGTTATGAATTGCCTGGAATTAATAAATTAAACATTTGGAACAATTGCAGTAAGTAGCTTAGAGTAATATTTTAAAAACAAATGACAAGTGTTAACGTCAGGTAGGTCAAACAGAGGAATTCACATAACTAGAGAAACAATTAAAAGGTAACAGGCCTGCCTTAAGCAGGATGCTCACTTGCTTGACAAAGTAAATTTTGACCCTGATGAGGGGACTGATGCTGTGTTCACTCCCATGCTATGCTGTCCTTCTGTCTTCTACACCAAACTGCATGAGCTTATTTGGGGGCAGGGACTGTCTTTCATTTCTAGATTCCCCAGGTCTTAGCAAAATGGCTGTACTGTATACATCTGTCTAGATACAGATGCCAGGACAACAGACAATTGATTCTATTGGGTCCTAAATATAAAGACTGTGAAAAAGACATCTGCAGTTCCTGATAGCTGCCATGATGGCAACTGCTGAGCAATTTGAAGGTAAACGCTGTGTTTCACTATCATTCTGTCGCTCCCCATGGGGACTGCTGCTGCTGCAGATTCCTCAGAAGTATTCTGGTCATGCTGGCTTCTGCTCTGAAAGGGAGGAATTTTGAGAAACCAGAGAAGGGTCAGCTGACACCTCAGCTTCAGCACTGTGGAGGCCAATCAATAGCTGGAAAAGGGTACAGAAAGGAATAAAAGCAGAACCTCCAATCCACCCAGGCCTGCAGGAATTTTCTCCACTGATATCATTAGAACTTCCGTCTAAATTATCCCACTGATATAGAATGTACTTGTGGAATTTAAGAGAGGCACTGGACTGATTTTTAAAATTCCTACATGTACCAAATTCCAGGCATAGTGCCAATGGCAGAGAAAAGAATATTCTTTTTTTTTTTTTTTTTAATTAACTTAAAACATGTGAAAGGTTTTTGTTTTAAGGCCTGCGATAGTCTCTTGTTTACTATAAACAGTCTCTATAATTCAACTCCATGTGACTACAGGAATTTCTTGAGTTGCAGTCTACTACGTCACACTAGATGCTCTAACACTATTTGTTAAGTGACACAAATGAACACAGAAATTAATCAGTCTGCTGTTGGAACACACTGAATTTCATCTTTTGGAGTCTTCTAACAATTTTTCATCTGCCTCTTCTAGCTAGTCCTTCATGGCAAACCACAATGACCCCTTCATTCAACGCAAGACTATCTTCCTGTGACTGAAGTCTCTTGGTCATTACTGGCTCTGAGCCTTTGCTCGGTTATTTCTTCCACCGAGAACATCTTCCCCTCTTCTTTACTACCAATTGGTGTAATATGTCCCAAAACTTCCCCTTTGTTTCCCCCTAATCCCATCTCTTCTTGGCTTCATCATGTTGATGGCATCTGTCGAGAGGACATTTGTACCTCTCATCCTTGGAAAAGCATCAAGGTAGTTCCCTAGAGAATGATGAGATCTGGTCTAAAGAACAGTGCAAATGGCATGTATAAAATATTTTGAGGGAGGCACGGTGGCTCGCACCTGTAATCCCAGCACTTACAGAGGCCAGGGCAGGCACATTGCTTGAGCCCAGGAGTTCAAGACCAGCCTGAGTAACATGGCAAGACCTTGTCTCTACAGAAAACTAAAAAATTAGCTGGGCATGGTGGCACATACCTTTAGACCCATCTACTTGGGAGACTGAGGAGGGAGGATTGGTTGAAACTAGCAGGTCGAGGTATCAGTGAGCTGTGATTGTACCACTGTACTCCAGCCTGGGTGACAGAACAAGACCCTCTCTCAAAAAAAACATTTTTTTTTTTTTTGAGGAATGGTTAGTTTGTTAATATATTCTAGAAATATATAGCTAGAGAAAAATGTAAAATAAATCCATTACTATGAATACCTACATACCAGGCTGCTACATGACTATTACCATTATCAAGTTCTCACTACTTTTGATGGAATCAAGGAAATTCAGTGCACTTTAAACAACTGAACTGCATCTGTGATAAGCAGAAAGTAAAGGAAATTTACTTAAAGTTTTACCATTTAAGGACACTGGATCCCAGTTCTATGAACCTGTGCCTGAGCACATATTTTTTGCAGCTGCTGATACACTTCAGAGCCAAAGCTAAGCTTTGAAAGTTTGGATTCCTGTGTGTTGTGATAATCAGCTGGGGTTTGGAAATGCCTTCAAAAATCTAATGCTCTGGCCCTTTAACAAGGCTTCTGAAAAAACAATTTAACATCTGGAATCAAGTATTTTGTGGAAGTCCAAGACCAACAGAGCAAAGAACATTTCTTTCAGTAACAGTTAAAATGTGGCACTTCCTTCTCCTTCATCAAATAAATGGGTTTATTTAACAAAGACCCTGAGGTAGTTTATAATAAGTAAAATATGGCATAGAAGCAAGGTATAGAAAACAGGACACTCCAGATATTTATCACTGAAAGTCTTTCCTAAATAACGCTGCTTTATTCTTCCGGCATCATTTTCTTTTCCAAAATTCAAATCTGAAAAACAATCAAAGTCAAGCCTCCTTCATTTAACCTTTCTAAGAGACTGCAGTGTGAGGATGAGTAAAGAAATTACAGAGTTCATCTTTCATCTTTTCCAACATACTTCAGAAGAAGACAAAACCAGTAACTGAATGTATGGATTTCTTAAGTCTTTGGGCAGCCAGAGTAACTCATATCAAATGCAAAAACAGAAGTGGTTATATCTATTGAATGTTGACTAATTCTCTACAGATTTTAGATATTGTTTAAAACAACATATGAAAATGTGTTCCCTACTAAAATAATAATAGATGACATTTATTGTATGCTTTACATGTATCAGGTCAGGCACTATAAATTCAACTTTCAAAATAATTACTGTTATCCTTTTCTTCTTGTGATGAGTAATTAATACAGTGGTATGGTGGAACTGGCATAGAGACAAACAGAACAATAAAATAGAAGGATTAGAACCCAGAAACAGATCCACACATATATAGGGCTATACCTCACAACAAGAGGGCACTGTAGATCAGCAGGTAAAGGACAGACCATTCAATAACGGTGCCAGGAGAGTTAGTCCTCCATATAGGGTGTGGGTAACAAGCAAAAGAAGGAAATTGGATCCCATCCTCACACAATATATAAGAATACATTCCAAATGGAAGTAAGGTCTTAAACATGAAAGGCAAAATGCTAAAGCTTTTGGAAGACAATATGAGGAAAGGATCTGACCACATTAAAATTAAGAGCTCTGGGTCATCATCAAAAAGTACCACAGAGTAAAAAGGCAAGCCACAAACTTGAAGACAATATTTGCAACACATACAATCAACAAAGGATGTTTCCAGAACATATAAAGAATTCCTTTGAAAAAGAGAAACAACTCAATAGAAAAATGGGCAATTGATAGACAGGCACAGTGTGTCTCTCCTCCACTTTCTAAGAAATGGAGGACAGAGATTGTCCCTTACCCACTAACCTACAGTGTGCTCTTTGTTGTGAGTTATGGCCCTGTATATATGTGTGGAGTTGTTTCTGGGTTATTCCTTCGATTTTATTGCTCTTTGAAAGTGGAGGAGAGACTCAAAGACTGCCTGGCACATGGGACGTACTCAAACAACATTTGATGAATGAACAAAAACACAAATGGCCCATAAACATATGAAAAGACACCCAAGCTCATTGGTAATCAGGGAAAGAAACATGAAAACCACAATGGTTTTGTTTTTTTAAAATAGAAGGAAATTTTAAAATCAAAATTTAGAAGGCCCCTGTGACTTTGTTAACGAAAATCAAATATTTCAAGTGTTAGAGAGAATGTGGTA
>NW_016803692.1:3845246-3849838 GCF_001698545.2 Rhinopithecus bieti | reverse complement strand
TTTTTTGAGATGGAGTCTCACACTGTCACCCAGGGTGGAGTGCAATGGTGCCATCTTGGCTCACTGCAACCTCCGCCTCCCAAGTTCAAGTGATTCTCCTGCCTCAGCCTCCTGAGTAACTGGGATTACAGGCGCCCGACACCATGCCCAGCTAATTTTTTGTATTTTTAGTAGAGACGGGGTTTCACTATGTTGGCCAGAATGGTCTCAAACTCCTGACCTCGTGATCCACCCACCTCGGCCTCCCAAAGTGTTGGGATTACAGGCGTGAACCACTGCACCGAGCCAAGGGGCACTTTTACCCATTGCTTGTGAGAACATAAATGCCTGAAAACCATTTCAGCATCACTTACTATAGCTTAAAATCTTGTACACTTTACAAGCCAGCTCTACTTCTAGATATCCGAGCGAGTTTCTAGCACGTGCAACCTCGGAGATATATTTCAGTTTATTAACTGCAGGATTGCTCATAATATTAATAGCAAGAAACAATCCCAATATAAATCAGCAGAAAAAAATGAATATATTCATACACTGAAATACAGTATACAGTAATGTTAAGTAAAATAAGTCACACAAAAACATATAAAGTATGATTCTATTTATGTAAAGTTCAAAAAACAGAGAAAATGAAAGACTATATTATTTGGGGGGAAAATAGACAAGTAATGAAATTATGAAGAAAAACAAGGGAATAGGTTGACATAAAATTCAGGTGAGTAGTTACCTCTGTGGGGAGGACTGTGATTGAGGAGAGGTTCACAGATGCCTTCTAAATTTTGATTTTTTAAATCCGTGTAATAAGTATACAGGTATGCATTTTATTTTCTCTAAACTTTTCAGTTGTTTTAAAACACTATTCTGAATGTATACTTTTCAATAATTAAAACATTATATGTCAGCTGCATTTTAAAATGAATCAAATTCTTTCTGAATCCTACCATAGGAATTATCTGAATTATTTACTTATACAAATTGTATCATGAAAGCTTTAGAAAAGCAAATAATATTAAAGAAAGAAAAGCAAATAAAATAACCCTTTAATTTATTAATACTGATGTTGATACTTTTAGTTTCCAGTTTGCTTAAGTTAGGACATATTTGCATATAATTTACTTCAAGGTATGAAAAAAGAACATAAATTTTTTGAATCTTTCACTCTAACAAAGTCTTATCACAGTCTTTGTGTGACTGTGATTTTGGTTTCCTTCTATATATAGTATTTGGTTTTTGTTTTTTTCATTTTTGAGACAAAGTCTCACTCGTGGGTTCAAGCGATTCTCCTGCCTCAGCCTCCTGAGTAGCTGCGACTACAGGCGTCCACTATGATACTGGCTAAATTTTGTATTTTTAGTACAGACAGGGTTTCAACATGTTGGTCAGGCTGGTCTTGAACTTCCAACCTCAGGTGATCCAGCCGCTTTGGCCTCCCAAAGTGTTGGGATTGCAGGCATGAGCCACCATGCCCAGCCTACTAATAGTATTTGACTAGTTTGATTATCTGCAGGGAAATAGTCATAAAGTTCATAATATTCCCAAGGATATTTATTTTAAAAACAGTTGCCTCTAGTTTCTGGAAAAGAAAGAATTTAGAATAGTGTGGTCAGACCTGGAGTGGATCAGACAATGGAACTGGTGCCTTCTTTTCTTTCTTTTTTTGAAACAGGGTCTTGCTCTGTCGCCCAGGCTGGAGTGCAGCTGCATGATCATGGCTCGCTGTAACCTCTGCCCTGTGGGCTCAAGCAATCCTCTTATCTCTGTCTCTTGAGTAGCTGTGACCACAGGTGCACACCACCATATCCGGCTAATTTTTGTATTTTTTGTAGATATGGGGTTTCACCATATTGCCCAGGCTGGTCTCGAACTCCCAGGCTTGAGCAATCTCTCTGCACTGCCCTCCCAAATAGGTGGGATTATAAGCATGAGCCACTGCACCTGGATGAACTCGTGTTTTCTAACCAAGGTTCTCTCAGTGGCTCTATACCGGGTAGTGGTCCTACACATAACATCATGAAAGACAACACTGTATTTTATTTTTTAGAAGACCTTTTTTTTGTGGATGAAACCCACTAACTGCAAAATGATCAAATTAACAGGTGAAAAAATATGATTTTAGTGAAGGGACTCTGCTGGCACCTTGAGATGAAATCTGAGACCCCCACAGCCAAGCTGGCTGGGCTGGAAGGCTCTCTGGAGCACAGCGTGCAGCCAGGAGTTGGCACTGGCCAAGGACAGCCGCCTCCTGCCAGTGCTGGATCAGTCTACTGTGCTGGGCGAGTGGGAACAGCAGGGAGGGAAGCCAGGCCTGGCTGTGCGCAAGAGCCCCATTCACAGAGAGGCAAGTGGGTTCGAGATGCTTGTGTTCTAGGCCTCATCCCTTCCATCACACCAGTCTCCATCCCCAGTATCACCACCCCTACACCCTCTAAATGTTGACAGGTCCCTTCCTGAGGGCAGGTTCCTCACCACTCTTACAGCTCAGTCGACTGAGAAGTCCAATCATATTTTCTGAGAATTTAAGCAAACAGGATCCCTTTGAAGAAAACTGAAGTTAGAATGTAAATCCTATCTCCTTCTAGGGAAATCTAAAAGCCTTAAAAATATTTCTCTTTATTGATCTTAATACATATAACTCTCCTTATAATCGGTAGCATCTTCCTGCTAAATTATTCAATACAAAAAGAATAAAATAATCTCTATCCTCTCTAACCCCCAAATAGTATTTATTTGCCCTATAAAAGCCATTTCTCTAATGAACTGAAGAGTGAATTTAGAAAATCAATTGCAAGATAATTGAAAATGCCCTGATTTGAAAACTAAAAGAGGCAATTCATTGTCAAGCTGAGACTTAAAAGATGGTCTTAAAGATTGTTTTAGAAATATAATTATTACCTATATTTACATACCACATACCATTCTACTAACGATTACAAATCATAGTTGCTTTGTGGAAAGTCTGTAGGAAATGGTGGCAGAAGATAAGCTTTCAGACAGTTTGATTAGGATGGGCATAATGACCAAATCTACAGAGCTCTTTGAAAACATTAGGATAAGGGGCCGAAATAGCTGCTTCATATTTTTGAACCTCATTTGTTATTAAGCTTGGTGCTGCTGCAGGCAGATAAGATCCAAGACCAAACACAAAAACATACATTTGATTCAGCAGGAGGCTTATCTCAGCAAGTGGACCAATCAAAAACTTGGTCCAAGAAAAGCATTTTCCTTTTTTGTCCCAACAATTCAGGGTCTCTCTACAGTGTAACAAAAAGTGAAAACATGAAAGGTTAATTTGTTTTTTGTCCCACTAAAATGAGACCAATAAACCTTGGTAAAACAAGAAATTTATGAAATTCCTTAAAAAACAAATTTCTTTTCATTTGGTTTTTATTACATAATTTGACACGTTGGGTTTATAATTCATAGGAACAGAAAGTAAAAGACCATTAATTTGGTCTGAAATGGGAGAACTTTATGATCTAAACTTTGGTGCAACATAATTTACGGACCAAATACCAGAAGAGGGCATCACATTTCATTGGTATTTAAAATTTCATTTACATTTTTCAGTTAAATACTTGTTTGCAGAGGAAGTCAACAAAAGTTTTTATCTTTCAGCCTTTCTCTCTAGCAAGCTGGAAAATGTAGCATCTCTTCAGATGTTGGAAATGTCCTTTTCAGTGTTCAGGAATGCTGTCACTGCTGCTTTTAACACAGTGCCCATATCCCTGGGCTTTCCTGGTCCATTTGAGTTGGTTCCTGGTGCAACAGGAATGCTATCTTGCCATGCTATGGGTCCTATTCCATAATCAATGTTAGTGGTGGATAAAGGAGTAGAGTACAGGTTATAGGTCAGGACAGGAGAAGCGAGTCATATCTCCCAACTTGGCTCCCTCTATGCCCTCTACTCATATCATAGTTGGGTTGATGTCTGCATTTCAAGAATGAAAAGAGCCTTCCATGCCTTTGCCTACAAAAGACTGATTCTGCCTAACCTTTTCTAGCTGGACAAATCAGTGAAGTAGGATCTGTAATCAACTTATGCTAAGTTTCACAGGAAAAACAAGTTGATGCATGACAGATGTGATTGCTTTTCCTAGGAAAAAGCCATTAAAGTTGTAAAAGTGTTGCAGCCTTGAACAACTCCAGGAGAGACCATTACATGAATGGTGTCTCCTGGAATTGTGCAAGGAAGTGCTCCTTCAAACAGCAGCAATAAGAAAGTTTGGGTAACGTGGCCAGGCGCGGTGGCTCATGCCTGTAATCGCAGCACTTTAGGAGGCTAAGGTGGGCAGATCACCTGAGGTCAGGAGTTCGAGACCAGCCTGACCAACATGATGAAACCCTGTCTCTACTAAAAATACAAAAAATTAGCCAGGTGTGGTGGCATGCACTTGTAACCCCAGCTATTCAGGAGGCTGGGACAGGAGAATCGCTTGAAACAGGGAGGCGGAGGTTGCAGTGAGCTGAGATCGCACCATTGCATTCTAGCCTGGATGACAAGAGCAAAACTCCATCTTAAAAAAAAAAAAAAAAAAAATAGTCTGGGTAACGTATTTTAAAATAAACTTCCTCTTTAGGACAGTTTTAGAGTT
>NW_016803692.1:3801467-3844814 GCF_001698545.2 Rhinopithecus bieti | reverse complement strand
AAGAAAAAATGTAAAACTAGTATAAAAAGTTCCCATATGCACCTGCAAATGCTTTCCCCTATTATTGCCTTCTTACATTAGTATGATACATCTGTTACCATATATTGGTTCACCTAATGTCCTTTTCCTGTATTGGGATCCCATTTAGGATTCAACATTGCATTTGAGTCCTCACACCTCCCTAGGCTTCTCTTGGCTATAACAATTTTTCAGGCTTATTTTTTAAGACCTTGACAGTTTTCAGGAAAGCTGATCAGATTTTACTTTATTTTATTTTTATAGAATGTCCCTCAAGTTGCCTTTGTCTGACTTTTTTTTTTTTTAAGATAACAATTAGTCTGGGTTTATCATTTTTTGGAGAGAATCACATGGGTAAAGTGCCATTTTCATCACATTTTATCAAGGTTACAAACCATTGACCCTCTGGAGCTGTGGCCTGAGCTGGGGTTTGAACTGGGCTCCTTTGAGCTATGGCTAGAACTGGGGTTTGAATGAGATGCAGGGAGCAGTGTCCAGAGGCTGTGCAGGGCAGCACACTCCCTGGGCCTGTCCCAGGAAACCATTCTTCCCTCCTAGGCCTCAGGGCCTGTGATGGGAGGGGCTGCCATGAAGGTCTCTGAAATGCCTTTGAGGACTTTGCCCCACTGTATTGGCTATCAGCACTTGCCTTATTTTTAGTTATGCAAACTTCTCTAGCAAGTGGTTGCTCAGCAGCCACATGGTCAGGCTGCAAATTTTCCAAACTTTTACATTCTGCTTCCCTTTTAAATATAAGTTCCAACTTTAAATCATTTCTTTGCTCCTGCATATAAGCATAGGCTGTTAGAAGCAACCAGGGCACATCTGGAGCACTTTGCTGCTTAGAAATTTCTTCTGCCAGATAGATACCCTAGGTCATCACTCTAAAGTTCAAACTTCCATAGATCCCTAGGGCATGGACACAATGCAGCCAAGGTCTTTGCTAAGGTATAACAAAAGTGAACTTTACTCCAGTTCCCAGGAAGCTCATTTCTATCTGAGACCTTGGTAGCCTGGACTTCACTGTGCATATCACTGTCAGCATTTTGGTCACAGTCATTTAACCAGTCTCTAAGAAGTTCCAAACCTTCCCTTATCTTCCTATCTTCTCAGCCTTCCACACTCTTCCAACCTCTGCCTGTTACCTAATTCCACATTTTTCAGGTGTCTTTATAGCAGTTTCCCACTCCTCAGTACTGATTTTCTGTGTTAGGCCATTCCCACATTGCTATAAAGAAATATCTGAGACTGGGTAATTTATAAAGAAAAGAGGTTTAATTGGCTCAGGGTTCTGCAGGCTGTACAGAGAGCACAGCAGCATCTGCTTCTAGGGAGGCCTTGGGAAGCTTCCAATCATGGCGGAAGGTGAAACGGGAACAGGCACTTCACAAGATAGAGGGAGCAAGAGAGAGGAGGAAGTGCTACACACTTTTAAATAACCAGATTTTGTGAGAACTCACTATTGTAAGGACAGCACCAAGGAGACGGTGTTAAACCATTCATGGGAAAACTGACCCCATGATCCAGTCACCTCCCATCAGGCCCCACCTCCAACATTGGGGATTATAATTCAACATGAAATTTGAATGGGGACACAGATCCAAACCATATCACAAAAGAAACAACTTTATCAATGAGAATACTGTACATTATTTTTGTGTTGTATCTTTTGTTTTTAATCTTACAGATTCCACTCATTTCCAAAGTTAATGAGGTCAGCAGCTTTCTCCCTCACCCGCCAGTGAGGTTGTTTCACACATTGTAAGACAGTTAGAAGTTAGATTGGTTTTATCACATTCTGCTTTCCATTCTGGGACTCTCAACCTCCTAAATGATTTTTTTAAAGTTTGCATACATTGAGGTTTATTCTTTGTGCTGTGAAGTTCAATGGGTTTTGACAAATTACATATCTGTAATTATAGTATCATACGGAATAGTTTCACTGCCCACAAAATCTCCTGTGCTTTATCTGTTTAACCCTCCTTCTCTCTCCCTGAGCCCCTGATCTTTTCACTATTGCTAAATTTTGTCTTTTCTAGATGTCATATAATTGGAATCATACATTATGTAGCCTTTTTGGATTGGCTGCTTTCACTTAGCAATATCCATTTAAGATTCATCTGTGTCTTTTAAAGATTACTCATTTCTTATGATGAAAAATATTTTGTCAGATTTATACACAGGCATTTTTTCCTCCACCCCTTCCTTTTTTGCTACCTTGCTCCTCCCCTTGCTCCCTCCCTCCCTTCTTGCTTTTTTGGTGCTACGGTAAACATATTGTTTTTAAATTTTAAATTCCAATTGTTCATTGCTGGAATGTAACAAAGCAATTGACTTTTGTATATTAACATCGTGCCCTGAGATCTTGCTATACTTCCTTACTAGTTCTAGAAGTTATGTTTTCTTTTTTGTCAATTCTTTGGGATTTTCTTATGGAGACAATCATGCAAAAATAGCTTAATTTCTTCCTTCTCAGCCTATACTCCTTTTATTTACTTTTCTTTTCTTATTACACTAGCTAGGACTTTCTGTACAGTTTTGAATAGCAGTGGACAGAGAGGAAATCCTTGCTTTGTTCCCAATCTTCTAGGGCGCATTGAGTTTGTCACCCTTAAGTATGTGTTGAGATTTTTTATCATGAATGGGTGTTAGATTCTGTCAAATGTTTTTTCTCCATACATTAATATCATCATATATATTTCAATTATTGAGATCATACAGTATCATTTTTAAATTAAGCATTTCTTTGCAGTTTATCTTCATGTGAGCTGTCATGTCATATTAACTACCGGATGAAGTTAGGCATTACATTTCACACTGCAATTCTTTCATGTTGAAACCAAAATCTCACTTCAGGACTGTAGTTTTAGATTTGCACTTTTCAAAGACAATCCATCACTTCTTTTTTTAATTTTTCTTTCTAGATTTTCATTTGTCCGTCTCTGAGAGCTAGCAATTTTACTCAGTTTTCTTCGAGTATTTTTTGACTGATCCGAATTTGTATTCCTTTCCCCACATCTCCCACTCCCTGCTTCTATAGCTAGCCAGGCCATATCTCAGACATTTATATTTCTTTGATGGATAAATCAGAGCTAGACTTTCCTCATCTATAAGGAATACTTTCACCAACACAAACATAAAATACCAAACACACTTAGAGAATGCATTCTTAAGCAGAAACACCAGAATACTTTATGAAATAACTGTTTTCCAAGTCTGATCACCTTCAATACATAAAGATTATATCTCCAGCCTGAAGTTTCACATCAATTAAATGTTTCTTTGCAAGAACTTAAATCCGAGGATAAGAGAAGTTATTATGTTTTTCTAAGGTAGTTTAAAATTTCCCTCCAACACATATTTAGTTTTGGCTGGTAGGTTATTTTGTTTCATTTTTAAAACAAGGATAGCCTGTGGTCTTAAAAGAATTCTGGAATAAGCTGTCTGAGTTCAAATCTTGTACCCACCTTGTATTAGCTGAGTGACTTTGGTTAAGGATAGTTACTTAATTATCCTGGGCCTCAGTTTCTCTCTTTGAAAAACAGATTCATTCACTAAAATAATATTTATGAAGTACTCATTTTGTGATAAGCACTAGTCTAGCTACTGGGAATATAAATTCACAAAACAGATTTTAAAATATCCTGTCCTGGTGGACCTCTCATTACGTTCATTATTAATAGGGATAATGTCAGTGCCTCCCTCACAGGATTGTTGCAAGAATTAAATTGATGAATCTGTACATAACACTTAGAACAGTGTCACACAATGAGAGCTCAGTAAAAGCCATCATCATCATAATCAAATATTTAACTTTCATAAAAAGTTTTCCTGTATGTTTTCCTATTCTTTGTTTCCTTGGAACTTAGAAATAATAAAGTTATGAAATAATAGTGTTAATATAGTATCACTAGGCCTCAATTTCCTTACCTATAAAATGGTGATATTTGCCATCCCCCTCTACAGTGTTGGTATAAAAATCAAAGGAAACAATTTAAATCGAAAGTGCTTTGTAAACTATCAAGTGCTACACAGACTAAATATGTCATTATGTAGCAAGTGCCTTGGCTTAAGTCCTTGCACTCAGAAGTCCTTCAATACATGTTAATTGAATTAATTTATGGCCTAAGCAATAGCATAGCAACTATCTGAGCAGTTCTGAAATACTTGAGACCCAAGACACTAACCTATTATAAGTAGGTAATGAGCTACCAGTTCACTCAAACAGCTTCTGCTAATTTAATATTGCCTATCAATAAATTACCTGAGATCTCAAAGGAGTTGAAAAACAAGCCCAGTGTGGAGGCTCATGCCTGTAATCCCAACCGTTTCGCAGGTTGAGGTGGGAGGATGGCTTGAGGCCAGGAGTTCAAGACCAGCCTGGGCAACACAGTGAGACCCCCATCTCTATAGAAAGTTTTTAAAAACTTAGCCAGGCATGGTGGTGTGCACCTGTAGTCCTAGCTACTTGGGAGGCTGAGGTGGGAGCATTGCTGAACCCCAGGAGTCTGAGGTTGCAGTGAGCCATAATGTGCCACTGCATTCCAGCCTGGGCAACAGAGTGAGACTCTGATTCTTAAAAAAGAAAGAAAGAAAAAAAGGACAAAGGGAAAAGAAAAAAAGATATTACATTTTCCTTGAACACCCACTTGGGCTAGAACTTCTAAACCTCATTATCTTAAGGATGATGTTAGTTCAATTTCCTTATTTTATACTGAGGCAAGTAAGTCTCAGAAAAGTTAAGTAATGTCTGCAGGATCATAGTTAGGGTCAATTTCCATTTCACCTTTAAACCAAGACAAGCAGACATTAGGTGCCTTCACATATAAAAGAGAATACAGGTTTAAATGATTCTCATTTAAACGCTACTAAGTTCCACAGTGTGTTAAGAGCTCATCAAGCTAGTGGCTCTGTTTTTTTTTTTTTTTTCCCAAGTGAGCTAAAAAAAAAAAAAGTAGAAGAGACAATGGAAAACAAACTGGAGAAGAGAGCATTCTGTACTACAGCACGTCTGAAAATCTGTTCATTTTCTGAAATTTTTTAACGCAAAGCTTCAGATCTCTGTCAAAAGCCTGCTCAGAAGGAAGAAGCTAGTTAAGGAATTTTGTTTAGGATTTTTATTCCAACTGGTTCATATGGTAACTTGGATTCAAGTAAAGACTTTTACAGCAGTGAGATCTTTATCTAGAAATAGCAAGTACAAAATGCTTGTGTCTTGCCAGTCCATGCAGAGCCAGCTCAAAGGGACAGACTGAAATAGTCATCATCTTCTTACATGATCATTAAACTGGGCATGTTTACATGACTGTCTGTTGTCAATTGCTCTGGTAAAACAAACAAACACAGTGTAAATATTTTGTTTCTCTCTAAGGATGTAACAAAGAACGAGAGAAAGAAAGAGGGATAGAAAAACTTGCATTAGGAGCCCCTGATATTTGAGCATACATTTTTTTTTTTTTTTTTGTACCTCTCCCACCTCATAAACATGTATGTGTTTCCTAATGAACTAGCTCCACAAATATCACAGGTGAGGGAGGGGATAGGAAAGGCTCCAGTCTGTCAGGTGTCAAATGTCTCCTCCAATAGTGTGGCTGAACACAGGTGAGAGAAGTATAATCCAAGATAGGGAGACCCAACCCTTACATTCATGGCACCCACATCCCAGTCTTACTGGCTACAGAAGGCAATAGGAAGCTGTGGTGTTAACCAGCTGAGTCAAAGCTAACTGCCATGAAGTGGTCTATCTAAATAAGAACCCAAGTAGTTTGTGTGACCCAAGATCCTTCCAGTTATCCATCTGCCTTTTCAGACTTCTCAGAACCAAGACTCAGGAGAAGGATATTATTGTATGTGTAGAGGTTTGATTGGAACTGCATTATTCTGTTCTCAAGCTGCTAATAAACACATACTCGAGACTGGGTAATTTACAAAGGAAAGAGGTTTAATGGACTCATAGTTCCACATGGCTGGGGAGGCCTCACAATCATGGCAGAAGGCAAAGGAAGAGCAAAGTCATGTCTTACATGGCAGCAGGCAAGAAATGCATTTTATAAAACCATCAGATCTCATAAGACTTATTCATTATCATGAGAACAGCATGGGAAAGATTCGCCCCTATGATTCAATTACCTCCCACCTGGTCCCTCCCGTGATATGTGGGAATTACGGGAGCTACAATTCAAGATGAGATTTGGGTGGGGACACAGTCAAACCATATAGGAGACAAACACTACTTAATAAGGATAAGGTTGTTGCCAAGGTCACAGAACTGATATCTGAGAAGGCAGTGGAAATGGTCTTGTTCCTCATCAACTTCCTGCAGCAAAGACTCAAGAGAAGTAACTCCAGACAACACAAATAGCCAGCAGCATACCTGTTTACTCCTGCTTGCCTGGAAGGCAAAGAATGCTGTGCTTTATTCAGGAAGATCAAGCATTTTAACTAGAGGATCAGAACCCTGCTGGATTAAAATTTTCTGGTACAGCCTTCTTCTATTGAATATGTATGATAAAAGATAAGAATCTGTGGCCATATGGCTAGAGGCAGCAACATGAGGAAGGTAAAACAAGCCAAGGTGGCAATTGTTGGAATAGAGTCTAGAGCTATAGAACAGAAGGCTAGGAAACTGGCTGTGGGGATAGGAGGTTTTGTTTTTTTTTTTACTTTAAGTTCTGGGATACATGTACAGAACATGTAGGTTTGTGCCATGTGCCATGGTGGTTTGCTGCACCCATCAATCCATTATCTACATTAGGTATTTCTCTTAATGCTATCCCTCCCCTAGCCTCCCATCCCCCAACAGGCCCTGTGTGTGATGTCCTCCTCCCTGTGTCCATGTGTTCTCATTGTTCAACTCCCACTTATGAGTGAGAACTTGTGGTGTATGGTTTTCTGTTCCTGTGTTAGTTTGCTGAGAATGAGGGTTTCCAGCTTCATCCATGTCCCTGCAAAGGACATGACTTCATCCTTTATTATGGCTGCATAGTATTCTATGGTGTATATATGCCACATTTTCTTTATCCAGTCTATCATTGATGGGCATTTGGGTTGGTTCCAAGTCTTTGCTATTGTGAATAGTGCTGCAATAAACATACGTGTGCATATGTCTTTATAGTATAATGATTTATAATCCTTTGGCTATATACCCAGTAGTGGGATTGCTGGGTCAAATGGTATTTCTAGTTCTAGATCCTTGAGAAATCACCACACTGTCTTCCACAATGATTGAACTAATGTACATTCCCATCAACAGTGTAAAAACGTTTCTATTTCTCCAGATCCTCTCCAGCATCTGTTGTTTCTTGGCTTTTTAATGATCACCATTCTAACTGGCATGAGATGGTATCTCACTGTGGTTTTGATTTGCATTTCTCTACTGACCAGTGATGATGAATTTTTCATATGTGTATTGGCCACATAAATGTCTGCTTTTGAGAACTCTCTGTTCATATCCTTTGCCCACTTTTTGATGGGGTTTATTTTTCTTGTAAATTTGTTTAAGTTCCTTGTAGCTTCTGGATATTAGCCCTTTGTCGGATGGACAGATTGCAAAAATTTTCTCCCATCTTATAGGTTCCCTGTTCACTTTGATGGTAATTTCTTTTGCTGTGAAGAACTCTTTAGTTTAGTTATATCCCATTTGTCAATTTTAGCTTTTGTTGTCATTGCTTTTGGTGTTTTAGACATGAAGTCTTTGCTCATACCTATGTCCTCAATAGTACTGCCTAGGTTTTCTTTTAGGGTTTTTATGGTTTTAGGTCTTACGTTTAAGTCTTTAATCTATCTTGAGTTAATTTTTGTATAAGGTGTAAGGAAAGGGTCTAGTTTCAATTTTCTGCATATGGCTAGCCAGTTTTCCCAACACCATTTATTAAATAGGGAATCCTTTCCTCGTTGCTTGTTTTTGTCAGGTTTGTCAAAGATCAGATGGTTGTAGATGTGTGGTGTTATTTCTGAGGCCTCTGTTCTGTTCCATTGGTCTATATATCTGTTTTGGTACCAGTACCATGCTGTTTTGGTTACTGTAGCCTTGCAGTATAGTTTGAAGTCAGGTAGTGTGATGCCTCCAGCTTTGTTCTTTTTGCTTAGAATTGTCTTGGCTATATGGGCTCTTTTTTGGTTCCATATGAAATTTAAAGTAGTTTTTTCTAATTCTATGAAGAAAGTCAATGGTAGCTTGATGGGGATAGCCTTGAATCTATAAATTACCTTAGGCAGTATGGCCATTTTGACGATATTGATTCTTCCTATTCATTATCATGGAATGTTTTTCCATTTGTTTGTGTCCTCTCTTATTCCCTTGAGCAATGGTTTGTAGTTCTCCTTGAAGAGGTCCTTCACATCTCTTGTCAGTTGGATCCCTGTTTTATTCTCTCTCTAGCAGTTGTGAATGGGAGTTCACTCATGATTTGGCTCTCCGTTTGTCCATTATTGGTGTGTAGGAATGCTCGTGATTTTTGCACATTGATTTTGTATCCTGAGACTTTGCTGAAGTTGCTTATCAGCTTAGGGAGATTCTGGGCTGAGACGATGGGGTTTTCTAAATATACAATCATGTCAACTGCAAAAAGAGACAATTTGACTTCCTCTCTTCCTATTTGAATACTCTATTTCTTTCTCTTGCCTGATTTCCCTGGCCGTAACTTCTAATACTATGTTGAATAGGAGTGGTGAGAGGGCATCCTTGTCTTCTGCCGATTTTCAAAGGGAATGCTTCCAGCTTTTACCCATTCAGTGTGATATTGGCTATGGGTCTGTCATAAATAGCTCTTATTATTTTGAGATATGTTCCATCAATACCTAGTTTATTGAGACTTTTTAGCATGAAGGGGTGTTGAATTTTATCCAAGGCCTTTTCTGCATGTATTGAGATAATCATGTGGTTTTTGTCATTGGTTCTGTTTATGTGATGGATTATGTTTACTGATTTGTGTATGTTGAACCAGCCTTGCATCCCAGGTATGAAGCTGACTTGATCGTGGTGGATAAGCTTTTTGATGTGCTGCTGGATTCGGTTTGCCAGTATTTTATTGAGGATTTTGCATCGATGTTCATCAGGGGTACTGGCCTGAAATTGATAGGAGGCATTTTAGTCCTGCTAAGGATAGTTAGGACAGCTGTGCAGGGCACCTGACAAATGCGTCACCTTCTTTGCCTGACAGTGAGAAAACAAAAGTTTCAGGGACTGAAGGGGACTAGGCTATTCCTTAAGCTAGAATCCTCCTCCTTTGTCTAATAACCAGAAGACCTATCTATCATCCCTCTCTCCCTTCTTTCCTTCTTCCCTCCTTCCCCACCCCTACCCCCTCCTCCTCCTTCCTTCCCTGCTCCCCTCCCTTCTTTCCTTCCTTTCAGAAAGCTCTAAGATAGTGTTAAAAACACTTCCACATGTCCTCCCTTGTGCAGTAATGCATTTCATCCTATTAGGAGCCTCTTGATCTGCTACTCAGTAATCAGCACCTCCATCCTGACAATGCTAATGCTTGGAGACCTAAGCAATATTCCTTACATATATTTATTTACAGCTTCATCAAATAGACAGAAGGGTCAAGCTAGGTGAGGTGAATGATCTTAAAGTGTCCCGCCATTTCTCACACATAAAGTTGCTTTGAAATTAATACAAGAGGCAGGATCTCAGAGCATGATAATTTCCCACAACCTCAGGCACCTGATCTATGCTAACATCCCCAATGAGAACAATCTGTGTTAATGCAAACATGATGAGCTTTACAGTTAAGTATTTTGTTAACTCCTAAATACAATAAAAGGGATTTCTAAAAGAACCTCAGGAAACATGTGGTGACTTTGCGGAGTTAGAAAGTTGTGAAAGGGCTATGTAGAATGTACTCCCTCTTTAGGTCCATGTCCTTCTGCCCCTCTCCCTAGACTGTAACCTCCTATTTGTCAGTCCTAGAGCATGAAGAAATGAATAAAGGCTCAACATAGAAAGATTGAACATCACCACACCGGAACTCCTTGAAAGTGTGGCCTTTTCATCTCCCATTTTTCTTTTCCCACAGGCTAACAGGTGCATGGTTAAGCAGGCCCTCAGCTAGCTAGCGATAAATCAGTGACACAACTTCCACCTATCCCTCCCAAAAGCTATGATTTTGAGATGTCTAAGCAACAATAGAACAGAGATAATGCAAATTATGTCATTATGCATGCTTCTAAATATCATCAACTCTATTTTATTTTTGTGTGTATTATTTCTGACCAATTTCATTTCCAGTAGATTCCACCTTTCCTGGAACGGTCAATTTATTTTCAGTAGATTCCATCCTGCCTGGAATGATGAAAGAACACCACATCCCTTAATGGCACAATTGAATTGTACTCAGGAAATGTAGTTATTTTAATATTACTGTAAACCAAAGATAATTAAGAATATGAATTTTCCCAGGAAAATGTCACATGATGTACTGCAGAATGAAACAGAAATGAATCTCAGTTTACTCGATGATTTGGTTTATCTGCTTCACCTTCCCTTAGTTAATTTAAATGTTTAATATTTAAGGCATCTAAATATCAACAGGAATTTTTCACTTTCAATTCTAGTATTTTAGCATCTTGAAGGCATAGCATGGTGCAAACAAATTAGGGGCATGAAGTGATCAAGACCTGGACTAACTCCCACAAAACAAAATAAACAAAACAATACTCTAGACCTTGTAATTCTCCATTTTAGTTTTGGCTTAAATATATTAGTTCAGAGAAGATGACTACAGATGGTGGAATCTACTCTTTGATCATGATATTTACACTGTGTGATACCAATCCATGTAACAAAACCAGGTTTTGGCCAGACTATACATATATATTTATACATACATGCATACATATATAATTCAATCTTTTTTTGTTGTTTTTGTTTTTAAGGTCCTCTATGTGCCACTAGTGATTTTTCATGGAAAGAAAGGCTGAGGTGCCAAGCAGAGTTGTAATTAGGAGGTAAAACACCCAGGACCTGGCAAGGGACTCAGGCTGGCAGACCTAGGAAGGCAGCAGCAGAGGAGCAGCAGGGGTTTGAGCTTGGCAGGGGCGAGGAGACAGGGCTTTCTTCTTCACCTTCGCACATGAAATCTACCTCTCTTCAATGATTTCTGGAAAAATGCATCAAGTATTTGGTTGCCATCTGTAGAGATTCCTGTCCTTAATGCAAAACAACAATGACAACTGCAATAATGTACAAGCAGCACACAGTCTGGGAACATCCTCAGGATTTTCTGATGAAGGCTAACTAATACACTAAATTGTAAGGAATTTCACAGATATTGTTGTCAATCCAACAACTAGGCAAACAACATGCATAAAACTTGTACTAAATTCTTAAGCTGGAAATAATTGAGCTACTTTTTCAAAACCTCAAGCCTCCATATTTTGGACTATTCCTTCATAAGGACATCATTAAAATATTCATGTTCTTTCATAAAAACAACAATGTCAACAACAAGCTAACAGCCATGCAACATAACCTAGTTATGTTATTTGTAGCCTAAGCTATGCTAACTATGAAAAGTAATACTAAGGAAACTTTAAACTTAAGATACAAATAAAATATTGTATTCTTTCTGATTTAGCTCATTCAAAATCTATGTATGTTAAATGTTCTTGATATTTGATTTTCTAGAAAACAAACACACTTAAATCTTCAGGTAATTATTTATGTTACTTAGATCAAACGTAGGATTCAAAGAAAATAATTCAACATTTTTTGTACAATATTTATTAATAAAAATTAAAATACATTTAAGATACCATATCAGGATGTAAAATGTAATCAAAGTGATTGATTTTTCCTATTGTGGTTTCCTTGTTCTACTTACACTGTTTCCCTCACCCCCATCCTAACAGCACATCTTAAAATGACCTGTTTCTCGTTGTTTTATTGTTTATTACTTTTTAGTTATATTTTAGTTATTACATTTAACATTTTGATCCATCTTGAATTCTGATGTGTCCTATGATGCCCCAATTTTTAAAAATGATGAATCATTTACCTAGCCCCACTGACTTGTGATGCCTCCTTCTCAGATTTTTATGTATACTTGAGTCTGTTCCAAGACTATGACATTTCTTTAATTTTTATGTCTATTCTTACACTAGTACCAATTTAATTATTAAAGTGTTATATTGTGTGCAGTTTTTTGTTTTGTTTTGTTTTGTTTTGAGACAGGGTGTGTCTCTCCATCAGCCAGGCTGGAGTGCAGTGGCATGATCTCAGCTCATTGCAACCTCTGCCTCCCAGGTTCAAGCGAGTCTCCCTCCTCAGCCTCCAGGGTGGCTGGGACTACAGGCGTGTGCCACCATGCCCAGCTAATTTTTATATTTTTAGTAGAGTTGGGGTTTCGCTATGCTGCCCAGGCTGGTCTTGAACTCCTGAGCTCAAGCGATCCTCCTGCCTCAGCCTCCCAAAGCGGTGGGATTACAGGCATTAGCCACCATGCCTGGCCTAATATTCTGTTTTAATATGTTATAATAAAGGACATTCTCTAAACAAACACTATCCTCTCTTCTTCAAAATGTTCTTGGCTATTTTCATCTACTTATTCTGGAATCCAGGCAAACTTTAACTTACTTCCCAGGCAAAAAATCCTTTTAGAATTTGGTTGGAACAATATTAAACAAAGGATATTGAAATTAATAATTAATATACAATATTAAAGAGTATTAAATATATAAATTTAGAAAAAACAGAAATCTTGACGATATATAAGTAGTGATTACCCAGATTACATACCCTTTTATCTTGTTCTATGTCTCTAAGTTTTACTATTTTCTTGTGTTGTTCCTATAAGTGTTTTAATAAAAATTTTTCCAAGGCATTTTATATTTGCTTAAGATTTAAAAAATATATTTGCTAACAGAATATTGATGCTATATAAAATAAAAATTGATTTTTTCCACTTAATTTGCCCATTAGTTGTTGTATTATTAAAGACTAGTCAAGTACAACAGTGAGAAGGCAGGGGAAGGGTAGAACAAAGAGTTCAATCTGTAACTGACTGTAATCAACCGAGAAAACTCAGTACCTTTGAACAAGCCTGCCCATTAGTTTCAATATTTTTCTATTTGATTGCCTTGAGGTTTCTATTAAATGATTTAACAAGGCAAATAACAGGATTTTGTTCTCTTCCTTTCCAACAGTTATTCTTTCATTCACTAAATATTCATTGAGCATCTACTATATGCCGAGCATAGTACTAAATAATGAAAATAAATGGGTGAGCAATACATACAAAATTCCCATCCTAGTGGAGCTTACATGCTAGTAGGGGATAAAAAATAAATAAGTACAACAAGCAAATGTAGCATGTGAGAAGGTAGTAAGTCCTATGGAAAAGTAGTGAAAAGCAAGGGGGACAGAAATGCAGGAGGTGGAGAACTGTGCAATTTTAAATAATAAAGTGGTCTGCATAGGCCTCCCTAAGCAAAGGCTTGAAGGAAGTGAAAGAGTCATATACATATGAGGAGCGTTTGAGGCAGACAGAACAACTAGTGCAAAGTTCAAAGGAAGGAGTGTTTCTGGGCAGTGACCGAATGGGAGTGAGCCTAGAACAGAAGAGTAAGTGAAATAAAAGGGGCATATGATTGTGCTGGACTACTTATATCTTTTTTTTTTTTTTTTTTGAGACAGAGTCTATCTTTCTCTCTCTCTGTTGCCCAGGCTGGAGTACAGTGGCACAATCTCGTCTCAGTGCAACCCCTGCCTCCTGGGTTCAAGCAATTCTTGTGCCTCAGCCTCCTGAGTAGCTGGGACTACTGGCATGTGCCACAATGCCAAGCTAATTTTTTTTTTTTTTGTAGAGATGGGGTTTCACCATGCTGTCTAGACTGGTCTCGAACTCCTGACCTCAAGTGATCCACCAGCATCGGCCTCCCAACGTGCTGGAATTGCAGGCTCGAGCCACCGTGCCCAGCCACTTCTATCTGTTTTATATTTTATTGCATTGGCCATAAATTCAAGAATACTAAAAATAAAGGTGAAAAAAGGTCTCCTTAACTTGTGATAATTAAAAAAATTTTTTTTTCTTTTATTGTAACTTTATTTTAACCTCTGGAAGAAACTTGTGATAATTTTAATAGAAATACTTGTATGCTTTTGTATTGATCATTGATTAATATTTATCATATTTTAAAGCTATATGTGAATTCACATTAACAAGATAAAGAGAACATGGGCATAAAATCTACGAAAATGGACAATAAAGCTTTTGGCCAAAACCCCAGGGAAAGCTGTGGCATATCATTAATACAAATGTGTTAGAAGAGATGAGAAAGCATGTACTGCTGATATGAAAACGTATGCTATAGCAATCTGGGACACTATGAGCCTCAGTCAGACCTGGCTCAGGCACAAAGTGTTGCTGATGCTGCAGGAGCTCTGCTGGCTGTGCTGGTAATGGTGATCAGCTTATCTCTGGGCTTCAGTGTCCTGGGCTAACTAATCAGCCAGATGAGTATTATGGTGGGGGTGAGAAGAGGTGTGAAGTGGGAGAAGAGGTGTGAAGTGGGAGAAGAGAGCAGCTCTATGGCCACACAGGGCCATTACTGGTGGGAAGGGAGGCCCTGAAAAGAGGCGAGGGTCACAGTTGTGAAGTGGTAGACATTTTTGACAACTCTCAGTTCTTGCACATTTCTGTCTGGGGCCAACCCTATCACTTTAAGTTGAAACAGGTGTCACGGGAGGCACTCCTCAAGCAAGGTTCACAGGTGCCTCCATGGTTTTAAAAACAAGTTACGAATTCTTAGACATTCTTCCCACAAAAGGTAAAGACTAATTTCCTTTCCCTTGAATATGGGCCAGTTTTAGCGGCTCACTTCTAACCCTAAAATTGTGTTGGAAGTGATGCTGAATGACTTCTGAGGCTAGCCTGAAAAAGACAATGCAGCTTCCACCTGGTTCTCCCTCTCTCACTGCCTGCCGCCAGCCCCTCCACACACATTGGGCAACCTGAGCTAAGATGGACATGGAGGAAGCCTGGCAACTCTGATGCCGCCATACTGGAGAGACCACATAGCATGTCCACACAGAGATGAAGAGAGAGGCCTGTGGAGCCTCTGCTGTGCCAGCCTCCAGTTAGTTATCCAAGTCTTCTCAGTATCAACTGCCGGATATTTAAATAATTATAATTGACCCTTGAACAATATGGGTTTGAACTGAGGGGGATCCATTTATAAGCAGATCTTCTGTCTCTGTCACCCCTGAGACAGCAAAATCAACCCCTCCTCTTTCTTCTCCTCCTCAGCCTACCCAATCTGAAGACACGGATAAGACCTTTATGATAATCCACTTCCACTTAATGAATAGTAAATATATTTTCCTTATTATTTTCTTAACATTTTCTTTAACTTACTTTAAGATTAAAACAGATAAGACATATAGTACAAAAAAAGTGTTAATGCACTTTATGTTTTTGGTAAGGCTTCCAGGCAACAGTAGGCTATTTGTAGTTAAGTTTTGGGGGAGTCAAAAGTTATATGCAGTTTCTTTGTGGCAATGTATTTAATCTCTTAAATGTCCAATGTAAATTTATAAAATTTTAATATTCTCTAATAAACACATAAGCATAGTTTACCACTAAATACAGAGTAACCATTAATGTTAGGACTTCTATTTGTTTCATGTAATTTGTTCTCATTAACTCCTTATTTCTCACAACAAATCTAATAGATGGCAATTTGGAACTTTTCACAACAGCAAAGACATGGAATCAACCCAAATGCCCATAAATGGTGGACTGGATAAAGAAAATGTGGTATACATACACTACGTACTACTATGCAGCCATAAAAAAGAATGAAATCATGTCCTTTGCAGCAACATGGATGCAGCTGGAGGTCATTATCCTAAGTGAATTAATGCAGAAACAGAAAACCAAATACCAGCATCTTCTCACTTATATGTGGGAGCTAAACATTGTGTACACAGGGATGCAAAAAGGGGAACAACAGACACCGGTGTTTACTTGAGGGTGGAGGGTCGGGGGAGGAGGATGAGGATCAAAAAACTACCTTTATGCTCACTACCTGGGTGATGAACTCATTTGTACACCAAACCACAGCAACATGCAATTTACCCATGTAACAAACCTGAACATGTACCCCCTGAACCTAATAAAAACTGGAAAAAAATTTTAGGGCTCCTTACAATGGCTCTATATGAGATTAAAACAATTGGCTGAATTTCTATTTAAGGGTAAAATCTGCTCAGGAATGTAGAGGTTTAAAATGTATTTGCCATTTGAGAACATTCTGTAGTTCTTCTGCTTTTCGGAAGATGAGCCTAATGACAGGAAACCTCTGCAGACTTTCGACTGTGTGAAAGTTGATGCCCCGACCCCCGTGCTGTTTAAGGGTCAACTGTATTCTAGACTTCGTTGAGTAACCCCAGCCGACACCAAGCAAAGCAGAGATATGTTATACCACCAAGTCTTGCTTAAATTGCAAATTCATGAGCAAATTAAATGCTGCCATTGCTTTTTTTTTTTTTTTTTTTTTTTTTTTGAGGCGGATTTCACTCTATGCCCAGGGCTGGAAGTGCAATGAACGAGCTTGGGGGGGGGGGGGGGGGGGGGGCTCACCGCAAACCTCGCCTCCCCAGATCAAGCAATTCTCCTGCCTCAGGCCCTCCCAGTAGCTGGGATTATTTAGGCATGTGCCACCCAGGCCCAGGCTATTTTGCATTTTTTATAGAGACGGGTTCTCCATGTTGGTCAGGCTGGTCTCGAACTCCCGACCTCAGGTGATCCACCCGGCCTCTCCCGCCTCGGCCTCCCAAAGTGCTGGGATTACAGGCATGAGCCACTGCGCCCGGCCTATGCCATTGCTTTAAGCCACTACATTTTGGAATAATTTGTTGTGCAGCATTAAATAACCAGAACAGGAATCAAGATGATACTGGAGGAAGATCTATTTTTAAAGGGCTCTTAGATTTTTAGGTATGATATATTGATACATAGAGACTTCTGTTGAGCAGATTAGGGTAAGCCAAAATATAACTTCTTATGAGAAACTAGTAGTGAAGGTGAATAAAAAGTTTTATAACAGGCTAGTAATTAAAAGGATGGGTATTGAACTAAAAACAGACCAAATCTGATTTGAAACAACTCTAGTCTTTACTAAGTCTGTGATCTTAGTCATGGTATTTAACTTCTTTGAACTCCAAGTAGCTCATTTGAAAACTGTGATAATATCAAATTCATAGAGTTGTAAAGATTAAGTGAGCTGATAAGAATGCTTAATTAATGGTAACTATTATGGTCAGTCATTGTTATTTCTGCAGTTTTACTATCTTTGCGTTTTGCCATAATTAGCAGGGGTGGAATACGACTGTTCCAGCTTAGGCTGATTACTAAGCATCCTTCTGTACAGACAATTTGCCAATTAATCAGGAATTTCCCACTGTACCCTTTACCTTTTCTGCATTCTGCTAGAACTGTGGAAGCTAAAAAAAAATGTCAAATATCACTCTGGGAAGCCAACAACTTAAACATCCTAAACTGAGTAACACGGGAGCAAATGTCATGGGACTGCAGTTTCCCAGGTGTCTGACAGAGTTCTGATCTCTCAGCTCTCTGCCAGGGGGCTACAAAGCCGTGGAAAAGACTTCCACTACATCCCTGGCTGCTACAGAGATTTCGGCACATTATACATATCATCAGTGTTTAGTGATCAATACACTATACATGACACTCTTGTTTCTTATATCTGTTTTCTAAAACTATCTGCTCTTCAAGACAAATTCTAATCATCTAGTTACTACATATTAAAAAGTGCTTTTGATGTAAAATTTAGAAAGAACTCAACATACAGTTCAGCTAACACTTATTGTGTGTCTATTAGGACCCAGGCACAATCAGCTGGAAACTGTCAAAGTGAAATTTAACTCAGATAAAGTGACCTAGTATCTTGTAAGAATAACAAGACAATTTTTTCTGTAATGAATGGAGTTTTTACTAATTTTCCTACTTTGAGAAATTTAAAATTTTGAAGACTGATAGAAAAGCAAAGAATTAATTCATAATGCTAATAAGACATTTTAAATACATGTGTTCTAAAACAGTTCAGATAGTAGCCTTTGATATGATGTCTCACAGTTCTACATAAAGAAGTTCATACTTTTCTGAAAGAAACTCAGAATTCTAGGATGATGATCCAGGTCAAAACAAAAGCTGACATGGGCTTTAAAAGCCTTTAGTTTTACTTAAATTTTGCCTAGCTTATTAAGATTTTTTCTATTATTTTCCACAATAATGAATATTGAGGATGTATCTGATATTTATGAGCATTAAACAGCATAAAAAGAAACACAAAATATCATTGCATAATTAAGGTACTTTTAATTTTGTAATACTTTTCCAAATCAACAACATGCTTTTTCCTTAAGGAAAAGTGATTTTTTTTAGTGTGGGAGCCCTGAGTCAGATCTTCAATCTTCTTTGGAATTCCAAACACCTCCATGCTCTTTTGCTATTAGCCTCTCTCTTCTTCAACTTTCCAAATCCCTCTGAAACTGATGTGCAAGATCCACTTGCATTGTGAGCTCACAGGGGTCTAACCAGAGGTAAGTAGCCGGGAAAGACTGCTATATGGTTCTATGAATTATCTTCTGAGACTTGGAAGTTTATTTTTCATCCCTGATCCTACACAGGACTACTCTCAATAATTCCAGTCTTTGAAGGGGCTGGAGAAAGTTATATAAACTGACTCAAGCTTCAACTTTTCCTAGGTCAGAAATACCCAAGGGCTTTGGTTTTTAATGTAACTTCCTTAGATAAAAGTCAGTTTCCTTTTTCCAATCCGGGAAGTGGACATCTGTAATACAACATAAATTACAAAGTTTCTGATTTTACCGTCTAGACACCATTAACCCCCTTAACACTACCTTCTCTGTCAAAAATCTGGGCAGGGCCCAAAAAAAACTGATGTCCAACTAAGCTCGGAAATATATTTCTTCCAACTAAAGCTGGCAGGATTCTGGTGAGCATATTTGAAGCCAACAAAAAGCAGGACTGGAAAATTAAGAATGGTTAAAAAGAAAGAAAGAGGGCAAGTACAAAACTCTTTCACAAATTAACAAGGCTCAATGGCATCAAGTACTTGGAAAGTTTCCATCTCCACCCCAACTTCTAAATAAAGTGGCATGTCAGCCCTGAAGATAAATGCTGAATTTTTTTGAGCCTCACTATCCTCGGTAAAGGCTCCATGTCTGACAGATGCAGACAATAAGAGAACTAAAGCACATGCTCAAGAGGACAGCAACACTCACCTGGATTTTTACAGCAATTCTCTGAGCTCAAAGTCATCCTCACAGCACGCAAGGAAGGAAAGATTACATAGTATTGAGAAAAGAGGTAAGAAATCAGTTGCTGGCTGGACGCAGTGGCTCACGCCAGTAATCCCAACACTTTGGGAGGCTGAGGCAGACAGATCACGAGGTCAGGAGATCGAGACCATCCTGGCTAACATGGTGAAACCCCGTCTCTACTAAAAACACAAAAAATTAGTTGGGCGTAGTCCCAGCTACTCGGGAGGCTGAGGCAGGAGAATCGCCTGAACCCAGGAGGTGGAGGTTGCAGTGAGCCGAGATCATGCCACTGCACTCCAGCCTGGCGACAGAGTAAGAACCTATCTCAAAAAAAAAAAAAAAAAAAAAAAAAAAAAAAGAAAGAAAAAGAAAAGAAATCAGTTGCTTGTTCAGGGACAGAAAGTGGCAGACTGCACAAGGATTGAATATTTGTTACCCTTCTCAGATTACCCAATTGCTTTCCTCCAAGCCAGCTGAGGAAACACTACTTTATCCTAATAATAGCAGTAGTAATAATAGTAATGGCAGCTATCACTGAGTGACTACTATATGCTAGGCACTACACCAATGTTTCATATTTATAATTCTCACAACAGTATACCTTTCAACTTTATGTTTGCCATAGGGAGGATTCAGCAGAAGAAAGATCTGTCTTGGATCACGTCTAAAGAGGATTAGTTTCTGAAATTTCAAAAGAATGGTTTAGATGATATCTTCCTTATAAACTGCCCTTTAACATTATAAAGACTTTTCATATATATTTTTTCATTTCATCTTTGCAAAAGTCTTCAGTGGCAGGAATCATTACCCATATTTCATCTATGAGAAAACTAGGCCCAGGAAGATGGTGACCAAAGCCACATACTCTTAAGAACAAGGCAAGGCTTAACCACAGGCATCCTGACCTCAAGTCCTGTGTCAAAGTTCCACCTACAATGTGGCCCCACAGAGTAGGTCCTAAGAATATTGTGAGTGCTAAACTGTGTTGAACATAGTCTACTCAATTCAACTGACATTCACTGAGCACCTACCTACTGTGTGCTCCTCACTGTGCTCTGTGCTGGAGGCTCAGAAGTGAAAAGGTCACAGGTGCTGTGGGAAAGGAGTTCATAGATGTGTGAGTTACCATGCAAATAAGTAAGGACAATATGGAGCACTATGTGCTGACCAAAGTAGGGGGATTAGTCAGGGTTCTCTAGAGGAACAGAACTAATGGAATAGATATGTAAATAAGAAGGAGTTTATTAAGCATTAACTCACACGATTACAAGGTCCCACAATAGGCCATCTGCAGGCTGAGTAGCAAAGAGATCCTGTCTGAATTCCAAAACTGAAGAACTTGGGAGTCCAGTGTTCTAGGGCAGGAAGCATCGAGCATAGGAGAAAGATGTAGCCTGGGAGGCTAGGCCAGTCTCTCTTTTCACATTTTTCAGTCTGCTTATATTCTAGCTGTGCTGGCAGCTGATTAGACTGTGCCCACCCAGATTAAGGGTGGGTCTGTCTTCCCTAGCCCACTGACTTAAATGTTAATCTCCTTTGGCAACATCCTCATAGACACACCCAGGATCAATACTTTGTATCCTTCAATCCAAGCAAGTTGACACTCAGTATTAAGCATTACAGGGGGACACGATAGCTCTAGGAGTGTGGGGTGCTTCAAGGAGGAGGGGCACCTGAACTAGGTTAGGAGGATGAATTCAGTTTTAAGCATACTCTTTTTTAATTATCAAGGAAAAAAAGCATAAAAGATTAGTAATTTGTGCAATACTAGACAGTGCCTAAGATCAAATATTTAGAAATCTTGACAAATGTGAATCTGCAGGTCAGACTATACGGCATCAATTTAGGATAGACGGTTAACGTAAAAAACAAGTGAAGATATGTGAAAGAATAACAAGGTCCTTCTGTCCTTCCTAAAGGGTATATGCTCAACGAAAATACCATGTTACATTGAATTAATTTACTTACCTTCTTATTTATTTTTGAGACAGGGTCTTGCTCTGTTGCCCAGGCTGGAGTGCAGTGGTGCAAACACGGCTCATTGAAGCCTTGACCTCCTGAGCTCAAGCAATCATCCTGCCTCAGCCCCTTGAAGAGCTGGGACCACAGGTGTGCACCACAATGCCCAGATAATTTTTTTTTAAGAGACAGGGTCTCCTCGTGTTGCCTAGGCTGGTCTCAATCACCTGGCCTCAAGTTACTCTCCCTCTTTGGCCTCCCAAAATACTGGGATTGTAGACATAAACCATCAGACCTGACTTCAGGTTACATTTTAAAGCCAAATGAATCGATCCCAAGAGTTAAATGCTATCTGCGAGTCTGACCACTTGTTAGAATGGCAAATTCAAAATATTACAGTCCACTAAGGACATCAGGAACAGCCAGACACTTATTTTCTGGTGCATGTCTGACTGTGGCAGAAGTAGAGACATTCATGCTGTGAGCTGTACTGCCCCAGCAATTGCTCATGGATGTATTGTATTAGTCTGCTTTCATACTACTATGAACTGCCTGAGATTGGGTAATTTATAAAAGTAAGAGGTTTAATTGACTCATTGTTCAACATGGCTAGGGAGGCCTCAGGAAACTTACGATCATGGCAGAAGGTGAAAGGGAAGCAAGGCAACTTCTTCACAAGAAAGCAGGAAAAGTGCCGAGCAAAGGGGGAAGAGCCCCTTATAAACCATCAGATCTCATGAGAACTCACTGACTATCATGAGAACAGCACAGGGAAAACTGCCCCCGTGATTCAATTACCTCTACCTGGTCTCTCCCTTGCCATGTGGGGATTATGAGGATTATAATTTAAGATGAGATTTGGGTAGGGACATAAGGCCTAACCATATCAATTGTCTACTGGTGGGCTTTCAGGAAAAGGGGAAATGGAAAACCCATCTGGCCCAGTTGATCATGTCCATTCCAAGTCCTATCCTTTGGCAACACCATGCCAAAGACATCAAGGTGGAATTTCTACCTTCTGAGGCCTAATATCCAAAATCCTTTCCTTCCTGTTATTTGTCCCCTTGTTTCAATCCCACCTCCCTTCCTCTCCCTCTCCCTCAATTCTCCTACCACCTCTCCCCCAATCCTCTAGCATATGGCTTAGTGTCATGGAGACGTATCAAGTTTCTGGGGAGAACCTGAGGATTTCATTCCCAGTTAGTTCTTCCTCCTTCTTCTCCTTCTCTCTTCCTATTCGCCCCTTTTCTTCCTGATGTCCACTCTTCCTGCAGCAATAGCATTTTACGTTACACCTTAAATTTCACCTAGGATATGAGAGACGTGCGTCTTACTGAAGGGATATAGGACAGGCCACCTCTCAACAGGAAGAAATAAAGGTGATCATCATCGAATTTTAAAACTCAATGGAATAAAAGATCAAAATGTGGCTTCCCCACACAAGGCACTCTTTATTTCATGACAGGTCAGTGTTTGGATTCATTTATCAGCATGAAGAGGCCAGCTACACAGGAGACACCAATCACTGCCTGCCTATTTATATGCAGGAATCTGCCTGCTGTTCTAAGCAAACCCACTCTGATCTTGGCCTCTGAAGCTACATCTGGTTGAACCAGAGCTGGGCACCTGAACTGAATTCAGTCTATTCATAGGCTGGCCAGCTATCTATCACTTGGTTGCCTGCATCAAAAAATTAGTATGGACCCATGAGGCTCTCCATGTAAACATTTTAAGTTGAGAAACTGGAAATCTGAGTCAGAATGCCACAGTAGCTAAGTTACAGGAATATGAAGTAAACTCGGGTGGGCCACAAGGAAGCTTAAGATAAACCAGAGAATCGAATGAAGCAAGTGGACAGTGAGAAGAGATGGCATGAGGAGAAAGAGAGACTTCATGTCCCTAATGATTCTGTGGTTTCTACTTGAATCTATCCTTACAATCTTCCTCCTCCTTCTTGCAGGAATATGTTTCAGTTATTTGCAACCTAAAGGAATCTGACTAGAATGTAAAATCATTGACCTAGTAATATGATTGCTAGTCTGAGCCTGGAGGCAGCTCCAGTTTACTTCCAAGGCTTGCCAAAGATTCAAATGGAGTTACCAGGAATTGTAGGTTTAGTCAGTCTGAATTATGCAAAATGTTAACCAAAAATGCAAAATGTTAACCAAAAGCTACACTGACCTTTGATGTCTGAATTTCCTCATCAACAGGCTAATCCTTGACAAAAACACTGCAAGAATTTCTTCTCTGCAAAACTACCCTCTTCCTTCACACTGAATCATCAGAAAGAGGAGCCGGCTGCATGCCTAAATTCATCCCTTATTTTAATTAACCCAAGGATGACATGGAGGCCTTGGAGACCTTGTACAGTGCTGTGTGTTCAGCAGTAAATATCCACCCATTGCAGTCAGGAGCCAGCATCTTCATCATGCTTTCCTGTTAGAACAAGCTTGTCCAACCCATGGCCCATGGGCCACATGTGGCCCAAGATGGCTTTGAATGTGGCCCCACACAAATTTGTAAACTTTCTTAGAACATTAGGAGATTTTTTTTGTGATACATATTTTTAAGCTCATCAGCTATTGTGTTAGTGTATTTTATGTGTGGCTCAAGACAATTCTTCTTCTTCCAATGTGGCCCAGGGAAGAGGAAAGATCGGACACCCCTTTGTAAGAACATCAAGCTCTATTACTTTGAAGTTGTTATCCTGGATTACCAATCAGAATTTGTGTTTTCACCATTACTAAGCCTACTCTTTGATTCTCTCAATCATCTCTGTTCTAAGAGATAAAGAATGACAGGAATCATTAAAAGTGAGAGACTCTGAAAAACTGGTTGGTTTATTTTAGAGTTCTATGAAGTATTCATTTCCTCCTTCACCATCCCGCTTTGTTTACAAGTGAGTATCCCTCTGTTGTTCTCCTTTGTCGCAAATATTCACATGAAAAACATCCAGATAAATCCACGGTGTCTTATTCTGAAGAAATGTGCTGTGCATCGCACCAATAGGAGCTCTAATTCCCTTATGGTTCAGGACACTCCAGTGACTCAAATGACCTTTCTACCAAAGGATCTGCATCACTTCCTTTGTTCCTGTTCTGCACAATATGGAATTACAATAATGTGAATAATTTTTCTTTTACAAAAAAAAAAAAAAAAACCCACGAAACACAGGAAATCTATCAAAAACAGTTTTGACAATTGAGAAAATCACGTTTTAATCTGTTTAATTAACCACAGTAAAATTTCTTTTCTGCCAGCAAAGAATTTTACAAATTTTACAAAATTGGACTAAAGTCAGTTTAGTGAGCATTCCAAGAACAAGTTTGTTAAATTGAGACAGAAAAGTAGCATTTAATTGATAGCTATATAGCTAGTTACTACAGGAGGAGGGGAGAGAGATGGAAAATTAAGGGTGTGCCTCAGTGAAGTTATCATACCTCAAACTTCCTAAGAGGCTAAATCTAGTAAATACTTTAAAATATAAAAGCACACATTGGTTCTGAGTTCAGTCAGTAAAATGGCCCATTAGCACAAGGCCAGTGACCAGGGATGGTTCCAACTCTGGGCAAAAGAAAGAAGACTCAGAATGGCATCTGGCATCAGAGGCCCTCACAGAAGGGGCTAGGCAGAGGGCACAGCCCAGCACAAGGCAGGTTGGTGTCTGGCCCAATGCAGATGTATGAGAGTGCTGGCAGAACATGGCCTCAAAAGGGCATAGCAGTATGTTTGAGAGATTCTCTCATATGAGGACTAGAGGTCAGCCTTGGGGTCTTCTGCAGGGAATCTAGGCAGGAAACCAACAAAAGGGGTCAAGATGTAAACCCAGTTAAGGAAACCAAGGCACTACCTGTGCATATGAAATGAATAAGGGTCATGTTGGGGTAGGGCCATCAGCAGAATGATGACGCTGACCAAAAGACCTATTGAACAAGGGACCTTTATTTCTTCTGCTAATAGCCAGACTGCTTCCAGGGCTTGGAAGCGGGCCAAGATAGCTAGGCAGAATGATGGATTTAAAGTGCTGGCACACAGTAAATACACGATAAACGATATTGCTGTTGTTTATTGTGGGTGAAAAGATTAGCTGGAAGAAGGTGGGTAACACTGGAAGGGGTCTCTGAACCTGAAAACTACATGAAGCACAATGGAGATGCATGTGTGGCGGGTGAAAGTCCAAGCAGGTGGGGCTGGATCTGTGGAAAGCATGGCAGCAGGAACAGGTGGCAGATGAAGTTGGGAGGTGGAGAAGAGGTGTGTTTGTACCGGAGAGAGAGGCAGACCACAGGGTCCAGTAGTCAGAGCTGGCCAGAGGCAGGTGCCCATGGTGCTGGAGTACAGGGGCAGGATTCTAGTCCCTTCCAGCAGAGAGAGGGAATATTCCTGAGAATAAAATCAGGGGTGTACAAACAGGAGCAATAGCATGGGTGATCTACTAATTCCTCTGCAACACAGGTAACACTCCTCTCATCTAAAAGCTGATACTCAGGTATTTTGCAGGTAAGGTCTCTTGTTGACATTTTACAACTTTATGAGACAAGTTGCATTTTTTCTTTAGGACACTTACTGGTATTTTTAATTACACATATATTTGCAATTATTTATTTCATGCTTATCTCTTTAATTAAACACAGGCTCCATGACGGCAGGCATCATATTTGTTTACTTTATGTTCTGCATTTAGTAGGCACTCAACAACAATTGCCTGCTGAATAAATAAAAGTAGTGTCACCCTTTCTTACAGGTGACAAAAATATATCAAAAGTTTTTTTGGCCAAGTTAATCTTGCTAGTAAGTGGTAGGTCTGGGTCTTTAGAGGTGACTGAAGAATAGTCTCTTTCTATTAGGACCTCTATCTAACGTTGTCAGAGCTTAGTGTCACAGTTATTGTGCAAAGGATATTGGTCAAATCTAGTTAATTCGATATATCATCAAGAATAGGCAGTTATCTCCAGTCTATAAGTCATAATGTTACTATTACCATACGTACAATCCAACACTGATCATAACATTACCACTGTAATCACTGTTGTATACAGCATCACAGCATTCAGAAAACTTTGATTTTCAGCATCCTTGGGAAGAAGGCATAAAGATATTTTATAGGAAACTGAAACTTGTGAGTTGCCTGAGATGATGCAACTGAGAAGTGAAACTGAGACTCACTTCCAGGTGGAATTTCACCTGCAATGGAAGAGGAATTTTTTTTTTTATTATTATACTTTAAGTTCTAGGGTACATGTGCATAACGTGCAGGTTTGTTACATATGTATACTTATGCCATGTTGGTGTGCTGCACCCATCAACTCATCAGCACCCATCAATTCATCATTTATATCATGTATAACTCCCCAATGCAATCCCTCCCTCCTCCCCCCTCCCCATGACAGGCCCCAGTGTGTGATGTTCCCCTTCCCGAGTCCAAGTGATCTCATTGTTCAGTTCCCACCTATGAGTGAGAACATGCGGTGTTTGGTTTTCTGTTCTTGTGATAGTTTGCTAAGAATGATGGTTTCCAGCTGCATCCATGTCCCTACAAAGGACGCAAACTCATCCTTTTTTATGGCTGCATAGTATTCCATGGTGTATATGTGCCACATTTTCTTAATCCAGTCTGTCACAGATGGATTTTTTAAGTACTTAAAATGGAAAATACATTGAATGTGTAAAGATACTTAAAATGTAAATTCAAATGCTAGTATATGACCAGTTCAAGATCAGATGATAAGCTTAATGGTAGAAATATCTCTAAGTATTCATTCACTTAGAAGATCAGAGGATGAAGAGAAATTATAGAAAGGGTAGTACCTTTTGACTCAGTTGTGTCTGATGACTTACTCCTAAAACCGTGAGCTGGAGAGGAGGCCAGTGCCCACAGGAGACCTGCCTGTAGAGTGGCACAGGTGCTGGGTGACTGGCCCAGCTGCCAGCTGAAGATCAAGTGCATATCTCTAATGGTCTTACCAACCTCCTGGCATGTTTCAGGTGGAGTCAGCATAGGGGTCTAAAATACAAGAGCAATGAATGCCAACTGCTGGACAGAATCTCAGTCTGGGCAGGCCACAGGTGGTCTGGCCACAGCCCAATGGATGGAAGTCTCCAGTTTCCAGGAAGAGAAGATAGCAAGAGAAAAGCACAGCCTCAATCCTTAGGGGCTCACATAATAGCCCTTTAGAAAGACAAAAAGCATATAAATGCAGAAAGAAGAGGGACTGATCACTGATGGAAGAGCTACTCTGTGCAAGGTACTGCTCAGTACCTTACCTGTATTATTGCACGTAGTCATCATAACAAAGCTATAGGGTAGTCAAAACCCTCTCAGCGTTACAGATGATGAAAGTGATGCTGTACTTGCTCAAGGCCACACAGCTAATAAGCACTGGAACCACAATTTGAATGTATAGCTATCCCCTGCCAGTCCTCGGGGCACATGGAAAGGAAGAGAAAGCCCCCTCTCAACAAGTGCCCCAGGAGTCAAGCAAGTCTGCCTCCTCAGTCAGCTTAGAAGCATGGGTCTCTAGACACCTGGGTTGAGTGAGAGGTATGTATGCGAGAGGGGTGATGAAGACTGAATCTTGTGCTGATTTGGTATCTCGAGTGATTGTGGGTCCGGGAGCAGGTGGGCAGTTCAGTGAGGAGCAGAGGAAAGTAGAAACAGTAAAAATGAGACTGGAGTCAATAGAACAGAAAATGTACTAGGCTTTCATATGGCCATTTTAATAAGTGGTATGCTTTCTGAACACCTGCCATCCTGAGCTATAACATCATAACATTATAATGTGGTTTACAAATGAGTGTATCACTTCTAAGTAGACAGAAATACTCTGTAGCATTAATGCAGGGGAGTCTTTGATATTTGAAAATGCCTGTTTACTGGGAAGAGTCTGAGACTTTCCACCTACACTGTTTGTTTTCCTTCTCTTCGTCTCCATCCCCTGCATTTTGCTGCCTTTGAATGAGTGGCTTTACCTTCCTACTAGGTAATGAAAAACCCAGTGCCCTGAGACCAAACAGCCCATTTGCTCAATGGAAGTCAAGTGCCTTTGACACATGTCAACATTCTGTTGCTGCAAACAACAAAGAATGGCAACAAAAGCTAAAATGAGAGCATTTATTTAAGGTTTTTTTGCTCTCCTAGATATGTAGATTTAAAACCTCTTGACAACAACGACAAAAATAAATAAATAAATAAAGCCTCTTGACAATGACCCACAGTAAGAAGTACACTTTATGTTGCAACCTACAGCATAAGAGGGAACATGTAGATGTGTGTATGTGTATAAATGAAACAAAGGTTACATGAAACATTACCTGGCTATATTATGGGTTGTGAATACACTCTGATATTTTCTATTCTACTCCAGTTTCTTTACAAACAAAAAAAAAACTGGAGTGACTTGCTAGAGTAACTTTATGATCCACTTATGAGTTGAACTTAAAATTTGAAAATCGCCATCTGGACCTAGAGTATAAGAACAAACTCATAGTGTTACAGGAACTCCCCCAAAAAAGGAAGGTAAAGAAGGGTAGGGAAGTTGTAGGAACTGCACATATGCTTTCTCCTCCATAGATAGCACCATAAAAGCCCATCCCAAAGGTGAAATCAAGACGACCTGCGTGGAGGTGATCACAGGCTGAAAGAGCCCAATAAAAGAGGCACAATTCATTAAAGCAAACCAACAACAACAAAAACTTTCTCCTGACTAAAGGACCACTGAAATAATGTAACTCAAGAATCCCTGTAAACATTTTTGATGATCCACAATACCACCAAGCACTATTCACAAGGAGAGCATCTTTAGAAAACTGATTTTATCCAGACCTGTGTATGTGTGTGTGTGTATGTTATAAAAACAGGCCAAGTGATAGTAGCTGTTGCATTTGCAGAATTTCCAGTCATTAGGTTGACCTCAGGGCAGGCAAGTGTTTCAGGGAGCGTGTTCTGAATCATAATTGAGCCCTCAGCTGTACTGAGGCCAACAAGCTATATCTTGTGTGTTTTTTGGCATTTACTTTCAAGAAAATGTTCTAACTTAAATCCCTATTACTCCCTCCACTCACCAAGAAACTTCCTTCAGAAGACTGGACAGTTTAGAAGCAGTATTAATCCTCAGCTTTCCTGCAAACCACTCAGAGGCTTCAGTTATCCAACTCAGTGCTCACAAAGAAAAATGCAGACATGGACATGACAACTGCACTCCCCATTTTTTTCTCATGTAATTATAGCTCCAAGTCTCACAATTCCAAGCCCTTTTCCTACAAACACACAATTTCTCCAGTCACAGCCACACACTGTTTGCCTCTAGCATTAATGTCTCTTATCAGAATCTTCAAAGCATTCTTTTTGGGGGGCACAGAAGAGCATGTATAAGGGAATACATTCCACTCTTAGTACTAGGCTGCTCAGCTAGGAGAAAGGGATCACCACTGAAAACTGGGTGCTCCATTTCCCTGCAATCACAGATTGACCCATTACTAAACATCCATATATACTTTGTCAGAACGAACCCCAATTTATATGCCAGTCCAGATGTCTCATACTTAATAGGCACCATTACCAACAAATATTGCTGCAATGAGTTACTTGGGGGAGAAAACTAAATTTTCTTTGGATTCTTACATAAGGCAGGATTTCCACTTATCCAGTGTTGCATAAGTGTGAAGGAAGGAGAATGAAACCAGTTATTTCCAAGATCTCTTTTAGGCCTTTAGCCAGTGATCTGAGAATGACATGAACATTATAATCACATTTTAGCGCATTCTGTATTTGAACACATGCTGGGGTTCTCTGAACCAAAATAACCAAAATAAATGTTCTGAATTTTGGTCCCTACCCCAAGAGTGTCTGTGGTCAAATTCTGATGTTGGATCCTGATGCCTCCCAGTGTTTGTGTAGGTCTCAGCCCCCACCTGGATGCTACTGCTTCCTACTGGGTACAACCCCTGGCAAGGGATTCAGGGAATGCTACTGCCACCAAATCTCCCCCTCCCCACCTCTGCAAAATGCAAAAGATGCAAGTTCAGAGGGAAAACTATGCTTTCCTGTCTTAACATAACCTTCCCTTAACCAGGTTAAAATTTATCACCAAAGAAGGAAAGCTAGAATCAGCTTCTAGCAAATGGTGAAACTGACAATCTTCCTCCTCTTCATGTTCCCCAATCACATCAACCAGGCCACACAGAATTACGGACTCAACACTAGTTTGCTGAATGGACAGGGGTCCAAACAGTCAGGAAACCATCACTGTAAGGAGTCAACACAAGTGAGAGGAAATCAAACATGACTTGACAGAAAGTAATGCTGAGATTTTGGCCATGATTCCCAGGACCCAACTGACCAACGGGAATGGCCCTGCAGAATTTCTATAAAGAGGCTGAATGGCGCAATCCGGTTGAAAGGGGATGTGGTGGATTTTTCACATTTATTTTTTACCATGACCTAGTGTAAGAAATTTATTTACCTAATCAGTATACACAAACACAGTGTGTAAAAATGAAACAAGTTTTATGAAACAATACTTACCCTTATGACGCTATGTTGCAGTGCACTCTGACATTTTCTACTGATTCTACTACAATAAAAATGAAAGATCTGGTCATGACCCACTAAATTGATTTCATGACCGACTAGTGGGTAGAGAGCAGCAGTTGGGGGAAAAATGGTACAAAAACCTTGTCTTGAAGCTGTGCTCTGTCATAATTGGACTGTTTGGGGTGACTCGGGAAGACTCAGAGATTAGGGAGGCCTGAAGTCTTAATGATGTTTAGTTTGAGAGTAACAAAAGACAAAAACGAAGAAATCAGTAACCTTTTTGGCTAGGGCCCTTCAACATCCCAACTGTGTATTTTTCTGAGAAAAGGGAGCTGGAAAACCAAGGTCCCTGATAGAGAACTAGGATGGCATGCAGAAAGTTAGAAAACTCCAAAAGCAAGATTTAAAAAATGGTTTGGGTATTTCAAAATAAAGTACTAGATCTAAATCTCTTCACACAAAACTCTTGAGCTTGAAAATACGATTACCTCATAAATGGCCTAAAATATGACTCAAAGCCAAACTGTAGTTATAATAATTTTTCTTTCTGAAATGATGGTTCCCTTATGACTCAAAAAATAATTAAAAGAATAAAATGGCTATTTTTCTTCTATTACTATTTTGAAATGGCACCAAGATTAATTCATTCATTTCACCTTTTCAATCATTTCAGGCTAAAATGACTATATCTATACCTTATTTGGCTAATGTGTACACAGCTAATTATAGGAAGGCTACTTTTAGCAGGTATCTTTTTTTTTTTTTTTTTTTGTCTTTCTTTAGAAAAATAACTTACTGTAGTTTTGGAAGCCAAAAGTTAAATATTAGAAAACTAACAGTTCAGCATCAGGAATAGAAACCAGCACACACATATGGAAGGTTTATAAGAAAGAATTACCATGGGTAAGTCAAGACTTAGTTATAACAGAAAACACAACTTACAGCACATACCTCGTCACCATTTACTCTCCATTTCTTCAGGCCACTGGTTCACATTCACCACACAAAAACATCAACTGATAGACACTGAGGAAAGTGATGTGTGATGGCAGAAAGTATGTGGGTCTAGGATCTTACACTATTTCAATGGTTTTTATTTAAAGTCTTCTATAGAAAAAATTACTTGTCAAATGTGCTACAAACGGTTGCGTAAGCAGAGCTTTTGAAATAGATTTAGCAAATTCAACTGCATCTCATAATGGATTATCATTAACAAGGCATGAGTTCATATGATTAGTTAATAAGCGGAACAAGTATAACGTCTTTGGTTGAATAAAATCCAGTATTTTTTATTTATCAAACTCCAATTTCATTTCACAAATGTAAGTTATCATCAGCTCCCCATCCACTTTCCCCCATCTTCTTATCTCTTTCCCACCCGACACTTTGTCTCCCCCACAACCCGGGCTCCAAAAAGAAAAAAAACCCCTCAGCTATTTGATCTTAATATCACTGCAAAATCAAAACCAGTGTCTCCTGCCCCAAACAGTGGGTATCCCCACCTGGCTGCCTCCTGTAGCTCATGCAAAATTCAACCCATAATTATAGATGCATTTTCAGTTTATGCTGCACTTGAGATTCAATGGTGACTATAGTCAAGATGGAGAGATTAGTGAATAAAAATACATTTCAACAGCAAATATAAATTAGTTTCGTCTTATTTGCCATTGAGTCCCTGATATATGATGGTTCAACTTACAATTTTTTGACTTTACAATGGTGAAAAAGTGATATGAATTCAGTAGAAACCATACTTTGAGTACTCACATGACCATTCTGTTTTTCACTTTCAGTACTACAGTATTCAATAAATTACATGAGATATTCAATACTTTATTTTAAAATAGGCTTTGTGTTAGATGATTTTGTCTAACTATAGGCTAATGTAAATGTTCTGAGCATGTTTAAAGTAGTGTAGTCTGAGCTATAATGTGTGGTAGGTTACAGGTATTAAGTGTATTTTCAATTTATGGTATTTCCAACTTAAGATATGTTTATCTGGATATAATTCCATTATAAGTTGAGGAGCATCTGTATATAACTACACACTACAGGATGAAAGGTTTTCCTGATATACCCTCATGTAACAAATTATGGGTCAAGGGGGAAAATCCCCCAGCAAAGAATATACCGATAACTTATAGGACCCCCCACCCTCCACCGCCAAAAGAGTGCCTTACCAGAATCTAAATGGCAAGCTCAGGATATGTTTAAGTTTCAGACTTAAAGTAGACTTTAGTCAACTCGAGTGGGCTACATTGTTCCCAAACTGTGCTAGTCAGGAATCCTAGAAGGGGTGCCAGACCATTACGGAGCACATGGATAAGAGTAAGAGGGAAGTACACTTAGAAATGAGGTGTGCAAAGTGGCCAAATCCCTCTAGACCCAAAAGAAAGAACTAGTTATGCATGTGTTTCTTTTGGTGAACTTGGAATTGGATCTGAAATTTCAAAAGATCTGAGAGGGCACGGGTGGGTTTTTCTCAATTCTACATCTTTTCAACATTAATAAAATTAATCTTCACTGGACTATTACCCCCATCCTATCTCATCCTGTTCTCTGTATCTGGAAGGTTGCTCTTCTCTGCCTTCCCCTGGTTAATTCTCACTCAATAATGGCTCTTCTGGGAAGCCTTGGTGTGAGTGAGACACATCTCCTTGAGCCTTCGTGGCACTGGGCAGAGTTGCATCATAAAATCTGCCCGTGTTCTGCAACTGTCTGTCACTGATCTGCCTCCCTCAATGGACTGTGAGGTCCTCAGGGGCAGTGGAAGTGTCTAATTCATCTGTATCTCCCCAGCACCAAACATTCGGTCTGGAAGTAACACAACTATTATCCCTTTACTATCAAAAGCAGAGTCATTTTTCATGCAATCATGGTACTCATAGTTAATACCACACAAAAACTGGAAAACTTTAATATTTCTTAAGCAAAATAATGACAAAAGAATCAAGGCAAAAGGATGGAGACGGAGTTTCGCTCTTATTGCCCAGGCTGGAGTGCTGTGGCATGATCTTGGCTCACTGCAACCTCCACCTTCTGCTTTCAAGTGATTGTCCACCTCAGCCTCCAGAGTAGCTGGGATTACAGGTGCCCACCACCATGCCTGGCTAATTTTTGTATTTTTATTAGAGACGGGGTTTCACCACGTTAGCCAGGCTGGTTTCGAATTCCTGACTTCATGATCCGCCCACCTTGGCCTCCTAAAGTGCTGGGATTATGGGCATGAGCCACCATGCCCAGCCCAAAACATCTTTTAATAAAGGCAAAGGTTTACTTACACATATTCAAATAGAGGAAAATGCTGATGTATATATCTTCACTGAGATGATAACTTACCCCTATAAGCCCATCCAGCTGCAAAAGCAGCTTAAATGATACAGTTCTTTTAATTTGCTAACCTAAACTAAGGTTCTTATCCACACTGATTTGTTGGACAAAATTAAACCAACCTTGTATTAGTTTGTGCTTTTCTTTGTACTTTGTCATGCTGATTCCTCTTGTTGTAGTTGCTTGGATGATCTAAACATTTAGAAACAAAAGTCCAAAGTCTGGTGATTCATTGCTTTCTATGGGATGCTACTGCTCCTTCAGCAGCATCAGCTTCAGGAAGATGATGTACATTATTAAATTACTTGACAATGACAAAGTGAACCAGGATGGCATTACATACACACTTTTTGGTTTTGTTTGGTTTGGTTTTGTTTTTTTTAGACAGAGTCTCACTCTGTCGCCAGACTGGAGTGCAGTGGCGCTATCTTGTCTCAGTGCAACCTCCGCCTCCCGGATTCAAGTGATTCTCCTGCCTCAGCCTCCCGTGTAGCTAGTACTACAGGTGCCATACACACATTTTTAAATTGGATTTGTTGCTTGAGATTATGCCTGCTTGTCTATTCAGATGAAAAGCACCTGCTTATGAAATGAGCCTGAGAAGTCTGACAGATTTAATATCTAATATCAGTTTAGGGGAAGTGATGGAAGCTAGCTTCAAAGGTCAGGTGAATATTTTGATGGAACTTCAGAGAATTCAGTTATGGTAAGTAAATATTTATGGATAACCTGAAATAAATACTGCACTGTGTTCTGTATAAGATATAAATGAAATTTTTTCTTTTTTATTAAGGTTTTATCTTTAATTATGATACTCCCTTGATAAGAAGGAAGGAACACTACACATATCCAGATCTTTAGTCAAAAAAATGAGGCTTTCTGAAATGGTTACAGATTTTAATAGCAAAAGCCCATAAAATTAATAACCAGCACTCACTTTTAAAACATACACCTCCAAATTTATATTGAGAATTATAAGATGCCATGGATAATTTACTTATGACACAAAGGCAGTGGAAGATAAATCTGTTTGTTCAAAAGTCATAAGTAGATTTTCTGTTTTGCAGTTTATATTAATGGATGGATACCTACCATTATTATACTAAAAACTAATTTTGAAGAAATCTGAGCTTCATAAGAATTCAAATACATGCAAAGGCAATGTTCCAGCATATCTGAGTTACAAGGGATCTAGCCCTGCCTTCTTAGTTTTATAATGGTTCTCTAATGAGTCTAAGAATCTCTGTAGAAAGCTTATTTTCAGCTAGTAGTATCTAATACAAGTCACTCCCTATTCATTTTGTTCCTTATTTTCAAGGCTTTCAAGATCAACTGTACAGGAAGAGACTACAGTATTGGATGCATCCCAGTCTCTGGAACACATCAATTTCCAAACGTTACTGCCAAGGCTATGTAGAAGAGTCAAAAAAATTTTTTTAAATCCTGAAAAGGAGCAGTTGTTCTAACTAGTTGAAGGTGATGATTTATCAAGAACTGTTAATCTGCTGCAATGTGAAGAGCCCCAGCACACTGACTTTCCATCTTGGTGTCAGAATAATTTCTAATTATGGTTTGGGGCAGTTTTCTCACTTGAAGCTAAACAGAAATTTGAGGAAACGTATGCATTTAAAAAAGCAATCATCCACTCTGCTGGTAAATAAAGACACAATTATGCACAAACTGTGCCTAGGCAATTTAGGGGGTTATATAAATGACTGAACTGTTATTTTTAAACTGAAGTGAAAACAATGTATTCTCATTTATGAGAGAAGGGAAGTAAAATGATTCACTTAGTGTTCCAGTTAGATTGCATATCATTAATGTGTAAAATGGGATTTAGGTAGTTATTCTACATAGATTTAATGTTATGTTAGGATTAACTACAATTGGCAACAGGAACTTCATGCAAAAAATGACCTTTAGATTTTCATAAAAACCTCATTTCTGCAACTTATTATTGTGTATGACTTTGGACAAATTACTTAACCTCAGTTACCTGAGCCTCAGTTTCCTTATCTTTTGAATAGGGTTAATAATACCACCTCTTTTAGGATTCACACACATTCAAAAACTTGGCATTTGTTAGCTATAGCTATTAGACATTATCTTGATGTTCACTTGCCTCCAGGATGAACATATTTAGGCTTTTTCCTAACCAGAGAATAAACCCAGAACCAAAATATATAGGTCCTAATAAGTACCCTAACAAAAGGGGAACATCTATCCAAATTACATTCCCCATCCCTTCCATTTATGTCCCCATTGCCCCATTTGATGCCTAATTCCACTTTTGGGATTTATTACCTGGTGCTAAGCATTGACTTCTTCCTGAAGAGGCCCCTAAAAATGCAAATGCTCATTCAAGGAAACAATAATTAAAGCTATCATCACTTTGTAAGAATGCATTTGTGTGGTTTTCTCCAAGACAAAATTATCCCACATACTAACACTTGGTAGCTGGGAAAGGATAAAATAGCCATTAAAAAGGAGCAATCCTTGTCAACAGGGTAAATGACAAATAAATTTACAAAAAAAGTAAAGGGGCAAAAAGGCACAGGACATATTTTGCAATTTTGCTTAAGTAAGTTTTGTCAGTTAATCATTCATTAGGTACTAAGAACCTTTGGACAGAAACTCAAGAAAATGGCATTAGTAGTTGCCTCTAAGGAGGAGAACTGGTTAGGCAGGTGCAAGAGCGGGAATAGAAGGGCAACACCCACTTTCACTGCATATCCTTTTGTACCCTTTGATTTTGGCACTGAAGGCATGAATTATCTAAACAAAAGTTTTAATTAAAAAAATTCAATCCTCACACCCTGTTATTTCTCCTACATCATCTTTTAGATTATTTGTTTACATTATATGACATTTAAACATTGCCTTTTGGCCGGGCACAGTGGTTCATGCCTGTAATCCCAGCCCTTTGGGAGGCTGAAGCAGGAGGATTGCTTGAGCCCAGAAGTTCAAGGCTGCAGTGAGCTATGATCATGCCACTGCACTTCAGCCTAGGTGACAGAGTGAGACCCTGTCTCTAAAAACAAACAAATAGAGAAGTTGCATTTCTTCCCTAAAAAGTAAGTTGGAGTCATGTAAAATTTGATAGGCCTCTAAAGACTGATTTTTCTTTAAAGTATTAAACATAAAAAACACTCAAAATCTAAAGATACAAAATTATTAGACAATTAACATTATTTACTGACTTTCTGTATATACAGTTTCCTTCACTAAAACTTGGGCTTCCTGCACACAGGGGCCATGTTTTATTAATCTTTGAGGCCTCACTGAGGCAAATACTGGACTTTCACAGGAATACTTTCTTGAATTCCAAGGAAGAAAAGCCATTAAATGAAACATGGTATTTTGATTAAGAAGAAACTTCTCAAGATTTTTATAAAAACAAACAAAACAACAATAACAACAGAAAGAGGGACAGGGACAGGGAAAGGGAGTAGAAGAAATAGCTATAAACCACCTACATTCATAATAGAACTTTTGGGACCTTACTGATTGCGAATGCTTGTGAAACACCAAACACGTCATAAGGAGGGAGAATTAAGGTTAATCTAAAATAATGAGAACATTTGTTCAACAAAATATTTGCTACATGCCTATTGTGTGCAAGGCCTTGGTGACAAAATGTTGACCAATGCAGACACGATTCTAGCCCTGACAGGTTCCATAATAGTGGGAGATACAGAATGGTAAACAGGCAATTATCATGTGGTATGATAAATATAAAAGGAAGTTTATAGAGTTTTAGGAGCTCATAAAAGGAGAACCAATTCCATGCTTGGAAAAGTGATGTCTAAGTGGGACTAGAGTTTTGGAGTTCTCTAAACCCTAGTTCAAATCCTGGTTTTACAGGTTATACTCTATAACCCTGGCTAATTTATTCAATCTCTCTAGGCCTCAGTTTCACCAACTTTAAAACAGGAATTATGATAGTACTGAGTTCAAAGAGTTGATGTGGGTATCAATGAAATGCACATCATAAATCTGATATGGTGTGTTGCAAGTACCCAATAAATATTAGCTACTAATATTAGTGATAACAGTAAACTGAGAACTTAAGGCAGCTAAAAGGGAAGAGAGGAAGGAGGAAGAGTACCCAGACAAAGGGAAAATGTACAAAAGAAAAGCAATAGTCTGGCGAGCTGCACTGAAAGAACCTCGCTTGATCCATGGGTCAGGGGGTGCTTGGGGTGGGATCAGAGGTGAAGCTGAAGCTGGAAAGGCAAGCACAGCCCAGCTCAATGGGTTTATCGAAGCTCAGTGGGGGCCCCTTGAGAATTTTAGTCAGAGAAGGGACAGGATGAGATCTGAGTTTTTAAGAGACCAGTTTGGCTACAGTGTGGGAATGGAATGGAAAATGACAAGACTAGAGGCAGAGATCAGTGATGAAAATGTTAAAATAATTCCTTGGCTACTGTGGATTTTCACAGTTGGGAATGCAGACATCACATGAAAAAAATATATAGCAATCCAAAGAGGGTCTTCAAGTAACTATCTTCTTGTATTAGTATTTCATTTATTCATTCATTCATTCATCCACTCACTCAACAAGCATTAACACCTACCAAGGCGGGGAGCTGGTGCTGTGAGAGATTGCTACAAGCATTGACCTACATGACCCTGCTCTCCAGAAGCATCCCATCCAACACTGACTGCCCATATTCCTCTCCCTGCCCGGGAGGCCTGTTACCCTGGTGACCCAGATCATGTGCAATGCAAAGGCAGGCACCAGCAGGAGACGCAAACCCAGAGGCAGTATCACATAGTAGAAAAATGTCACTAACTACATCAGTGTATAGCTGACTTGTTATTAAAGGAGTAAATCTTCCATGACCCATTGCTAAGTGAGTAATAATAGTCAACATTCATCAAATGTCCTGTCCTATGAATTTCAGGTAGATTAATAAATTTATTACAACAACTTTGTGAAATAGGTAGTATTATGCCCACCATATAGATGAGAAAACTGAGGCAAGAAACACTCCCTAAAGGTCACAGAATTAGAAAGTGGTGGAGCCGAGATTCAGTCTGTTTTTATCCACTACACCATGTGACTTCTGGCAGTGGGCCACCAGGCTGATATCAGAATTAAACCAATTTAAAATGTATGCTTCAAAATCTGGGCAGGGGAAAAAGATCACTGCTCACTTAGGTATCAGGGAGGCCAAAGGTTGGAAGCTTTTATTAAAGGAATAAAATGAAATGGATGAATAAATATGGTGACAGTCTCTTGAGAAGAAATTGGACTACTCTCATCAAAAGAGTGCCATCTTGAAAGGGTTTTCAAATCGATTTTGCTCTTTTAAGTTCAAACCATAGCTCTGCCATTTGGCCTAGAACACATTAGAAAGTATTCAAATGGGATTACATGCCTTATCAGTTTAAAAGACTGGGACATCTCACAGACTCAAAGATGGAGAGGTGTGGCAAACAGATCAAAGGGCTAAGAGAGATCTGTTACTCTTCTGGTTTTCTGCTAATAGAAGCTGATTATCTTAGTAAGAAATTAGTAGAATATGCCTATTTTCTCAGGCTATGTAGGATTCCATCAACCAAGTAGTGGAGCAGGTGAGGAATAAGCATATTTTATCCTAAGCTCTATGAAGCATTTCCAATGTGAAGTGAATACAGACAAAACAGAAAAAAAATTCTTAAATCTCCAGAAATGAAAGAAACCACTAGCTTCTTGCAATGCCACTGGATGCCAATAGCAACGGAGTCTTGAGCCTGGGCTCTTAACTGGCAATGAGAAGAATCCCAGACCAGATGGCATTTTAAAATCCAATCTCACTCTATTTGTCTCTCCCCACTAACCTACATTGCACTTAAAGCAATCAGCCATTTCACAAGCTGCAGTATTTCAAAGTAGTTGCAACCCTTGAGAACAGAAAAGCTCTCTTAATTGCTGTGAGTTTAAAAATATAGACAATAAAAATTACGGAATTTGTGAAACAACCATCTCTTAATTAAACACACACCCAACACCTCACAGAGTAGAGCTTTTCAAACCTAGTCCATTCATGCACACATTTAGCACAGCTCACCAACACAACACTTTCCTTCCATTCATTCACTTACTGGTTCCGTTCTTTCGGACTCGCTCGCCACCACTGAAAACGAACTTGAGAAGCCCCAGGTCTGTGGGCACCGAGACCCCGTTAATTCATCCAGCTTGTCCTGCTCCAACCTCCACACAGGACTTGGGGGCTTCGGTGTGACGACTGGCGCTGCCCCCTGGAGGGACGCCCAGCCTCCACCTGCCCTCCCAGAGCGGCACCCCTCGCGGCCCCTGCTCCCTATGAAACACTCAAAGTTGCACTGTCGTCGCTGCCGTTTAATTTTCAGAAATAAAAACGCCCGTGAGATGGACTCCCCGGCCCACCCACCTGCCCGAGACCGTACAACCACACTGAATTGGATCCTCCAGAAGGCTGTCGGCAGCCTGGAGGTGTGAACAATGAACTTCTCTCTGACTCTGACACACACACACACACACACACTCGCCCCACGACGGGAAGTTGTGAACTAGCCCAGGTGCCAATGGCGCTACTCCCCAGGCAACGCGGCTGCCGACGGGAGGGGAGGGCCCGGCGCGCGCCCCGGCCGCGCCCCTCGAGTCGCCGGGCGGGCAGTTACCTCCTTCCTCCGGCTCGGCGCCCCGGGTCGGGTGATGAGGGCCGTCTCCTCGCACACCACGGCCACGTCCTCCACGAACACGCAGTCCGGAAGGCTCTCGTCGGCCGGCAGCTCCACCACCTGCAGCCCCAGCTTGCTGCCCAGCACGCCCACGTAGAGCTGGTGCTGCCGTTCCGCACGGGCGACGTCCACCTCCTCGCCCTTGGCGCTTCTCAGCGCGTGCTGGCCGAGCGACTCGGGCAGCGCCCGCACCACGGCGTGGGTGGCTCGGCCGAAGGCGGCAGGGTGGCCGAGCCCGGCCATGGCTTCGGGAGGCTTAGGGGCGGCGGCAGAGGCGGCCGGGTCCTGCCGCGGGCAGTGCGCTCCAAGCTGCGAGCGCCCGGCGGCTCCTCTTGGCAGCCGCTGAATGTGGTGCAGAAGGAGCCCAGCTCGCGCCCGGAGCCCTGCCCGCGCGACTGAGCATGCCCAGAGCTCCGGGCGCCGGCCCGCGCGCAGCCCGCGCGCCCACTCCGGCGCTGGCGGGTCTCGCGCCAGCCTAGGCGGGAGTTGTGGCGGCGAGCACCGCGCCAGGAGTGGGGCCAGGAGAGGCGGCCGGGGAAGCAACTAGGGCAAGAAGTATGTTCAGGCGGGGGACCTCGGCGAAAAGCCACCCCTACCTAGACCTGGCGGTACCTGTGTTCTGTCGCAGGTGCACACCTCCCATCGTCCCCAGCGCGGAATTGGAGAGCCAGCCTCGGTCTGGACAGAGCGGCTGGAGGGCTTCTTGGTTTTTGCCTGAACAGTTTAAACCTTGCTTACTTACAAAGTCTAGTCCACTTTTGAAGAGCTATTAATGGCTTACAGATTCTTCATTTTAAGCTTAAATCCCACGGGTCCCAGTTCTGTTTTCTGGCCTTACCTAAAGTACAAGTTTTTTTTGTTGTTTTTTGTGTTTGCGTGTGTGTGTTTTTTCACAAAACAGCATTTGCATATCTGAAAACAGTTCTAATTATCTATGCCGCCTAACACCATCCTCTACCCCCAGCCCTAACCCTCCAGTCCTGGAGCCCAAACCACTGAAAAGTAACTAGTGATTTGGTTTCCAAGTCCTTTCAACATTCTGGTCAGCTTCCTTTTGATACACACCAATTTGCTTGTATCCTTTTAAAATCATAGCATCCGGAAAAGAAACAATTCTTCCTGTGTGGTCTGACCAGCACAGACTACAGCAGCACCCTTGTTCCAGATGCTGGGCCTCTACGAACACTGCCTAAGCCTGTATTCACTTTTTTGGTGGTCTAGGGCCAAGGCCCAGGCTCCAGCCTTCTTGCCAGAACTCTGATCCCAGCTTTTAGGAAACTGGATTTCTAGGAGCAGGTCTGTCTGAGTATCCTAGAATGGTTGCCCCAGTTGAGCCCGGAGATGTGATCTGCCTTCTCTCCCCTCCCACAAGGGTGGTGTGAATTTATAAATGAGCTTCAAAATTCTCAGCTTCACATTTGAGGAGTTTTTTTGTCTGTTTGTTTTTTGTTGTTGTTTTGTTTTGACGGAGTTTCACTCTTGTTGCCCAGGCTGGAGTGCAGTGGCGTGATCTTGGCCCACTTCAACCTCTGCCTACCCAGATCAAGCAATTCTCGTGCCTCAGCCTCCTGAGTAGCTGGGACTACATGTGCGCACCACCACTCCCAGCTAATTTGTATTTTTAGCAGAGACAGGCTTTCACCATGTTGGCGAGGCTGGTCTCGAACTCCTGACCTCAGGTGATCCACCGGCCTTGGCCTCCCAAAGTGCTGGGATTACAGGTGTAAGCTACCATGCCCTGCCCAAATTTGAGGAGTCTTAAGGACAGCTCTGACACTGATGTTGGGAAGTGAGACCAAAAGTAAAATAACAAACCTTTTAGACCTACGAGGTAGTACTTCTAAAGCAAAATTCTTAGGGGATCCAGGCTGCCCCATTAGACCCAGTTTAGCGTCAGAAATCACTTAATGGTGTCCTCAGATGGAGGATTCTCAACAAAGTTACAGGTGAAAGTTGATCTTAAGTTTACCCAGGTTAAATATAAAAGTTATTTATTGCCGGGCGCGGTGGCTGAAGCCTGTAATCCCAGCACTTTGGGAGGCCGAGATGGGCGGATCACGAGGTCAGGAGATCAAGACCATCCTGGCTAACACGGTGAAACCCCGTCTCTACTAAAAAATACAAAAAACTAGCTGGGCGAGGTGGCGGGCGCCTGTAGTCCCAGCTACTTGGGAGGCTGAGGGGGGAGAATGGTGTGAACCCGGGAGGCGGAGCTTGCAGTGAGCCGAGATCTGGCCACTGCACTCCAGCCTGGGTGGCAGAGCGAGACTCCGTCTCAAAAAAAAAAATAAATAAATAAAATAAAATTTATTTTAGGAATCTTGCCATATCAGCCAGCACACAGAGATCTGTCTCATTCTTAAACAAATAAACAAAAATTTGTATTTAAGTTCAAGGGTACATGTGTAGCTTTAGTATATAGGTAAATTACATGTCATGGGAGTTTGGTGTACAGATTATTTTGTCACCCAAATAATAAGCATAGTACCTG
>NW_016803692.1:3790287-3801111 GCF_001698545.2 Rhinopithecus bieti | reverse complement strand
TTTTTGAGATGGAGTTTTGCTCTTGTTTCCCAGGCTGGAGTGCAATGGCACGATCTCAGCTCACTGCAGCTTCTGCCTCCCGGGTTCAAGCGATCCTCCTGCCTCAGCCTCCCGAGTAGCTGGGATTACAGGCATGTGTCACCACACCTGGCTAATTTTGTATTTTTAGTAGAGATGGAGTTTCTCCATGTTGGTCAGGTTAGTCTCGAACTCCTGAACTCAGGTGATCCACCCACCTCGGCCTCCCAAAGTGCTGGGATTACAGTCGTGAGCCACTGCACCCAGCCTATTTACTCTTATTATATATTGTTTATTTATTTAGCTCCCGTGTTAAATAAAGTGTAGGACTTCATTCTGCCTTTACTGCAGACTTTACCAGACATTGAGGCTCCATATGTCTCTAACTGGCCACCATCTAGCAATCTTCATTCATGTCTGTGCCTTGTTGGACCTGAAAACTTCACTTACCACTCAGTGCCCTGAGTCTAACTATGAACAGGGCTCTGTGTACCACTCTAGGCTCATGTCAATCTAGCAGCCAATTAAAACCTGATGTTAGCCATGTCTTTCAGTACTGAAACTGGGTAACTGTTCTTTTAAAATCTAATTTTGTAGTTATCCCTGTTAAATGTTATTTAGTTCTTTCTAACTTGTCTAGTTTTGATTCTGTTATCTCGTGCATTACTTATTACTTCTAATTTGTGCCATCTGAAATTTGATAAGCATGCCTCTGTCTTCTCTAAGCAGTTGTCAAAAAGTGTTAGAATGTATATATTAGTAAAAAAGAATAATAAAATTACCAAATCCAGTAGATTATAGTTTACATGCTTTCACACTTCAGCAATGAAGGACTGTTTTATTGATATGTTCATTTTTTCCATGAATATTTATTGAAAATTCGCAAGGCACATCACCATGTTATGCACTTCAGAGTCACAAAAGAAGGAAGCACAAAGACATGATCCTTACCTTGAAGAGCTCACAATCTCACTAGGAAAACAAGACATCCAGAATTGGAGCTGGGGTAAGTACACATGAGAGGTATACATAACAAAGTGCTACAGGAAGATGAGGGAAAGCGAGATCTCTATGGTGGGTGGGAGTGGAAGAAAGCTGCTTGAAGGTGATTGGACTTGGTTTAGGCCTTGAATAATTTTTGGATGTGAGTAACTGAAGGAGAGAATGAGAATTCTAAGGGAAAGGCATTTTCAAAGGACAGTAGGTAGATCAATTTACATATCTATAGCTGCTGTAACAAAACAACTCCAACACATATAATGGCACAAAGTTGATAGAAGCTTATCTCTTGTTCACTTAAAGTCTAACACAGATGTTCCTGATTGGTTCTCAACTCTTTTTTCCAAGCAATATTCAGGGATCCAGCTTTCTTCTATTTTGTGGCTCCAACTCTTCTACATGTGGCATCCAAGTTTTCCATGCTTACTGTATTAGTCAGTTCTCCTGCTGTGAATAAAGACATACCCAAGTCTGGGTAATTTATAAAGGAAAGAGGTTTAATAGATTTAGAATTCCACATAGCTGGGGAGGTCTCACAATTATGGCAGAAGACGAAGGAAGAGCAAAGAGATGTTTTACATGGTGGCAGGCAAGACAGCTTGTGTAGGAGAACTCTCCTTTATTAAACCATCAGATCTCATGAGACTTATTCACTACCACGAGAACAGTACAGGAAAGACTCACTACGATGATTCAATTACCTCCCACCTGGTCCCTCCTACAATACATGGGAATTATGGGAGCTACAGTTCAAGATGAGATTTGGGTGGGGACACAGCCACCCCATATCACTCACCTTCCTCAAACTGAAAGAACAAGAAAGAATATACAGCCACCAAATGTGAAAGGCTTAATGGGTCAGGCCTAGAAAGGATGCATATCACCTCTGCTCCCATTCTTCTGTCTAAAATTCTGCCACCCAGCTACAATAACCTTGAGGGAGGACTGGAAAATACAGTCTGCTGTGGGTCTAGAAAGAAAAGAAAACACAGAGCTGGGGAAACAGCTGACTGGTGTCTGCCCCCAGAGAACTGTGGGGAAAATGGAAAACAAAGGTAGAAAAGTGGGCTAAGCCTTCATCAAATGAGCTGTGGAGAGGCATATGTTGTGGAAATTAAAAGCATAGCTTCTAGAGCCAGACTGTGTAGTGAAAGCTTGGCTCTACTATTTCCTTGTTTTGTGATCTTAGGCATGTTACTCTTTGCCTCAGTTTCAACGTCATCTATAAATGAGGAGTAATGAACACATTATCATAGAGTTATTATAAATGTTAATATTGCAAAATGCTTAGAAAGTGCATAGAATAGTAACTAGAGCCTAATAGATGCTCAGTAAATATTATCCATTGAGAGGTTTTGAACAGAAGGCTTTGCACGTGATTTCCTACCAAAGGCCAAACCACACGTGCACATTCACTGAATTATCAGAGTCATATAGCTGCTTGAAGGTATGCTTTCCAATAGAACTAGTGGCCTTCCTAGGTTGACAGACCAAATCTCACCCACAAGTGTAATCACAGATTCAATAAATATTTATTGAACCCTTGCTAGGTATTGTGCTAGGCACTGGGGATGTAATTATAAATGATGATGTATGGCTTATGGTCAAATTGTTCCTTTTGCGCTTCTGGACATTTCAAGAGCTTTATAAGCAATTTCCTTTAAATTCCCTCTGTCTGACATACCTAAAGCTATTTCTGTTCTGGTTGGATGTTGATTAACACAGGGGCAAGTTTTCTTTTCCATTGCCAATATTGCTGGTATCTTGCCTTATTTGAAGTCAATTTTAGATAGCAAGTATCTGAAGATTAAAACAGGCATTCCTGTCTTACTCTTTTCTTACTCCATTTTAGCAGATACAAGATTTACTTTCATAGGAGACGGGTACTTTGAGGTGGGGGTGTGTATTAGTCCGTTTTCATGCTGCTGATAGAGACATACCCGAGACTAGTTCCATGTGACTGGGGAGGCCTTACAATCATGGTGGAAGGCAAAAGGCACGTCTTACATGGCCACAAGGCAAGAGAGAAAATGAGAATCAAGTGAAAGGGGTTTCCCCTTAGAAAACCCTCATACCTTGTAAGATTTATTCAGTACCATGAGAACAATATGAGGGAAACTGCCCCACATGATTCAATTATCTCCCACTGGGTGCCTCCCACAACATGTGAGAACTATGGGAGCCACAATTCAAGATGAGATTTGGGTGGGGACACAGCCAAACCATATCAGGGTGGGAATTCTCAAAGAGAAGGAGGGCTCAAGGGTGTCCTTGCCCATCCTAAGTGCTAGAAATATTGGACCAAGTAAGTACCATAAATCTGCAATTTGACACTAAGTCCTGAGTGTTTTAACATAATTATTACATAAATATTTACTGTGAAAGAAGCCCATTGCTGCAGATTACCTTTTATATCCAAGGAGTGGTGGTGTTTGGTTGAATGGGCAGGCAGTGAGTTACAGACCCTGAGAGGGTTCCACGGTAACCAGGACTCTGGTTCCTAAAATCAAGACACATAGCCTCCTAATCTTAGTTTCTCCTACTTTCATCTGGGGTTTCGTTCATTAAAGAAACATTTACTAAGCATCTACAGTATGTATGGTAGAGGAATACATAAAAGCAGTGGATAAGGCATGGGTTTTGATTCAGACAAGCCTGAATTTGATTCCTGGCCCTCCTACATTCTGGCTGTACCACCTTAGTGTACCCAAGACCCGTGTTTCACCATTTTCTTTCTTGCTTGAAGCTGTAGAGGACTGATTTTCATGGACTTCATCACCTGGGATCCCATTTTTGTTGGTTTTGATGAATGGGATATACTTACAGGAGACTGGAGGACAAGAGGGGAGAGAGATTGGGGTATTTATTTCTCTGGCTCCCTTCCTGCTTTTTCATGGTTGTAGCAACAGCTCCATCCTTCTACAATCATAGCTTCTGCTGGTGGCCCCTATTCCATGGTTCCAGCTCTCAGCTGGGTTCTGGTAATGCTGTTGCCTTCCATTATTCCATCTAGGGGTGGTATTGGCTTCTCGTGTTTGCTAGTCTCTGGGTGCCTCAGTGTTCCTCGTTGGTTCTCTTTACCTGCCCACACCTCTAAAAACATTCCTTTTATTAAACATGCTCTTCAGAATTGTTTAAGTATGCCATTTGTTTTTTACTAGGGCCCTCACTTATAACTTACTTGTTATGTACATATATGTGTATATGTGTGCACACACATTGTCTTGAATTGGTGTGTAAAGTAGGAATTATAATACCTTGTTCTCAGAGTTTTGAGGCTGAAATGTGACTGCATGTACAAAGAATCTGAGCATTGCTTCTAGAACACAGTAAGTACTCAATTGTGATAGCCACTAATATTAACAGTTATTGTGTCCTTGTGCCAGGCATTGTATTAATTATGGAGTATCCATCTGCCTCTGTATAAAATGCCTATTTTCACCACTTAAAATACCCAAGTCCTTCAAATGAGATAACATAAAGTGCCCACAACAGTGATAGGGACACTGGAAGCTCTCAGTGCTTTCTGCACTTCAAAGTTCAGCCTTCTCTGGTCCCCACCTCCTCCTGTGCAAGCAACACATCCCTTTTCTGAATTTCTGTAGCTCTTTCTGTGTTCCTCTGTTGGGGCTCAGAAAACAATGCCCCAAAATGAAGGCCTCAGAAGCAGCCTCAGAGGTGTAGGTTTGTTCTCTGACCTTCTCCTGCTCTCCTGTCTCTCAGTCCCATGCCCCACTGAGGCTAGGCTCAGAAACTAGAATCCCTCTTCCCTGAGACGGGTCATAGAAACCAAAATGCCTTTTTCCCCAAAGCCAGACATAAAACCTAAAAATATTACTCCAATTTTCCTTCTGCCCTATTTCTGTGAAAAGTGGCCATAAAGAAATTATCTGACATACCTTGTTTGTAGATCATAAGACCCCTATTCCAGAGAAGGTACTGTCCCACCCCCAGAAGGAAGGAATGCTGCTCAGAGAGGCGAAGGAGAATCTAGGCAGACAGACCTGGCTGGGTTTCCTCGCTCAGTTTGTTAGCATTGGATCATACCCTTTTGGTCCACTCATATTTCTACATGGCTGTCCATACTTTGTTAAACCTAAGTATAAAATAGGTCAATTTCTCCTGTGTCTTTGGGTCTTCATTCTGAAGGCTCCCATGTGTACACCCTAAATAAATTTATATGCCTTTTCTCTTATTAATCTGCCTTTTGAGAGTTGATTTTTCAATGAAACTTCAAAGGGCCCTTGGTCCCCACACCACTCTTAAATGCTGCTTATTACTTTCTCCTAGCACAGTGTAATAACCCATGGATGCCAGTCATCTACCTCATTACAATGACATTAGGGGCTAATGAGATAACCAAAATATCCTGAAAAGTTCTAAGTGCTATATAAATATGTTGAATTTTAACAAATTTGTGATGTATTATGATGATAAGCAGAGGTGAGTGTTGCTCCAAGCTTTTCTTTTAGATTCAGTGGGTACATGTGCAGGTTTGTGACATGGATACGTTGCATAATGCTGAGGTTTGGGCTTCTATTGAACCCATCATCCAAATAGTGAACACAGTACCCAATGGCAAGTTTTTCAGCCCTTCCCACCTCTCCTCCTGCCTCTTTTTGGAGTTCGTAGTTTCTGTTGTTTTAATCTTTATGTCCATGGGTATTCATTGTTTAGCTCCCACTTATAAGTGAGAACAGTATTGCAGTATTTGATTTTCTGTTTCTGCATTAATTCACTTAGGATAATGACCTCCAGCTGCATCCATGTTGTTGCAAAGGAAATGATTTCATTATTTTTATGGCTGTGTAGTATTCCATGGTGTATATGTACCATATTTTCTTTATCCAGTACATCACTAATGGGCACCTAGGTTGATTCCATTACTTTGCTGTTGTGAGTGGTGCTGTGATAAATATATGAGTGGCAGTGTCTCTTTGGTAGAACAATTTCTTTTCCTTTGGGTAGAAGTGGATTGCTGGGTCAAATGGTAGTTCCCCAAACTTTTATATCAGCTATTTTTTCAGTTTTTCAGAGCTTCTTGCAACATTATTTTTCCAGAAGTATGTTTATGATCATTTGATATTCAATATATATTTATGGGGGAAGAAATAGTTTGAGGGGAAAGACTTCAAATTCTGGGAAATCTAAATGTAGAAGAAAAGAAAAACATTTTTCTACAGTTAAAATTGTTATATATGTGTATGTATGTGTACACACACACAACAGGGCTCTGATAATCCCCTTCATTTCCTTGTGAAATGAAGTTGCTTCATTTTCTTATGAAGCACAGAGATACGCCAGTTTCGCAATGCCAGGGAATCGCTGTATTTGCTTTTGTGATATTAACGCACAATGGTTTTAACATAGCATTGGTATATACATGTCCAAAGAATCCTTTGCTTCAGTGATGCTTCTCTCTCATGGCTTCTTTTCTTCTGCCAGTCTGTCTCTCTCCCTCTGCTTCTACTCCATTGCTTTTCCTCATTCTTTCCTTTAAATGTTGGTGTTTCCCAGAGTTGTCTAGCCTCCATCTCTTTTCTTCCAACTTTACATGCTCCCTGCTTTGGATGAGCGAATCTAGGCCCATGACTTCAAATACACCCCAGTGCCAACATGGCTCAAACCTTCATTTCTGGTCTTTTCCTGCCTAGCTTCAGAACTGCCTAAAAGACATCCCTATTTGGCTGCTCCACAGGCATTCCAAAGTCGACATCCCAAAGCACAGCTCATCATGTCCTGCCCAGGATTGCTCCTTCCAATCCCTATTTCATTCATACTAGTAGTTGCTTAAGCCAGTAATCTGAGTGTAATCCTTTACCTCACATTCTCCTTTACCTCCACATTTAATCAATCACCATGTTTTGACCAATCAATCCCCTTAAAATGATTCAAATCCACCCATGTCTCTTCATCCACTCTGCTACCGCTTCGTCCAGAAAATAATTATTGGTTTCCTAGATTACTGCAACAGCCATCTTATCCAAAGCGGTCTTTCTAAACTGCAAATCTAACTACCACTCTCTTGTCTAAATCCTCCAGTAGCTTCGCAGTATCCTCAGAATTAAGTCCACATGTTTTACCATAGCCCACCCAACACCCCACCTCCGTGATGTGGCCTCTGCCTACTTGCCATCCTCATTCTGATCTCATCCCTGTTTTCTCTTACTTGGGCTTCTGTGCATGGTTTCCTATTTCCTGGAATGTGTGTGGCCCCATCTCTGCTTGGGTAATTCCTAATCCTCTTTAGACTCATTGAAGGCATCACTCCATTCAAGAAGACTTCCCTGGGTCCCCAGGTTGGATGAGATGCATCTGTATCCCTGTTTTGACTCCTATGACAAAGCACTGTTTTACTTGCTAATCCAAGGAGCTCTTGGCAGACAGGCACATCTTTTTATTACTGGATCCTCAATTCAGGTGTGTAGAGAATGACTGAATTAAAGCAATAGATGGCATTCCTCTCTCCCCATTCTCATCAGCCCACTTTCATATGAATGGGTTTCGGTTCCTGTAAGATAAGAAGGTTATACTAGGCCCCTTCCAGCTTTAAGAATCTATGATTCTGTTGCTCCCAATGCTTATAAATTGCTATTGGAGAGTGGAGAGTTCATAGTCACAGCTGTGTGATCTTGTACAACTTGCTTGACCTTTGTGAGCCTCAGACCCCTCATTTGGAAAATGAGGATAGTAATATCAATCTTACATTGTTCTTATGAGGACTAAATTAAATTAACTTAGACAACATATGAAATATGTTCTTCCTCTCCCTTCTGCTGAGGGAGCCCTTTGTTCAAAGGAGCCCTTTATTCAAATGCTGGCTCCACTACTTACTATCTGTACAATCCTGGTCAATTAACTTCACATACAGAGCTTCTGTTTTTTTTATTTGTAAAACAAAGATTACACCTATATTATGATGTAATGAAGATTAATGAGATGATCCACATAAAGCTTTGCAGCATGTAGATATAGCAAGTGCTCAACAAATGTTAGCCACTTCTGTGATCATGGAGGAGGAGAAGTGGGAGGAGGAGGGAAGAAGAAGAAAATATGCAAAGCATAGCAATAGTTGACTTTCAACAAAGGTTACTCCCTTTCCTCTTTCCTATTCCATTCTTGGTTGGGGAAAGCTTCATTTACCCATTCGAGGGTCAAATCCCATTACAATAAAATTGTTGCCCAACTTCCCCTGCTGAATGGGAACCTTCTTATATTAAATTTTGGTAAGAATTTCCTACATTTTAAATAATTCAAGTTACTTAATTCAATATGTTTGACAACACAATAGGCGTAACTCTTAGAAATATAGATCATGTAAACACTGTCAGATTATTTCCCCACACTTTCTTTTTCTTATCAGCACCATTATAAAATTATAGAGGAGTTCCATATATCGGGACCTGCATCGGGCAAAAGGTGGGGTGGGGTGGGGGTAGAGGTTCCAAACTTCTAGTGGGTTTATGGAGAAAGCCTCACTGTCCCTAGTACCTGAACTCTTACCTCTGAGGTGGTTGGGTTTTTTGTTTGTTTGTTTGTTTTGGTTTTGGTTTTTTTGAGACATGGTCTCGCTCTGTAACCCAGGATGGAGTGCAGTGGCACAATCTCAGCTTACTGCAACCTCCACCCCAGGCTCAAGCAATTCTCCCACCTTAGCCTCCTGAGTAGCTGGGACTAGAGTTGCACGCCACCACACCCAGGTAATTTTTGGTTTTGTTTTTGTATTTTTATAGAGACAAGGTTTCGCCATATTGCTCAGGCTGGTCTCAAACTCCTGAACTCAAGCGATCTGTCTGCCTCAACCTCCCAAAGTGCTGGGATTACAGGCATGAGCCACCATGTCCAGCCTCAAGATAGTTGTTGCACGCTTCTTTATTTTGCCCTTCACCTACTTTCTCCTCTGAATTATCTTTCCTCAGCTCCTTCTTATCATGCATTTACGTTTCTTTCCCTTTGTTTCAGTTATTGTTGATGCACAAAAAACCACCCTGAAACCTAGTGGCTTAGAACAGTCATTTTGTTTGGCCCATGATTTGTGAATTAGGAATTGGGGGAAGGCTTGTGTCTCTGATCCATATGGAGTCCATTGGGGCAGCTGAAGCTGGGAACCGCTTTCCAGCTGACTTTCTCGCTTACATCTCTGGTGCCTCAGTGTTGCTCAGCCTGACCTCAGCTCACCCCCTCCACACAGGTCCCTTCTTCCAGAGCTTCTTCCTGTGGCTCAGGATTCTCATAGAATGGTGGTCTCAGAATAGTCTCATTTCTTGGTGGTTGGCTTCCTTCACGTGAGAAGTGGAAGCTGCGATGTTCTTTAGGGGCTATGCACATAGCTAGCATGGCATGATTTCTGCTATCCTATACTGGTCAAAGCAGTCACAGGTCTGCCCATCAAAGGGAGGAGAACAGACACTTTCTCTTGATGGAAGGAGTGTCTATCATTAACCAGTCACACTCTTAGTATCAAGTTCTGTTATTCTTTCAATACAGTGTTTCAATAATATTTTCAGAAAAAATTCTTTCAGTTTTTGAAATTTTGCCAATTTTTTTTTCTGAATTAAAAACAGGGTCCATAATACAGATTTATTTACACAACTAGCACTAGTCACTGACTAGTAGTAGGTGCGAATACTGTTTAGCAGAGAGACAGCTATGAATCAAACCATCACTAAATACTCCCAAACTAAGTGCTATAAAGGAAAAGGACTGGGTGCCATGAGCATGCATAATAACATAAATCCCATATATCTGGGGGAGTAAAGGAAGGCTTTCCTGGAGAGGTGACTTCTGAGCTGAGAATTGAAAGATGAGTAGGTATTAATTAGGAGTGGAGAGAAATTGCCAAACTGAGCTGAGCATATGAGCAAAGGTGCAAGATGGGAGGGAATTTAGTATATTGGAGGAAGGAATAGAAAAATCTATGTGCTACAGCTGGAATGTCAGTGATATTGTTAACTTTGTTTTAAAGCTGAGGGTCAGCTCCTGGCTGACAGCCCTGACACAGGTAAGGGCTCCACAAATATGCGCCTCCCCAATGATGGGGGGCCTGTCAATGATATACATCTGCCCTCAGGCCTTTTCTATAGCCTTTACAACTGGAAGAGTGTCCCCTACAACCTCATGACATCTTACAGGAGAAACATCCAGATTCAGAGAAGTCAGCATCGAAAACCAGTTGAAGAAAACATTATCTACGAAAATATAACACATCCTGGTGGTTATCATAGAGTAGAGTTAAAATGTAAATCAAGATTAACTGACGCCAAGATTATTCTACTCTTTAGAGATGACATATGACTCACACTACTATCTCTGCTATACTATATATAGTATAGTATACTATATATAGCAGAGATCGTATATGTATACATATATGTATATACTATCTCTACTATATATATAGAAATATATATAGTATATTATGATGTGAAATTTTGATGTGAAACCTAGAAGAAAATGGTAATTTGTGTTCATACAGGTCACATATGTAGCTACTTACTAAATGTTTCAGGGAATTTATTTAAACACCTCAACCATCAAATTAGTGTATGCATCAATAAAAAATGCTGTACAGATTGACTATCATTTACTGTATAGGATATTTTATGCTTTTATTCCCTAGTATATGGGCTTCTATTCTCTGTTCAGTTTTTGTTATTTTAATATATTAACCATAATTGAAAAAAATTCATGATCTATGCTATCTGCCAACTCAAAAATCTCCTAATCTCAGTTTCTCCAACTTTCTTTCTAAAAAAGAATTTTAGAAAAGCCTTTAAAGAAAGAATTTTCAAAAATATAGGGAAAAAA
>NW_016803692.1:3784642-3787490 GCF_001698545.2 Rhinopithecus bieti | reverse complement strand
AAAAATCTCCTAATCTCAGTTTCTCCAACTTTCTTTCTAAAAAAGAATTTTAGAAAAGCCTTTAAAGAAAGAATTTTTCAAAAATATAGGGAAAAAAGAGAAAGGAAATTGCCTGGGAAAGCAAATTTTTCTTCTGTGAGAATGCTGACAGATAAACCATTTTGGAGAGAAATGGGCAAGAGTATTATATAGAAAAATCAGATTCACTTTTATAGAAAACATGAGTTTCCACTAAAGACCATATCATAGGATACATCTTTAAAAAGAAAAGAGAAGTTTCTACTCTAACTTGGTTTTTGCCAAGAACGCTTTCTGACATCTTAATTAATTTTAGGAATTATCTGTATTATTCTGCTCTCGGGTTGCTAATGAAGATATACCTGAGATGGGGTAGTTTATACAGGAAAGCAGTTTAATAGACTCACAGTTCCACATAGCTGAGGAGGCCTCACAATCATGGCAGAAGGCGAAGGAGGATCAAAGTCATATCTTACATGATGGCAGGCAAGAGAGCTTGTGCAAGGGGGAGTTCCCATTTATGAAACCATCAGATCTCATGAGACTTATTCACTAACAGAATGGGAAAAACCCACCCCCATGATTCAATAACTTCCCATCGGGTCCTTCTCACAACATGTTGGGATTATGGGAACTACAATTCAAGATGATATTTGGGTGGGGACACAACCAAACCATATCATCATCCTTTCAGTTGTATCCTTCCTATTGTAACTTAATGTTTCTTGAATTTTACAATATTGTCTGCCTTATTGCAATACTGTTCAGATCCTCATCAGAAGTAGTCATTGACGGGTAAGTTGGAGATCAGGGAATAGGTCTGGCATTGTTAGGGAAGACTAATGAATATCAACTGATAAAGAATGGGTTGTTAACATTATGGGGGATAGTCTATAGCATGTTACATTCCTGTATAATGCTGTATTCTATATAATTGTATATTACTTTACAGTATTCTAGAAATATGGTTGAACTAATACATGCTTTAAAAGAAATTATATTTTTATTGCCTTTTGAAAGTTTAAATTTAATTTTATTTTACTTTATTTTGTATTTTGCTTTTAAAAGATTAATGATTTGCTATAGCCCAAGAGGTAGTAGGTGAAAGCTTAAAGTAGTTAATAATCTGAGATTATTTTTCCTCCCTCCTGTTTTTCTTTTATAAAGACACCAGATGGAAATTAAATACTTAATTAAATTAAACAAATTAGGCACCAATAATACCACAATCGGGGTTTGCACTACTAATTGCTTATTGAGTATTACAACAGTGTTCACACAGTCTGAAAGTAGAGTGGTTTTGGCCACATATCAAAACGGGCAGTGTTATAACAGTTCCAGATGTTACAGTAACAGGCACTCTGGAGGGGGGGCCCATGTGAGCATCATGAGAACCCCAGACAATTAGATATTGCTAGTTCAGTTTGCTGGGCCTTGTCTTGATCCCTTTAGGGTGAAAATGGTGCTTCCAGCATGCATCTGTTTGGCCCTGCTTGGGAGAGAGTCATGTTGGGCCAGGCTAATCACATATTCTGGAAGAGGTCACAAAATTCTGATTTGGGAATTTTTATAAACGACTATGCCCATCTTACACATACTGAAATCTAAGAAGATAATATTTCCTTGTCACATTGTTCTGAAGCAGACGTTCAATTAAATTCAAAGAGCACATGTCTGCTCTCATAGGAAAAACTGTGAGCAATTAAAAGAGAAACAGAACAAGTGACAAAACAGCTCATTCTTCACAAGAGTGGGAGAACTAACCCACTGTGGATGGTCCAACACTTCTGTCAGTAGGTAAAACTGTGACAGAGTCAACATTCACCTTAGAAATTCTTCTACGTACCCCTGCTCCACCCCACACACTGTTAGTAGTTCCCTATCCCTGGGTCACCTCTCAGCACAGGCTTAAACTGCTCCCTTTCACACCAAAATGTATGTGCTCTGAAGTTCATTTTGTCAGATTCCTCCTAAGCTTCTAATGAAACCTAATGAAACCTATTCGGGATAGGATCTCAGATGAAAATAACTTTTCAATTCAATACTTTTATATTAAATGACAAAGTGTGCTAGATACTGTGGCTAATGATCTGATTAAGAAATGGTTTCTCTATTCATCTTTTTAAAAATCAGGAACATAGGCCGGGCGCGGTGGCTCAAACCTGTAATCCCAGCACTTTGGGAGGCCGAGACGGGCGGATCACGAGGTCAGGAGATCGAGACCATCCTGGCTAACACGGTGAAACCCCGTCTCTACTAAAATACAAAACTAGCCGGGCGAAGTGGCGGGCGCCTGTAGTCCCAGCTACTCGGGAGGCTGAGGCAGGAGAATGGCGTAAACCCGGGAGGCGGGGCTTGCAGTGAGCTGAGATCCGGCCACTGCACTCCAGCCTGGGCGACAGAGCGAGACTCCATCTCAAAAAAAAAAAAAAAAAAAAAAAAAAAAAATCAGGAACAGGCAGGTGCTGTGGCTAACACCTATAATCCCAGCACTTTGGGAGGTTGAAGCTGGCAGATTACCTAAGGACAGGAGTTTGAGACCAGCCTGACCAACATGGCGAAACCCCATCTCTACTAAAAATACAAAAAGGAGCTGGGCGTGGTGGCGAGCACTTGTAATCCCAGCTACTCAGGGGACTAAGGCACAAGAATCCTTTGAATCGGGGAGATGGAGGTTGCAGTGACCCAAGATAGTGCTACAGCACCCCAACCTGGGCGATAGAGCAAGACTATGTCTCAAAAATAAATAAATAAATAAATAAATAAATAAATAAATAAAATTAAAATTAAAATCAGAAACAATTGGAAAGCCCTATAAAAAAAGAGTAGT
>NW_016803692.1:3765110-3784460 GCF_001698545.2 Rhinopithecus bieti | reverse complement strand
CTAAAAATACAAAAAGGAGCTGGGCGTGGTGGCGAGCACTTGTAATCCCAGCTACTCAGGGGACTAAGGCACAAGAATCCTTTGAATCGGGGAGATGGAGGTTGCAGTGACCCAAGATAGTGCTACAGCACCCCAACCTGGGCGATAGAGCAAGACTATGTCTCAAAAATAAATAAATAAATAAATAAAATTAAAATTAAAAATCAGAAACAATTGGAAAGCCCTATAATAAAAGAGTAGTTAAATAAATCATGGTACATCCATACCTGTGGGATATTCTGTAGCCATCAAAAATAATGCTTTTGAAAATAATGTTTTAGTATGATCACAGTTTTATTTTAAGAACATATATAGGTGAAAAGGCTTAACAAAATATAATAGCAACTTTTGTTATCTTTAAGAAGTGGGATTATATGTGATTTTTGTTTTCTTTAAAATTTATGTATTTTCCAACTTTTCTTTAAGAAGCATATACTTTATAAAATAATAAAAATCATTTCTTGGGTTTTTTTTTTGTTTGTTTGTGTGTTTTTTTTGAGATGGAGTCTCGCTCTGTCACCCAGGCTGGAGTGCAGTGGTGTGATCTCAGCTCACTGCAGCCTCTGTCTCCCAGGTTGAAGTGATTCTCCTGCCTCAGCCTCCTGAACAGCTGAGATGACCAGTGTGCACCACCACATCCAGCTACTTTTTGTATTTTTAGTACAGACAGGGTTTCACCATGTTAGCCAGACTGGTCTTGAACTCCTGGCCTCAGGTGATCCGCCTGCCTCGGCCTCCCACAGTGTTGGGACTACAGATGTGAGCCACCTACCCAGCCTAAAGACAATTTCTCTCTGAAAGGGTTATGTCTAGTCCAAATTAAAAGATTGAAAACAAATGATTAGTACATTATGGTAAGTGTTATAGTTACATACAAGATGTTATGAGAACAACTACCCATATGAATGATATCACTTAATATGATACCACACCCCCAATGATTTCTCAAAAATCTTTTTTACACATTATAAACCAGCTAGTTTATTATTTTGTAGTAAGATATAGAACTTTTACCATGCAGACTGAAATACCTATGTCAACATGAACAGTACTTTTTTTCCTAGAGGCAGTTACATGGAAAGCCAGGTATTATCAGGTTATTTAATGAGAAATCCTAACAAGAGGAGACCAACTTTAAGACCAATAACTCATCCATGAAGGCTGGGGGCACACTTTCCCACCATGAGAACACCTTAGCCTCCAGAAAGCTTATTGACTCTTCCCTCCTCATCTTGGTCTGGCTGAGCACTGCCACTGGTCAGTCACTTCCTTTAGCCATACAGTCTGGCCAGCTTGGCCTAAGAGCTGTATCTCTGCTCACTGGTTTGTGTTGTTACCGCCACTGTTACTAACAGTTAAGTTCTGAACGGGGCATGTCAGTTGCTCCCATGTACCAACTAGGAGACACAATAATCCTGTTAGTTTGTTCTCCCAAACCCACTCCACTCAAGTTTATCAGGTAATGTGCTCTGTAAGGTTGTTTCCAATCCCATTAGCATATACATAGATTACCTATAAATTGACTTTATGTAACCTGTTTTCTACTGAGGATTGAAGTTTTAAAGTTTTGTTTTCCCACTTTCTTGATCAGTGATCTTACCAACTTACCAAGATAGTTTCTTACCAACTATGTAGGAGTTAATGAAACCAATTCTGTATCACCACTGCAACCAAGACAGAGATACCAAATCATATGTATTTTTCAAATCAATAGTATTTTGTTCTCTATAATGTAAAAAACAGGAAGATGCAGTCCTCAACATAGTACTAAACACTAGGAAGGGTCAAGTTGTCAAAAAATATCTTTCAACAGTAGAAAAGATTGCTTTCCAATTAAAAAACAAAGCAGGTATTGCAATCATATAATAATGATAAAATTACAGAAAAAAAAATATATTCAGACTGACCCACAGCATTCACACCACACCAGAATTTTGCCTGTAACAAAACAGTATATTTTATCTCAAAAAGTAGGTTAGGTCCATGCTGGCTAAAAACTTCAATCCCAGACCCAGTAAATGAGGATGAAATACATAGTGCATGCTTAACAGACACTGCATATACATAAACCATTCTTTAATGCCCCTCACTAGGGTTTTGAGGGATGGAGGGATGAAATGTGGATGGACATGTGCACTCACAAAGGCAGAGTTTTCTTCCAATTATAAAAATTCATACATGTGACCCTTTACTATGTCTTGGGCAATAGCTAAGATTTTACCTGTGGGAATCCACCTTTGAAAATCACAACAAAAATCAATAGGAAATGATTTAATATAAAATATATAAACTTCTTAGGATGAGGATTTTCACAGAAAAGCAAGAAGGGGACAATAATAAAAATGAATTTTTGGCCCGGCATGGTGGCTCACGCTTGTAATCCCAACACTTTGGGAGGTCAAGGCGGGCGGATCACCTGAGGTCAGGAGTTCGAGGCCAGCCTGGCCAAAATGGTGAAACTCCATCTCTACTAAAAATACAAAAACTAGCTGGGCATGGTGGCACATGCCTATAGTCCCAGCTACTCAGAAGACTGAGGCAGGAGAATCACTGGAACCTGAGAGGCAGAGATTACAGTGAGCAGAGATCGTGCCACTGTACTTCAGCCTGGGCAACAGAGTGAGACTGTCAAAAAAAAAATTATCTTAAAAAATAATATTCCCCTTATTTTGTCCCTTATTTTGAACAACACTCAAAAACAAATCTGTGCAAAACTAGGAACACAGAAAAGGACCAGAGAGGTTGTTACATTGTAAAGTCTAAACTTCTGCCCTCATCAAGACCCTTGTCTACGGAGCTGAGGGTTCCCAGGTCCACTGGAGAAAGTGAGTGGTCTCCGATCATCACCCCTGTGTCACCAAAGATGGCCCCAGGTCACTCGCTGTCAAACTTAACAGAATTGACCCGGACAGGGATTGAATCTCCCTAGCAGCTGCCCTGCTTCTTCTTGGTTTTCTCATGCTGGAAGGATTTGCCTTTCGTGAACTTAAAAACCTGATTGGCTCACTCTCCCCAGTCAAAAATCTTTAGTATTTTAAGGAAAGGTACAGTTAACAATTCCTTATCCAAAATATTTGATGCCAGATGTGACACTTTTTGGATTTTAGGAAGGTAATGTGGCGAGTATATCTGTGTAACACCCCCAGTGGGTCCTGGGCAGCAACCCATAATCAAGCATATTCATATTTCCATTAAGTGAGATGGATGGGGACTATAAAGCTTCATATCAATTTTGGCCACTAAATTTTGTTACTAAAACTTTTGCTTTTCAGAGCCCTTTGGATTTCTGAACTGCAGACCATGGCTCGCAGACCTGTATGAGAAATATGGGGACTCAGTGCTCAGCCTGTGGAAGATGCATCTTCTGTTATCCAGTCTCAACTCATTAAGCCCAACACTCACTCTGATTGTAGAAGTCATAAAGCTAATTTCAATTCAGAATAAAGCATATGATCATATTTGATTGTAGATACACACTCCAGGAGTAAAAATTCTCTAATCTATGTCTTAAAGACACAGTGCCTAAGGGGCTGGGGTTGTTTTGAAGGAGGAGGAAATGTTATAAACCCAATTTGCAAACATTTAAAGAATATCAAGGAATATGTGGGTCATCTAGGTAGAAGTAATATTAATAGAGCTGGCAAAAATGCACTTCTCAGTACATTTTAAAGGTTACCTCTAGGCCAAACATTTCTTAATCTCTCTTGGAAGAATACTGACGGCAAGTGACCAAAAGGCTGTGGTTTCAGAACTTAACTGTAAAACTGCTGAGTTTATTGATACATAGCTGGTTCAGGAGAAATTTTATCTATCTACCTATTTACTTATGTTTAATATATAATATATTTATATGTATTATATATATATTTCAACTTTGTGGTATAATGAATTATGTGTAATGTCTGTGCTAATATTGCATACCACTGAGGGCAAGTAGCAATTTCCATGAAGTGACAGATAAGTGGTTTTAGGAGGAAAAATGCTGCCAAAGATGATTCATTTGAAATCAACCTTGACAGTTTTCCTGCTGATGAGGCTGACAGAAAGAAGGACTAGAACAAAGGTTAAATTCTTTACTTCTAGGAAACTGTGCTCTGTGTTTAAGGCTTGCTCCTCTGAGCTCTGCTAGTCCATCAAGACTAGCATGTGGATAAAAGATCTACAGTCAGACTAACCATGTAGAGCTTTTGATAGAAAAAGGAATTTCTCCACAGTTCTACAAACAGTGCATTTGATAATGCATGTCAATTTACTGATGCAAACTGACCATCAAAATGTAAATTCCACATTAATCCCTAAAAATAATGGTTTTAACAATCATTATTACCATCTCTCTCAGTAACCCTATCATCAGAACCACCAAAATGTATAAGCTGGCTGATTTGACCTCCTTTCCAGCCTCTTTCTGGAAACATAAAGGCTGAAACATAGCTCTAGAGCAAAAGCAGGTGAGCAATTTAAGGGACACATGTACTCTGAGTCATTGGAAGTTGGCTATTTGGAACATTTCATTAACTGCTTTCACATAATAATAAACCCTTCTTAGTAACTGTTATAGGTTACTGCGTGCTATGAATAGCATACCAGAGCTTCAGTAACTTAATGTTTTGATGTTAAATTCACATTAAATTAGCATGCTATAGATTCCTGTCTTCATCACACTAAAATAATTATTACCTGTTTAATATCATATAATGCTGTGTAGGCACCACAGAAAGTAAGGATACTCAGGTCTTGCCTTTCGGGACCTAACAATTTTCTACAGATACCGACAATGACAACACAGAGAGACATTTAAGCCATATGAGAAACAATTGCATGGACTAGGTAAAGCATCATATTAAGAACAAATAAAAGAGTTAACTTAGGTAGTTTTTTTTTTTTTTAATGAGTAAAGAGGCAATTATGGAAGCAAATCACAGGAGAATCACTGGCTTTTAAACGAACTTAATTAATTATTTAATTAAGACAGTGTTTCCTGGAGGAGGACAAATCCAGAAATTTTGCCGATTTGGTAACTGCAGAATAACTAAAATCCTAGAGTGGGAAAATATTCCAGCATTCCTATCATTTTATCGCCAAACTTTACAAAAAAATGGCTTCAGAACTAAAGTCCTGCAAATTTTGTTGGATTTACGTTTTGCCTTCAGCCACATGTCAGTAAGATCAAATGTGCTATTTATATTGAGATTAGTGCCAGGATTTTGCTCAAATGTATACTGAACTCAGGCTTGTGACTATGCTCATTACTATAGAAAATGAGCACTAACACATTAAATTTATCAATGGAGGCATTTAAACAGCATCCGTAGGACAATTAAAGTCAGTGGACTCTGAAAACAAACTATTATGAAGCCATGTTTATGCAAGCATGTCTAAATAGGTGGGGTTCAAGCATTCATTCTGTCTGTTTTGTTCAGAGTGAACTGAATTAACAAAAGATGGCTTATCCCTGAAGTCTGCCTCACTAGTGGCCTATTGACACAACTGAAGCCCACCAAGATCAACCCCTTTAGCTTGGGAAGTGAACTATTTTGGCTAGAAACTGTTAGATTTTTCTGGAAATTTCACATTTTAAAAGAACATCTTTGAGAAAGACACATGAGAAAGACATCTAACTACAAAGTTGTTGAGTTTGCCCTGCTGTCCCTGTTGCTCTCTCACAAGCAAATGTGGATCTGAGGTTTGAGCTGAAGACTCACTTCCGTGGGATGATTTTCACTGATATGGAACTTGCTACCACAATGCCTAAGAAATGTGGTTTTCAGGAGATAAGGATGAAAATCCACTGGATTGCAAGCTGTCATCTATGCTTTAGAATATGAGAAGTAAAACGCTCTTAAACAGAGGAGATTGTCAAAGAACTACCTCAGTATGGCATTGCTCACCAGAGTTTTCAAACTACACACACACAAATCTGCAAAATTGAAAGCCTTCCAAAAAATCAAAAGGCTCAGGGAGAATTGTCCTGACAGCATTCAGCTCTTACAAGTCAATCTGAGGTTGAATTACACTCTTAAAATGCAGAGTTAGAATCCTCCTGCAAGGCACTTTTCCTAAGCCTTGGTTAGGATTTTATTATAGGGTACTACAATGTTCTGTCTTTAAAACTTCAGCTAGACTACATATTTATTCATTCATTCAACCATCAAATGCTTACTGGATGCCAGCACTGGAGATGCAAAATGAATATGCCATGGTCCCTGAACTTCTCGAGTCTGATAGAAAGGACAAGTACATAGAGAATCTCAATGGTATGCAATAAATACAGGGTGATATTAGACAAAGAACACTCACTTTAATTTGGAAAAGCATCATCAAAAGGAAGAAATAGAAGGGTAGTCCAGGCAATGAAAATGGCATTTAAAAAGGTATGGAGGTCTGAGAAAGAAAAGCACTTTGGGCTCATGGCAAAACAGCTCAAAATGAGCAAATGTGGGTAGAGAGATAGGCCGAAGCCTGATGACCAGAGTCTTTGAATATCGTATTTTGAAATTTGGATTTTACCCTGAAACTAATGGAGAATAATTCTTTGATAGATATTAAACAGAAATAAAATGATCAGAACTACGTAAGGACAATGCTCTGAGGCAATATGATATAGTGTCTGTAACACAATTGGATGTTTAATTGGCCAAAGTAGGTTGTGAGAAAAGTTACATTCGTGTTCTTGGACGAGACATTAACCTCTTTCAAATGGATGACTGCGTCCTTTTCTCAGTAGTTGCTCTCCTTGTACTTAGGACCTCCAACCAAGGGAAGTTGAAGGAGAAGGTGTTACTTTCAGGCACCATCTGAGCATTACTGAGAGTATTGAGAACTTGTGGTTGTCACCTTTCAATTGAATACATGTCATGTGGGCAGTTCCAGCTCTGCTGGCAGTAGCCAGATCCAAGAAAAGGATAGTAGAAAATAACAACTGTCTACACTGTCATGGGGGTTATTAAAGAGCTGACTGGGAAAGCTATTTAATACATCTGCTCCTATTCCTTCATCTTGTTCAAATTGTGCCTGCATCAAATGTAAACTTCTGCTTTAGTTATTCTGCTAGGCAGCCATTCTCTTTCAACATAATCAGTATTTTTCTTCTTTGAATATAATCTTATTTTCCAAATTAAATGTTTTGTTATTAAAGTTTTTGTTTTATTTCTTTAAAAAAGTAAATTTTATTTATTTAATTTCTTGAACTGGTAGCACATTCACATAGTTCAAGCATCAAATAGTATAAAAAGTTATACAGCAATGTCTCCTTTCCTCCCCTATTCTCTATCTGCCTATCCCCACAAAACAGGTAACCAACATTATCAGTTTCTCATTTACACTTCCCAAGATTTAAAAAATATATATGCAAGCCAGTACAACTATATTTTCTCTTTTTTTTTTAACTCCCATTGCCATATACTTTGGCACCCTTTTCTCCCCCACTTAAAAATAAATCTTAGAGGCTAGGTGTGGTGGCTTACACCTATGATCCCAACACTTTGGGAAGCTGAGGCAGGCAGATCACTGGAGGTCAGGAGTTTGAGACCAGCCTGCCCAACATGGTGAAACTCCGTCTCTACTAAAAATACAAAAAATTAGCCAGGTGTGGTGGTGCACACCTGTAACCCCAACTACTCAGGAGGCTGAGGCAGGCAAATCACTTGAACCAGGAGGTGGAGATTGCAGTGAGGTGAGATCACACCACTGGACTCCAGCCTGGGTGACAGAGCAAGACTGTCTCAAAATAATAATAATAATAATAATCTTGGAGATATATTAGTCAGCTCAGACTGCCATAACAAAAGACTATAGTTTGGGTGGTTTAAGCAATGGAAATTAATTTTCTTACAGTGTGGAGGATGAAAGTCCAAGATCAGGGCGCCAGCATGGTCAGATTCTGGTGAGGGCTCTCTTCCCGGTTTTCAGATGGCTGCCTTCTCGCCATGTCCTCACATGGCAGAGAGAGAACCAGCAAGCTCTCTGGCATCTATTCTTATAAAGGCACTAATCACATCATGAGAGTCCCACCCTCATAACCTCGTCTAACCCCAATTACATCCCAAAGGCCTCATCTCCAAATATCATCATCAAATTGAGGGTTAGGACTTAAACACATGAATTCTGAGGGAGACATGAACATTCATTTCCTAATAGAGATCTTTCCATATAGACACATAAAGAGCTTCTCTATTCTTTTTACAGTTGCACAGTATGCTACTGTGGCATCAAATACCCTTAATGTCAACACTGGGAAAACTGAAGCTTTCCTTAATCATTTTTTTGCTAATGGGATCTGTAGAAACAAGGTTAGAGAGCTAGAATCCTAGAGCCTGAAAGGTGATGTTTCTGATGAGTTTAGACATAAACTAGAATTATATTCTGATGATTGGTGAAAAAGTATTAAAACTCAGGCAACATGTTCAGTGTATATTCATTAGCATGTCTTTAGATCCTCAAAATTTCAGCATTCTGAATCAAGCGCAGTTGAATCTGCTAATATGAAGATGCTGACTGTATTTGAAAATGCAAATTAATAAAGACATATAGCTATGAAATGTATTTTTGTCATGTCACTACTTACAAACAATAGTCAACTTGCGCCCAGCTGTTACTTACCAAGCATGTTATAGAGGCCATTCTAGTCATTCTAAACATGTTTAGTGGAAGTTTTGAGAAAATATTAGCATAGAAGATTTAGTGGTCTTTGTGAATAAAGTTAAAATGGTTATTCAGTCCAGAAAAGGGCTAAGGAACAAAGAAGGGAAAAAGAGTATGACCACGAAATACGTTTGGACAACCCCACTGAAAGCAAAAATAATAGGCTATGTGCTATCCCAGCAGCCTGAACTATCACTACCTGAAGGAAGAGAAGGCAGAGACAGAGTAAATATCTGTAAAATATGGCTGAAATTAGATTCAGGGATAAGGAGGAGGAAAAAATCAATCACAGAACTAGGGTTTCAAGCCTAGGTGACTCAGTAAAAGAGTAACACTGTTGGCTGAGATAAGGTGGAAGATATTTGGAGTGGGGTAAGAGTTTATTTTAAAATACATTTTCTTTGGGGGCTTGTGGGACATGTAAGTTAAAATTCTCAGCAGGCAATTAACAGAGGTTGAAGAAAAGAATTTGTTCGTGGTTTCAAGGAGTATTTATGAAAATCAGAGAGAGAGGGAGAGAAGCAAGGACAGAATGATAGATACTACTCACATTTAGAGGTAGAAGGGAAAAGATGGACATTGAAGGAAAGAGGAATGGTTAAAGGGAGAGGAGGTAAACCAAGGTTATGAGGTTACAGAAACCAAGGAAGGAGGATGTAGTTAACTGCATCAAATACTGGAAGATAAAGTTATGAACCCCCAACATAGTATTTTAGGAGACAGAGTCAGATTTTAAGACATTAGGTAATGAGTTGAACAGTGATATAGTAAAATTAAAAAATACTTTATAGTGATGGTTTTTTAAAATGATCATGGAGGGAAGAAGAAAGACAGGATTATGATATTATTCCATATTTATATTCCACTTCAGAGTAACAGAGCACTTTCCCATACATGATCTCATTTGATACTGTTTCAAGAGGTAGGCTTGTGGTGCATAAGTGGAGAAAGACACAATGAAGAGGGATAGTTGAAAATGCAAATAGAAGATGAAGTAATGAATGAAGTTAGTTTTCCAAGGAGGTGGAAGAGGGAAGAATATAGTGCTGGAAAAGACTAGGAAAACCTCTAATTTTGAGACAGAAAAGAAGACAAAGTGAGTACATGAAAAGATAGGAACATCTTGAGGTAAAAATAGTTTAGAAAGATTCACGACTAAAAGACCTGAAAGTAATCAAGGTAACCTTGAATTGAGGGCTAAACTGACAGGAGAAATGTGAAATGAGTGGGAAAATAATGATGTTGGCATAAAAAGTCAAAACACTGACTCCTCACCCAGTCACAAGATCTCCGTATCTCTAATACAGTATAATAGTTCTCCCACTAATGTAATGATGAGTAGTCATTGAATTACTGGAGACAAGGGCAAACAGTTCAATGTCTTAAATAAACCCAGCAAAGCCATTAAAAAAAGTTCATTCACTATACAATCCAATGTGTAAGTCTGCTTTGAGTACCACTCCCCCAAGCCCATGCTACAGGAAGGAAAAGCATTAAGCAATCTGTCAGAATATGCTTTCCAACAGGACAAGACAGCCTGCAATTTTTCAACCAACAGGGATGTTAGTCTGTGGTCCAGCCTCTAGTCACTCTCTTTAGAAAGTTCTGCTTTCTCTAAGATAATGCCCAAATGTTTATAACTTCCTTCTTTAAATAGTATGCATATTAAGAAATAAATTTAAGTCTGTAATCTATGAGATAACACAAGTGGGGGACAAAAGTATGATAGGCCTCCCTTCCTGGCTGAGCAGTCCATGTGACATGTCCGCTCAGGGCTCATGGCATCTCAGCCAGACATTCTGAGATTCTGGCCTCTTGGCTCTTTGAGCCAACTCTACCATTAAAATATTAATTTTTCTATTATAACTCATTGAAGGTAAAGGTTATGATTTTTGCTCACCCAATACACTTCCCTCTATTCTAATGACAACAGTAACATGTACTCCTTTTTTTTCTTTTTTTTTGAGACGGTCTTGGTCTTTACCCAGGCTGGAGTACAGTGGTGCGATCTCCACTCACTGCAACTTCTGCCTCCCAGGCACAAGTGATCCTCCCACCTCAGCCACCCAAGTAGCTGGGACTACAGGTGTGTGCATCACACCTAGCTAGTTTTTTTGTATTTCTGTAGAGATGAGGTTTCACTATGTTGGCCACGCTGGTCTCAAGTTCCTAACATGTCATGTACTCTTAACTGGACCAATTATATTACCCCATCTTCCTGGCTTGGTGATTGGCTTAGGGAAGAGTATGTGACCTATTGGTTCAATGCAAGTGATTTTTAGGATTGTTTTCAAACTGCAGACAAAGACAAAGAAATCCTCTTTCTTTGCTGGTAGAACTGCTTAGTTAGGATGAGATGAGAGATCATAGTTGCTAGGATTCATGTTCCCCATGGCATGGAGAAAGCTCATCTGCAAAGATAACTGGAAACATACATCAGAAATAGAGAGTATAAGCCCTAAAAGTGTACTTGCCACTGAGTCCAGACATCCATAGGACCAGCTGTCCACATTCTGTGTTTGGGTGACATCAGTCAGCAAATTCTCTTTTTTGCATGATCAAGTTGGAATTCTGTCATTTGCAAAGTAGCCCAACTTGTACACAGAATGTCTTATACTTACAAGGTGCCCAATAAACATATATTGGTTATCTGGTTGGTTTGATGTCAGTGTTTTTTCTGCATCTTTTTCTTCTGTACTTTGTAGTGTATACCCTCATTTTCAATAAGCCTTGTTCAAAACAAAGTCTGCAGTTTGCCTGTAATAACTAGGTGCCCTAACCCCCTATACTGGCATGAGGAATATGTCTATGCTTCAGTTTCCTAATTTATAAAATATGGCAAATAATAATAGCAGCTACTTATTTAGCTTCTACTAAATTTCAGGTGCTGGTCTAACACTTAACATACATTATCCTAATTCTTATGGCAACTTTATGAGACACGCATAATGATCCTCATTTTATGGATGAGGAAGCTGAGATGCAAATGAGGTTAAATGAAGTGACCAAAGTAATACAGCTTTATTGGCAGAATTGAGATTTATACCCAGGCTTGTCTGAGTCTGTGTTCTTTTGAATGTCCTATGATGTCCTACTTATTCAAAAAGCTTTTGTGTGTGTAATAAGATAATGAAGGTAAAATTGCTCTAAAATAGAAAATGTTCAGAAATCATTCTCTAATTGACAATCAAAAAATGCAAAATGGACTCAAATATTAACAAGGAAGACTTAGGTTTAGGGGAACATTGTGACTACCCAAATTATTGGAATTAGAAACAGTAATAGAAAAAAAATAAATGCTGCATCTCACATATATGTGAAATTTTATGAAGAGGGAAAGTGCAGCCAGGATTCTGTTCCATTTCTGAAATCTTGGTAAAACTTGAAAGGACATAGGTAAGCATTGCTAAGCTAGGGAGAACTAGATTTCACTTCTCATTTTCCTCATTGGACCATTGATACCAGCACGTGGAATTTCCTTTGTGGTCCTTTTGATGGACAGTACTTATAAAATAATGAACATTCTGACTTACAGATCTGAATGGCAATATCAGTAATGTTTAAGATGAACACACATATATACTTACACTGTCTATGTAGCATTAAGATATATATATAAACCTAATTTTTGTATGAGTTTAACTGAAAGAAACATAAGGCCAAGTCTATGTGTTAAATGACATTTTGTAGTAAAACCCTTGTGTTTTTCCGCTTGTAATTACTCTTTCAAACAATTTCAAGGGAACCAACCACATTGTGAACTGCCTGTTTTATGTCCATTTTCTTCATTAGACTATGAGTGCTTTGGGTACAGAAACTGTGCCCTACGTATCTTCTTACACCTAGAATCTAGCATAGATAAAACTTGGCATATGTCATGAAGGGTTGCATTATCATTTTATGGGTCCTGGAAACTTTTGCCTTCGTGGGCCCCTTCCTTCATTAAAAAAATATTTAAAATTATATTTTATGATCATGCTGGTATGAAAATGAATATATTAATATTATATATACTTTCTTTGACCTAAAATTTTATCTTTTTCTTCTGATTTTCAAAGAAAAAAATATTTTTTTCTTCTGATTTACAAGACTGTTTTTATAGGCCTCTAAAAGTATTGTGGGCCCCAGGTGCTATGCCTACCTTGTTTAGGGATAAGTTAGTCAAGTCCTGTGTGTTAAATATATTTTTGATGACTGAATGAAATGAGTACATGACTTAAATTTAACTTGGTGGTAGTGATTCTTAGAGTTTCTATTTTGGAGTGACTTTCGGCTTAAAAGATTTTTCAAAAGCAACTAATTAATAAAATCACCACAACATACGAATATGCATTTAATCTGAAGCCAACTATTGAAATTTAGTACTGTAAACAAAACCAAAACCCAATGGCAGTGTAGAAGGCTGTCAAAGTGGCAAAATAAATATTTTAAAATAATATCAGAGGTTGCTCCAATATTGAACAAACACAGCACACCTCTTAAATAGAGAAATTTAAATATTTTCTTTTTAAAATTTTGACATTCCAAAAGAGTCAGTTCAGAAGGCAGATACTTTAAAAAATGTGGGTTTATACTTGGAGCCACATGGTTATTGACTAGAATTTTGTTAAGCATGTGCCTGGAACGCTAGACCTGCTGCCTTTCACAACATTGCTTTTGGAACTCAGCATCTCTCCACTGTTGCTTCCAGAGACTGCTTTTTAAAATGGAAAATTGATTGATGAAATCTTAGGCATGAATACATGCTAACGCATCTAATAAATTAAAATACTGTCATTTTATAAGAAAGGTTTATTGGCTGTGTATTTCTTCTAGTAATTCAAAGTCTAGCGTTTAATTTACAGAATGAAATGTAGAAATCAATTACTTGGTCAGGAGTAAGGTGAAATTGATGTTCAAAAGTATGTTTTGGGATGCAACCAGGCTGACTTATCCACTGACTTAAAATTGTAGAAAGTCATATCTGAGCGGTTTTTCCCCCTTCTGAATGTATTGAACAATGTTCAAAATATGAGGAAGCATCTTTGCATTGTCTGGATGGGGTTGTGTGCAGATTAATATCTGGATAATAATTCAGATTTACCCTTCCAAAAAGGATATCACACATATAAAGTAGTGCTAGTATTTATAGGATGGGCATTTACCAGAACAGCTCTTAAAGGCTACATAATAAAATTGCGTTAAGGCTGCCTAACTTAATTAACCATAGATACTGAAATGAATTCAGCTAATGGATTCTGGTTCCCCAAAGAGTACTCTCTCTTAATAATAATTTTAAAAGCAAAAACATGTTTTTCCTCCTCTTTTTCATAATATGTAGCCACCTGACCAAGAGTGGGGTTGGGAGAGAGACTGTCCCTACCACCCAGGAGACAGCAGGAGGGAGAGGTCATCTAGTGATTACACTCGTGCTTCTCCTCTCCAAGGGCAAAGGGCTGCCTCAGCAGCTGTCACATCCTGCTGCCCTTTGAAACAGTAAACCAGTCTAGAGTTTCACACTTATCTCCTGCTTTGCATTACCAAATTGGCAGTGTTGCTAGACCCTAGTAAATGCCTTTCATAGATGAAGGTGGTGAAGGCTCTGGGGAATGGTGAGTGGGGAGGGCATTTGTGTTTGGGAAGGGGCAGTACCTGGTTCAGCTGTCTGCCATCCATCAGATGGTTCTGCAGATGAAACAAGCACAGAGGAGGAAGAGAACACACAAGGCCACTTGGTCTATCTCAGGCAGGCAGGCCGAATCATATCTCTGTGCACAGTGAACCACAGAGTCTTGTGAGGAGGTTGCTAGTCATACAGAGGCACATCATGAAGGACTTCAAAGATCCCCATTGTGGACTTACAAATCACAGTTACTCAACTTGCCTTCTAGTCAAACTAGCCCCTGTTTTCCCACATTTCCCATACAATGTCCTGCTTTTGCCATCTTACTGCTCATTAGCAGTTCCAGCAGAGGGCAGGCGGGGGAAAGGAGAGGAGTTGTATATTGTAGCCAAAGATCTCTTCTGAACGTGTTAAGGCAAATTTTCTGGATTCTTAGAGCAACAAATGTCTTTCTGTCCAATTTTTTTTTTTTTTTTTTTTTTTTTTTTTTTTTTTTTTTTTTAACTATCTGTCTGTATAGGTATTTCTAGTTTTCAGGGCCTCCTTTCTCAAGGAATTTACAATCTGACTTGGGAAAGCAAAATGAAGACACATGAAATAATGAGAAAGCCATGCTATAAAGCTATCCCTGTTATCCCAAGCAAAGTCATGGGTTTGAAGAGAAGGAAGAGAGGTCTTCATGCACTGAAGTTGGTGATAGCAATTGTACATTAAAAATATAAATTGAAGTCAATAATTAGTGTAGAGTAGTGAAACTCAGCAAATGGGCAGATGTAATTGTTGAAAATTCTCTAAACAGGCTTGGGTAACAGTCCCATAGAGAGGACTTGTAGGCATCCAGTGAGAATGTGGTTTTTGCAGGACAAACGTCTCACTGGATCTCAGTACCAAACCTTTGCGGTGATCAGCTGGAGTGAAGGGGCTGGGACACTGATGATTGGTAGGCATTCCAGGAGGAAAAATATTGGGTATCTTTCCATATCATTCATTAAGGTTTGTGTGACAATGTCATGAGCAATTCACTACTGGGAGGTCTTCATCAGATAAACAGGGCTGCAAAATTCATGGCCAAGGAATGTGGGCTGGAGAGACACTCCCAGCCACAGCTGCTACCTGAACACCCAGAGCTGGCTGGGAACCAAGGAGACATGCTGAAACCAGGAGCCTCAGCGACGAGTGGCAACGTTACAGACGCTTAATCTTGAAATGAAAAGTAATTGCTTCTGGCTTAAAGCATAAAGGAAAAACAAGATCAGCCTTGGCTGGATTACATTTTTTTCAAATACAACCATGCTAAAGACCAGGTTCTGCTGCTTGCTTGGTATTTGAAAATGTGAGGAAATGGATGTTTTCTGTCAATGTAATTTAAATCTATCCAGGAGTATTGACATGTAAGAACACTTGAACGCAAGTACATTTTGATTAATATAATTAAATCAAATGTATTTACTTCTAGTTGTAAAGGAGGACATCTACAATTTAACTTACCTAATACAAATTTAGAAGGTCTTTCTTGAAAATAGCTCTTGCTTTGTATTTTGAAGCATTTGCTACTGAAAAGTCTTGGCCAAAGCAACCAGAGCTCCTTTTCCATACAGATGAAACTGCAAATGGAGAAATATGGAAGAAGAGAGAGGGGAAAGGCATTTTAATACCTCTAATATATTTCTGTGATGAAATAGTCTTCTTTAGAGAGAAGAGAATTCGTGAAAATTCACTAAGGAAGGGCTGCAAGTTTAAGTTATTGTTAGAATAATAGAAGGATGACTTTAACCCACAACTAAGTAAGTAATATTTGTGTTCTTACTTGTTTACCCCTCAAGACCTACAGAATGGCAAATGTCGGGAGATGTTCTATATATAGAGTCTGTATTTTCCTTGAAAGCAAGAGAGCAATGACACAGAGTAAAAGCAAAGTAAGAATAAAAGGAAAACAAATCTTGCCTTTCCAGTTCCAATTTTTAAGTTATATGTATTAATTTAAGATATTTGCAGCAGACTCACAATGATGTAGAGCGAATTAATTGAATTATATCTTGTATCCTAGAACTGAAGCTGCTTTGTTTCCTGTTAGGTTGAGTCATATGAAATTGTCTACACAAATAGCAATTTCATATGATTTAACCTAATGCCATAAACCTTCACAGGAATTCATCAACCAATAATAACCAGTAAGAAATAAAACCTAGCTGGTTTTCCCGCCATCATTCTGCATGAACACTAATATTATAACACTAATATAACACATACTATTTTCTTGCAGGCCTTAACATTAAGGACCTTTTGCATAAAAGAATAAAGGCTATTTACAGACAATATTCACAGTTTGTGTTTCTGCTTCATTAATTCAAAACAGAAAAAAATAATTCTTACACCAGAAATTTTTTGGATACCACCAGGATAACTTAATCTAACAGAACAGCACAATGACTCTGCCAATTGTGTCTGCTTTTCGTGAGCTCAGACTGATGAACAACTGGAAGGCCAGCCACAGACCTGATAACCTGATGCACAGTGATCACAAACATGAGGACTGCTTTAAATAAAAGGTGTCATACAGCTCATGAGGTAAAGAAATAGCCATGAATAGCACTAAGAATGCAAAAAATGGCCATGAGTTGTACTCTCCATTGGTATATAATACACAGCTGGTGACCCAAAAAGCCATGGTATTTCCAAAGGCGAGGGACTATGGTACTTAGTAACGCTTTGCAGATTTAAAAAGAAAGCAGTCCTTTTACAACAGTGTTCTATCATTCTCTGCCAAGAAAGGGTACTAACTATTAAATTGGCCCCAATTCTCTTTTCACATTGAACATGATTCAGATGTTAACATGGTTTCCATTATCACTACAGAAAATTTTTAGATAATCTTTCTGTTCTTGCAAAATACAATAATGTCCAAAGGAAATAGAAATTTAAAGTATAATGTGAACATATATTTTAACTGAGATACACAATGATTGCAAACATTTAAATGATTAGGAAGTATATATTTATGGTATGTTGAATGCAATTTTAACTCAAATATGATACTTGCAGATTTAAGGCAATCTGTTCTCTACATAAAAAATAAGATGATAAAATGTAACATAATTATACTAATGCAATTTCTCATGTTATATATTATTAAATCATCAATGATACATTTTCTTTGAACACCAGATGACCTTGAGAGAAGCAAAGTTCTTTCTTCCCCGCAGATTTCAAGTAAAGAGTCATCTTTTACTACTGGCATTTTGCTTTCTGGTGATGGAACTAGAATTACTGACAATTCAAATATAATTACCAGCATCTCTCTGGTGAACTAAACCCCTAGTGTCTTAAAACTTGCCTCCAAAAGAAAATATATCTCTTCAAATTATACTGCATTAAAAGTGAAGCTTAACGAGCCTTTAAAATACAGTCTTAAAGTGGTTTCATTCTCCCCATCCCCTTGCCAGTATTTCCCTTCCTCTCTAAGCATCTTTCTCTTCTCCTTCTCCAGGGTGAATTTTGAAGAGATTCTGAGGGATAGCCAACAGGACTATAGCGGTGACTTCCCTCAAGGATTGCTTCATCCAACCCAGCAGATAGGGCCTGTAAAGGACTTCACATACGACATTTGGAAAATGCAGTAATCAGAGTAAACCTAGGAAGTTTTCTAGAATTACTCTAATGTCAACCTTTATTTCATTTCTTTTAAAGACAATTGATTATTTAAAGCAAAAATAATAAAACTTACCATGGAGCTCTTAACTTATGTAGAAGTATGACAACAGTGCAAAGAACATATTGGAAAGCAGAAAATTTGCTTTGTAGGTTTTTTACACTACACATGTAGTGATGTGAAATCATAGTAGATTCTGCTAAGCTCAGGATGCATATTTCAGTCCCTAGATCACCCAAAATAAAATAACAACATATAGTTTTCAATCCAATAGAGGAAATAAAACAAAATATTAAAAAATTCTTGAGCCCGGTGTGGTGGCTTATGCCTATAATCCCAGCACTTTGGGAGGCTGGGTGGGCAGATGACTTGAGGTCAGGAATTCGAAACTAGCCTGGACAACGTGGTGAAACTCTGTCTTTACCAAAAAATGCAAAAATTAGCCGGAGGTAGTGGCGTACGACTGTAGTCCCAGTTACTTGGGAAGCTAAGGTGGGAGAATTGCTTGAACCCAAGAGGTGAAGGTTGCAGTGAGCAGAGGTTGCGCCACTGCCTTCCAGCCTGGGCAACAAAGTGAGACCCTGTCTCAAAATAAGATTAAATAAAATAAAAATTAAAATAATAAAAAAATTCTCAACAAATTCAAAAGAAGGAAGAAAAGGAGAAACAAAGGAACAACAACAAAAAAGAGACAAAACAAAAAAAATAGATGGAAGAAAACAAATAGCAAAATAGTAGCTGTAACCTCAACATCAAAAATTTTATTAAGTGTAAAGTGAACAAAACACTCCAATTAACAGGCAGAGATTATCAAACAGAATAAAAAAGCAAGAACTAATGCTATAGAGTTTATAAGAGAGATGTTTTATGTATAAAGCATAAGTATAAACAATAAGTTAGAAGTAAAAGGGATAAAAAAGAATATATATATTTAATTTCATTGATCTATTTGTCTGTCTTTTTACTATACCACAATAACTTTATTAATGTATCTTGAATTTAACAAGATCCCTAGGCAATTCATATATACATTAAATTTAAGAAATAAAAAGTAGATAGCCCTTTTGAGGTATTCAGCAATGATAAAAAGAAACTTCTTGAGGCCAGTTGCAGTGGCTCACGCCTATAATCCCAGCACTTTGGGAGGCCAAGGTGGGCGGACCACAAGGTCAGGAGTTCAAGACCAGCCTGGCCAATATGTTGAAACTCCATCTCTACTAAAAATACAAAAAAAAAATTAGCTGGGCGTGGCAGTGCATGCCTGTAATCCCACCTACTTGGGAGGCTGAGGCAGGAGAATTGCTTGAACCCAGGAGGTGGAGGTTGCAGTGAGCCAAGATCATGCCACTGCACTCCAGCCTGGGCAACAGAGTGAGATTCCATCTCAAAAAAAAAAAAAAAAAAAAAAAAACTTTTTTAA
>NW_016803692.1:3754160-3764697 GCF_001698545.2 Rhinopithecus bieti | reverse complement strand
AAAAAAAAAAGAAACTTCTTGAATTGCTACCAATTAGAGAGGAATATCAAGTATTGATTAAGCCACTTACCTAAGGTTACAGAAGTGGACCAGATCCCAGATTTCCTGACTCCCAGACTACTGCAATGTCTACCAAAAACTCAGCTTTATAATTAAGTTTTACTTATTCAATAACAGGCAAGGAAAAAAGTAATTTCTATTTACCCACATATTTAGCACTTCTAGCACTAGACATTTTTTAATGTTGATCTGAGTTTCTATCTGGTATCATTTCCTTTAGCCTGAAGAACTTCCTTTAATATTTCTTATAGTATATGTGTACCATTGATACATTCAGTTTTTGCTTGGCAGTGTTTTTCTTCTTCCCCTTCCCCTTTCTTTCTCTCTCTTTTCTTTTCTTTCTTTCTTTTCTTTCTCTCTCTCTTTCTTTCTCTCATTCTTTCTTTTTATTTTCTTTTCTCTTTCTTTCTTTCCTTCCTTCCTTCTTTCTTTCTTGCTTGCTTTCTCCTTCCTTCCTTCCTTCCTTCCTTCCTTCCTTCCTTCCTTCCTTCCTTCCTTCCTTTCTTCCTTCCTTCCCTCCTCTTTTCCTTTCTCTCTCCCTTCTTCCCTTCCCTTCCCTTCCCATTTTCTCTTTTTTCCTTTCTTTCATTTTTAAAGGGATCTTTATCTTTCACTAGGTTTCTCATCCCAGGTTGACAGGTTTTATTTCTTTTAGCACCTTAAAGGTGTTATTCAATTCTCTTTTGGCCTATTGATAAATCAGCATTGTTGTTCCCCTGGGTCTTGTGCAGAATGGGTCTTTTCCTTGTACTGCTATTAAGACTTTTTTCTTTGATCCTCGGATTTCATAAACTTGGTTATAATGTACCCAGGATTGGTTTTCTTTGTTTTTTATCCTGCAGGGTGTTTATTCACATTCTTACTTTATGGGTTAATATTTTTCACCAAATTGGGGATTTTTTCAGCTATCACTTCTTCAAATGTATTTTCTTCCCCAATTTCTCTTTCATCTTTTTGTGAAACTCCAGTTTGACAGATGTTAGGCCACCTCATACTATTCCACAAGTCAGCGAGGCTCTGTTCATTTTTTTCAGTGCTTTTATCTCTATGTGCTTCAGTTGATATCGTTTATATTGCCATGTCTTCAATGTCACTATTTTTTTTTTCTTCTATGGAATCTATTTTGCTGTTAAGCTCATTTGGTGATTTTTTTTTTCATTTTAGGTATTACATGTTTTCAGTTCTAGAATTTCTAGCTGGTTTTCTTTTATAATTTCCACTTTTCTAGTGAGAATTTCTATTTATTGGAGTCCATATTTTCTTTAAAATTTTAAACATATTTATGAGAGTTTTTTTAAAGCCTTTGCTTGCTAATTTTAACATATCTGCTATCTCTGAGTATGTTTCTATTGACTTAAAAAATCTATTGTGGTCATGCCTCTTCACATATCTAGTAATTTTTGAATTTTATGCTAGACATTAAATACTACATTATCAGGTCTGGATTTAAAGAGAGTTAAGTTTTGTAACGTTAATTTACTAGTGGATAAGCTTAATTTTTACAAAGCTGTTTTTAAACTTTATTTGGATAAAATTAGTATAGCCTTGAGTCCAGGGCTAGGTAGCCCTGCTCCTACTGCCTGGCCTTTCTGGGTTCTTCACTGAAAACCCCAGGGAATCACTGAGAACATCTCCACTTGGAACATCTGCATCTCCAGTTTTGTGCACTTTCTGGAATCTCTATCCAGCTTACAGCTCCCCAGTAGCTATTTGCCACCAGACTTTGTAGACTGTCACCCGGAAAGTGAGAAGCTTAGCATTTGTCCAAAGACTTTACAGTACCCATATGCAGATTTCTGGACCTGTTTCTCTGCGCAGCTTTCTCTTCATTACCCTGACCTACAAATTCCAACCACCTCAACCGCCCTGAACTGTGATCTCTGCCTCCTCAGAACAGTAAAGCAACTGTTACCAACTTGGGCTCCACTTTGCTGTGCTTCCAGGAAAAAAGACAAGGTGACCAAGGGGTTCATCTCATATGTTTCCCTTTCCCCAGGGATCAAAGTTCAATACTGCCTGAATTCCAGTATCTGAAAACAGTTGCTCCCTATATTTTGTCCAGTTTTACAGCTATTTATGGTAAGAGAACTGGTACTAGTAATTTTATCAAAGCCAGAAGCAGAAGTCCTTCACACTGGATACTTTTGCTCATCATCTCCTATTTGAAATTCTTCCTTATTTTTACTACTCTAATCTTGATTTTCCTCCTAAATTTCTTATTATTCCTTCACTATCTTCTCCTCCTCTTTATCCTTTACCCATGCTTCCCATGTCTAAATTATATCCATTCTTTAAGACCCAAGGTCTCTCCATAAAGCTTATCCAGTCCCCCACACTGGAATTTATGACAGGTATAAGTATATATGAACATATATGAACATACTTAACACTTTATTGGCACTGCTTCAGACAGCACTTTGCACGTTCTGCTTTTTGAATGATTATGTCACTTCCATATTGTAAACTCTTTGAAGACATGGACAATGTCTAATTCATCATTGTTTCTTCCACAGAGCTTAACACAGTATTCTTCTTTCAGCTTTAATTCTGATATGGTGCTACTGGTGGTTGCCCGACAATGAGAGGAAATAACATTTGCTGACTACACCCCACACACTCTGCTAGATGCTTTGCACATGTTATCTTGCTTAATTCTTGAGAATGATACTGAAAAGTAAACACAACCCAAATGACAACAAAGCCAATGGCTCTGACTGAGATCACACATGCTCAACTGCTGGGATTTCAGTTCTTTGAATCCTTTCCTTTCTTCTGGGAAAATGTGACACTCTTGAGGACCTCCTTGCTGCCCCTTGCTTGTCACTGCCATCATTGCCCCCTTCTTAGGTCCCTCTGGCTTGAGCCTGGTGAGAGGCTGCTTTCCATGTTAGTACCTCCCTAAGAAGTTTTTCTTGTGGCACCACCACCATTGCTGCTTCCACCTATCCCCACCGCCACCACCACTGCCATCGTTTCTGCAATGCTGCAGCCACTGGTACAGGGCTGCTCCAGGCCAGGCAGTTTCTCATTGCAGCCTGGCCTGCATTAGAGTCCTCTCTTGCTGCTTCTCTTTTGGGTTCTCCAGAGATAACTCTGCCTCTCCTGCCTCCTACCACCTCTGTCTGCAGAGCCATGGGGAAGCCCTGGAGGAGCCACACTACCAGAACACTAGGTGCCTCTGCCTGCCTTTGTCCCCTGGGGTCAGATCTGCTTCTCCTTCAGCCAGATTTTCTCTCTATCCACAGCTACCAGTCAGTGGATTGATGTCCCCCTGGTGGTGGATGTCATCGAACAAGCACTCAGTAAATTGTTAAGTGTTTGTTAAGAACTTTTATGTGTATGGAATCCTATTAATTGTCAAGAAAGAAGTTAAAAAAAAAAAAACAAAAACCAACCAACCAACCAAATTAATAATTTAAAACAAACATTTTGTTTGTTCCTTGTTTTAAAAAAAGTTGAGATATATTAGACTATATAGATATCCTTTATCTTTTTGTTTGTTTGAAATGGAGTTTCACTCTTGTTGTCTAAGCTGGAGTACAATGGCGTGATCTCAGCTCACTGCAACCTCTGCCTCCTGGGTTCAAGTGATGCTCCTGCCTCAGCCTCCCAAGTTGCTGAGATTACAGGTACGGGCCACCAGGCTAATTTTTTGTATTTTTAGTAGAAACCGGTTTTCACCATGTTGGCCAGGCTGGTCTCGAACTCCTGATCTCATGTGATCCACCCACCTCAGCCTCCCAAAGTGCTGAGATTACAGGCGTGAGTCACTGAGCCCGGCTGATGTTCTTTAAAGTCCATTTATCAATTTGATATATATGTATACCAAGCCCATGAAGGTACTAGGTTCTGTTCCCAGTACTTGGAATACAAGATAGACAGGATGCCTGCTATAATGGAGCGTCCAATAAACACATAAACTAACATCACTTACTGGTAAGTACAATATTGGACAGTGGTAAGTGATGAGAAGAAAATAAAGGAGGAAGATGGGATAGGAAATAATGGCAGGAAAGCATGAGATATGGAGGTGGGGGAAGATCTCTGAGGTGACATCTGGGCTAAGTGGCAGGTGATGATGGAGGGAAAGGGCAGTCTAGAGAGGGAGAACTTCAGTGTTGCTGGAATGTAACAATCCAGGAGGTGAATCACAGGGGATGCCGTCAGACAGACAGACTAGCCCAGATCAGGTAGAGCTTACAAGTCCACAGTAAAGAGTTCAGATTTTATTATAAATACAGGGAAAACACTGGAAGGTTTCAAATAGGACTGGCATGCTGTGATGATATTGCTCAAAGATCATTTTGGCTGCAGTGTAGGCTGCACTGCAGGGAAGCAAGAGCATAAGACCTCAAGACTCCAAGACCCATTAGGAGCTGTCATAACCTAAGTAAGAGATGATGGCTCTATAACTCCATGAAATAAATGTGTGTTTTATTAGATCATGTCCTCTGTTGATAGCCCACTCTAAAGGATACTGGATCTACTGCATAACAAAACTAGATGACAGGGTCACTGGCCTCAAAGACCTTTCTGTAATTCAATGGAGATGACAGGTAAAATTAAAGAGAACAAAGGGTGATAACTTATTGAGGCAATAAAAAGTTGGCAGAGATGAGCAGACTCTCAACAATAGTCTTTGGCTATGATAAAATCTCCTGGGTCACTCTTCTGAATCACTGTAGTGCTACAGAAGAACGAAGGAAACCATCATTCAGATTTTGAATCACAGTAACATAACCAAGCAAACTACAAGCGAAATATGAATATGATTGTCACATGTTTGCTGAGCACTTAGAATGTTCCAGACATTCTAAGTGCTCATGCTCTAAATGAGTCATTTAATCCCCAGAACAACACTGAGACAGTGAGTATCATCCCCATCTTCTAGATGAAAAAATCACAGCTTAGGACGTGGTGACTTGCCCACTGTTACATACACTAAAAAGCATGAGAACCCATCCTCAAACCCTGATTAGTTGGCTCCCAAACCCAAGCTTATAAGGATGATGGCAGTGTTTCCCAGGGTTGCCTGATGATAAGAACTATCTGTGGCACTTGTTAAAAATACAAATACTTATTCTCATTCCCTACCACATGCCAGACCCACTGAATCAGAATTTCCAGGGAGGGTTCTGGTAAGCTATTTCTTTTAACAATGGCCCTCAATGATTCTTTTTTTTTTATTTTTATTTTTGAGACGGAGTTTCACTCTTGCTGCCCAGGCTGGAGTACAATGGCGTGATCTCGGCTCACTGCAACCTCTGCCCCCTGGATTAAAGCAATTCTCCTGCCTCAGCCTCCCAAGTAGCTGAGATTACAGCACACACCCAGCTGATTTTTTTTTTTTTTAGTAGAAACAAAGTTTTACCATGCTGGTCAGGCTGGTCTCAAACTCCTAACCTCAGGTGACCCACCTGCCTTTGCCTCCCAAAGCCAAATATTATTATTACCATATTATCTTTTTCTTAATATCATAATTATTCTTATTATATGTCTCACACCAAAGTAGGTCATACCTAACAAAAAAGAAACACAGATAAATGGAGAATATAATACAGCGAAACAATCAAGGCAGGTGATAGCAGACACTTCTAGGAAGAAGTAAGTTTTGGGGTGAATTTTGGAAGACCTGCTAAGAGGGCAAAAGTATTTCATTAAAGAAAGGCATGAAAGAGACAAGAATAGGAGAATCAGGTGCATACAGCACTGATAGGAATTGATGTCCCAAGGAGAGAAGGTGATTTGATCCAGTGCAAACACAACTGCTCAGTTCTTACATAGGTTCAAGCAGGTTTAGAGCACTTGTGGTTTACTGAACCTGTCTATATCCTTGGCCTGATCTTGACCAAGATTGTGCTAGAAGGGAAATATTTGAAACAATACTCTATTATCATTATCTGAGATTAAAGGGTCAGAAAGAATCCTGATTTGAGAATTTTTCATTTTTTTAAAATTAAACTTGTTTAACTGACTTCCTACAGTAGACAAATGATCTCAAAAGAGAACCTTACTTGGAATATTATAATAATAAAAATTTTTCTTTAATTGATTTATAGACATTTTTAGTACACTTTAAACTGGATGTCATAGAAGCCACGTCCTAAATTCTTCTATAGCATTACCTTTAAGAGCCCGCAACTTAACCAGCAGATGTTCATTGAATGCTGACTTTATACCAGACACTGCGAGCAGCTCAGGGGAGACAAAGATGCATAAAATGTGGCTATTAATCATGAGGATTCAGAATCCAGTGGGAGAAGACAAACAACCAGATATGTAATTCCATGACAAGTTCTAGAAGGAAGGTTGTACAAATGAAGGGCTGGGGTGCACTACAGAGAGAGCTCCTCGGTCTGCCTGGGCCTGACAGGGCAACATGAATGGCCTTGCCTGCTGGGTTTTGAAGTATTCACCAGATTTCACCAGGAAAAGGATGCAGAAAGTCTTCCCACCATGGAGAGAGAAGGAAGAATGACAGAGGTCAGTGTGAAAGAATGAGCATTCAGTTCCATGGGTTATCACAGAATCACACTCTGCAGTTCACAATTTTTTCATTCTGCAGCAGTCTTTTTAAAAAAATTAATTACTTATTAGCATTTAAAATAAGGCAGTATTAGTATACAAATCTTTATTTCTGACTTAATGGAAACAAAGATTTCACAACACTCAGCCCACATCCTCTCATAGTAACACTCACCTGGTCCCAAGTAAGAGCTGCCCCCTTGAGACAGGGCTCCCAATCCCCAGTTCACCCTAGACCCACACCCTAAAGTCTTTTATTCCCAGCCCTCTATGTGGGCATTTGAGTTTGTGACCCAGGTAGAGCTTAGGCTATGAGGTGGTAGGAGAACACCTTGAACAAGGATGTGATGTCATTGTAGCTTGAGGCAAAAGAGTGAATGGCCTTGCTTGCTAAGCTTATTCAGACTTTACCATGTGGGTGATGAGGAAGGGAATGACTACTGATAGAGTGAAGCAAGGTAGAGAAATGATGACAACTGATTTTTAGGAAGCTGCCTTGGATAGATGACTTGGAGGCATTTAGACTGAAGACAGAAACATAGGAGGCCACCACAAAGGTTCAGGTAAGAGGCAATGAAGAGTGATAGAGAGTGACCATGGGAATAGAAAGGAGTGCCAGAGGCACAAAACAAGAAGAAGGGGTAGAGGCATAAATTCTTTTCTAAATTGTTTAACACGAAACATCTAGAAAATTTGAAAGAACAGTAAAATAAATATCTCTACAATCTCTTCAATGTAGATTCAACAATTGTTACTATTTTGCCATATTTGCTTTATCTTTCCATACACACACAAATATATATATATATATATGTATGTGTGTATACATATATTTTGAAAGTTTTTGAAGTCATCCTATGTCACATCTAAACATTAACACCTAAATATACATCTTCTGTAGGCCAGATGCAGTAGCTGATGCCTGTAATCCCAGCACCTTGGAAGGCTGATTCAGACAGATTGCTTCAGCCCAGGAGTTTGAGACCAGTCTAGGCAACACGGTGAAACCCTGTCTCTACAAAAAATACAAAAATTAGCCAGGTGTGCTGACATGCACCTGTAGTCCTAGCTACTTGGGAGGCTGAGATAGAAGGATTGCTTGAGCCCAGGAGGTTGAGGCCGGAGTGAGCCATGTTTGTGCCACTGTACTCCAGCCTGCGTGAAAAAGTGAGACCTTGCTTCAAAATGAATAAATAAATAAATAGCATCTCCTAAAAATAAGAATTTTCTTATACATAACCACAATGTCATTATCATTTCTAATAAAATTAATATTAGCTCCTTAATATCGTATAATATCCATGTTATTTAATATATGCTCATATTCAGGTTTGCTCTAAATGTTTCTAAAAATTTCAGCTGTTTTTTTCAAGCTAAGAGTCCTTTAAAGTTCATGTATTTGGTCGTTATGGCCTTTTAGTCTCCTTTAACCTGGGACAGCTCTCCCAGTCCTTCTCCCCCCATGAAAATGACTTTTGGAGGAATAAAAAAAATAGTTGTTTTGTAGAATATCTCAAATTCAGATTCTTCTGCAGGTTTCTTTGTAATTTGATTTTTCTTTGATTCCCTGTAACTCCTATTTATTTGAGGTTAGGCCTGCGTAAAAGCTTACTTAGATTCAGGTTAAGCCCTTTTGGCAAGAATACTTCATAAATGATTTCATGAATTTCATCTGCACCCCATCAGGAGGAACATAATACAAACTTGTCCCATATTAGTGATTGTAAGTTCGATCACTTGGTTAAAGTGGTGACTGCCAGATCTCTCCTTTGCACTTTTTACAATTAGGAAGTGACATGTTCTGTGATGCTTTGTAACTGTGTGAATAACCTGTTTTGCAATAATCTTTTACTATTAAAGATCCTTGCCTGAATTAATTAGTTCATTGGGAGTTGCAAATTAGTAAATTTCAAATATTATCACTCCTTCATTGGCATTCTTCCCTAAAGATGAGTTTTCCCTCATTAAGTAGATGATATAAAATTCCTTTTAAAAAGGCAAGGTAAGATGGGCCAAGGTGGCCGAATAGGAACAGCTTTGGTCTGCAACTTCCAGTGTGATTGACGCAGAAGACAGGTGATTTCTGCATTTCCAACTGCAGTACCTGGTTCATCTCACTGGGACTGGTTGGACAGTGGGTGTAGCCCACAGAGGGTGAGCCGAAGCAGGCGGGTGTCACCTCACCTGGGAAGTGCAAGGAATTGGGGGATTTCCCTTTCCTAGCCAAGGGAAGCCGTGATAGAATGTACCTGGAGAAACAGGATACTTCCACCCAAATACTGAGCTTTTCCCAAGGTCTTAGCAACCGGCAGTCAGGGTGATTCTCTCCCGTGCCTGGCTCAGTGGGTCCCACGCCAACAGAGCCTTGCTCACTGCTAGGGTAGCAGTCTGAGATCAATCTGTGAAGTGGCAACCTGGCTGGGGGAGGGGCGTCTGCCATTGCTGAGGCTTAAGTAGGTAAACAAAGTGGCCAAGCAGCCCAAACTGCTTGGAGCCTACCACAGCTCAACAAGGCCAAGGCCTACTGCCTCTAGGCTCCACCTCTGTAGGAAAGGCATAGATGAACAAAAGGAAGCAGACAACTTCTGCAGACTTAAATGTCCCTTTTCTGACAGCTCTGAAGAGAGAAGTGGTTCTCCCAGCAAGGTGTTTGAGCTCTGAGAACGGATAGACTGCCTCCTCAAGTGAGTCCCTGACCCCCATGTAGCCTAACTGGGAGATACCTCCCAGCAGGGGCTGACAGACACCTTATATAGGTGGGTGCCCCTTTGGGATGAAGCTTCTAGAGGAAGGATCAGACAGCAATATTTGTTGTTCTGCAATATTTACTGTTCTGCAGTCTATGCTGGTGATAGCCAGGCAAACAGGTCTGGAGTGGAACTCCAGCAAATGCCAACAGACCTGCAGCTGAGGGACCTGACTCTTAGAAGGAAAACTAACAAACAGAAAGAAATAGCATCAACATCAACAAAAGGTCATCTACACTGAAACCCCATCTGTAGGTCACCAACATCAAAGACCAAAGGTAGATAAAACCATAAAGATGGGGAAAAACCAGAATAGAAAAGCTGAACATTTTAAAAATCAGAGCACTTCTTCTCCTCCAAAGGATCACAGCTCCTCGCCAGCAGTGGAACAAAGCTGGATGGAGAATGACTTTGATGAGTTGACAGAAGTAGGCTTCAGAAGGCCAGTAATAACAAACTTCTCTGAGCTAAAGGAGACTGTTCGAACCCATCACAAGGAAGCTAAAAGCCTCGAAAAAAGATTAGACGAATGGCTAACTAGAATAAATAGTGTAGAGAAGACTGTAAATGACCTGATGGAGCTGAAAACCATGGCATGAGAACTTCAGGACACATGCACAGGCTTCAATAGCCAATTTGATCAAATGGAAGAAAGGGTATCAGTGACTGAAGACCAAATTAAAGAAATAAAGCGAGAAGACAAGGTTATAGAAAAAAGAGTAAAAAGAAACAAATAAAGCCTCCAAGAAATATGGGACTATGTGAAAAGACCAAATCTACGTTTGATTGTCGTACCTGAAAGTGATGGGGAGAATGGAACCAAGTTGGAAAACACTCTTCAGGATATTATCCAGGAGAACTTCCCCAACCTAGCAAAGCAGGCCAACATTCAAATTCAGGAAATATAGAGAACACCACAAAGATACTCCTCGAGAAGAGCAACCCCAAGACACATAATTGTCAGATTTACCAAAGTTGAAATGAAGGAAAAAGTGTGAAGGACAGCCAGAGAGAAAGGTCAAGTTACCCACAAAGGGAAGCCCATCAGACTAACAGCAGATCTCTCAGCAGAAACCCCACAAGCTAGAAGAGAGTGGAGGCCAATATTCAACATTCTTAAAGAAAAGAATTTTCAACCCAGAATTTCATATCCAGTCAAACTAAGCTTCATAAGTGAAGGAGAAATAAAATCCTTTACAGACAAG